>NW_019154106.1:22464509-22874162 GCF_002288905.1 Enhydra lutris kenyoni | reverse complement strand
GCTGAAAATAAATTTAAAAAATTTTTTTAAAATCTTAAAAAAAAAAAAAAGGAAGATAAACAGTGGGAGCCTCTGGATTCTGCACCACAAGAGTGCAAAAGCCTCCTGCACTGGGGACTGGGTGCAGACTCACAAACTGGTAGCAGTGGGGAAAGGACTTTAGGGCAATCCTTACACTAAAACCTGAAACTGCAGGGGCATGTGTGCAAACTGGGGACAGGTGGCAGTTTTAGAAACAAAAAAGGCAGCGACGTGCCTGGACTTGGAAAGAAGGCCTGGGAGTAATGCTGTGGGGCATACAACCTAGGACACTGCAGTTTTTAGCAGCACAGACAAAAATGGAGACAGTATGGCCTGGAGAACGCACAGGAGAACAGACTGTGATCCCTCTGTTCTGAGACAGAAGTTTGGATACACTCATTTTTGCTCTGACTCTTAGAAGAGACATGGAAAGCCACCAGCAAAAGCTTCCAGAGAACAAGAAGCCCTCAAAACTGTTTTTTACTGCTCCCATCCCCCCCCCACAGGGGGCAGTGCAATTCTGTCCAAACAGGGCTGCCTGAGTAACAGTGTGACAGGCTCCTCCCCAGAAAAGAGGCTGGAAGAACAAGAGACTGACAACCCTAAGGTCCCTATAAAACAAGTGCATCTTGTTTGGGTTGTGGTCAATAATTTGGTCTCTGTATACTCCCTCAACCACCGCTCAACAGAATGACTAAGAGGAGGAATCCCCAACACAGGAAAGATTCAGAGACTGTGACTTCTGCACAGAACTAATGGGTATGGATATAAGGAAGATGTTATGCAGGCAATAGCTAGAATGGAGAAAACCATTAATGGCAACATAGATTCTCTAAGGGCAGAAATGAGAGCTGATCTGGAATAACTTAAAAATGCTGTCAATGAGAGCCAATTTAAACTAGATACTCTAACATCTAGGGTAAATGAGGCAGAAGAATGAATTAGTTATCTAGAAGACAAACTGATAGAAAAGAAGGAAGAGAAGGAGTTCTGGAACAGCCTAAAATCCAAGAAAACAGAATTAAAGAAATGAATGACACCATGAAAAGTTCTAATGTTAGAAATATTGGGATTCCTGAGGGGGTGGAGAGAGAGTGAGGGAGGACTAGAAGATATATTTGAGCAAATCATAGCTGAAAACTTCCCTAATCTGGGGAATAAAACTAGCATCCATGTCCTAGAAGCAGAGAGGACTTCTCCCAAGATCTAGGAGAACAGACCAACACCTTGGCATGTAATAGTAAAATTCACAAATCTTAGAACCAAGGAAACCATCTTAAGGGCACTTAGGGGGAAGAGATTCCTGATGTGTAGAGGGAGGAACATCAGAATAATGTCAACCTGTCCACAGAGACCTGGCAAGCCAGAAAGGGCTAGCAAGACATATTCAGGGTACTAAATGAAAAGAACATGCAGCCAGGAATAATTTATCTGGCAAAGCTGTCATTTAGTGTAGATGGAGAAATGAAGAGCTTTCAATACCAGCAGAAACTGAAAGAATATGTGACCACTAAGCCAGTTCTGCAAGAAATATTAAGGGGTGGTTCTATAAAAGGAGAAAGACCCTTAGAGGGATATAGGACAGAAATTTACAGAGGCAATCTATAAAAATAAGAACTTCATGCACAACATGATGACAATAAAATCACATATTTCAATAATCACTCTCAATGTCAATGACCTAAATGCTCCCATAAAACAGCACAGAGTTACAGATTGGATAAAAAGACAGGACCCATCCCTATGCTGTCTACGAGAGACTCATTTGAACCTAAAGATACATCCAGACTGAAAATGAAGGGATAGAGAACCATCTTTCATGCCAACAGACCTCAAAAGAAAACAGGGGTAGCAATTCTCCTATCAGACTATTTAAATTTTAAGCTGAAGACTGTAGTTAGAGATACAAAAGACCACTATATCATTCTTAAAGGGTCTATTCAACATGAAGATCTAACAATTATAAATATCTATGCCCCCAACATGAGAGCAGCCAACTACATAAGTCAACTGTTAACCAAAATAAAGAGACATATTGATAATAATTCATTAATAGCAGTTGACCTCAATACTCCATTCTCAGCAATAGATAGATCAATTAAGCAGAAAAACTACAAAGAAATAAGAGTTTTGAATGACACAGTGGACAAGATGGACCTCATAGATATACACAGAACATTCTACCCTAAAACAACAGAATACTCACTCTTCTCGAGTGCACATGGAACTTTCTCTAGAATAGACTACATATTGGGTCACAAATCAGGTCTCAACTGATACCAAAAGACTGAGATTATTCCCCGCATGTTCTCAGATGACAATGCTTTGAAACTGGAACTCAATCACAAGAAAAAGTGCAGAAGAAACTCAAACACTTGGAAGCTAAAGACCACCCTGCACAAGAATGTTTGAGTCAATCAGGAAATCAAAAAAGAACTTAAGTAATTCATAGAAACCAATGAGAACAAAAACACATCAGTCCAAAACCTATGGATATGGCAAAGGTGGTCCTATGGGGGAAATACATAGCCATTCAAGACTCACTTAAAAAAATAGAAAAATCCCGAATACACAAACTAGTCTTACACCTGAAAGAACTGGAGAATCAATAACAAATTAAACCTTACCACAAGGAGGGAAATAATTAAGATTAGAGCAGAGATTGATGAATTAGAAACCAGAGATAGAGTAGAACAGATCAACAAAACTAGAAGCTGGTTCTTTGACAGAATTAATTAAGATCAATAAACCACTGGACAGATTTATCTAAAAGAAAAGAGAAAGGACTCAAATTAATAAAATTATGAATGGAAGGGAAGAGATCATGACTAACACCAAGGAAATAGAAACCATTATCAGAAATTATTATCAGCAGCTATATGCCAATAAGTTAAGCAACCTGGAAGAAATGGATGCATTCCTAGAAACCTATAAACTACCAAGACTGAAGCAGGAAGAAATTGACAACCTGAATAGACGAATAACTAGTAATGAGATTGAAGCAGTGATCAACAACCTCCCAAAAAACAAGAGTCCAGGGCCTGATGGATTCCTTGGGGAATTCTACCAGACATTCAAAGGAGAAATAATATCTATTCTCCTGAAGCTGTTTTAAAAAATACAAACAGAAGGAAAACCTCCAGACTCTTTGTATGAAACTAGCATTACCTTGATCCCCAAACCAGGTAAAGACTCCATCAAAAAGGAGACTTTCAGACCAATAGCCCAGATGAATATGGATGCCAAAATTCTCAACAAGATCCTAGCTAATAGGATCAAACATTATATTAAAAGGATTATCCACCACAACCAGGTGGGATCTATCCCTGGGATGTAAAGGTGGTTCAGTATTGGCAAATCAATCACTGTGATAGAATACATAAATAAGAGAAGAGACAAGAACCCATGGTCTTTTTAATTGATGGAGAAAAAGCATTTGACAAAATATAGCATCCTTTCCTGATTAAAACTTTTCTGAGTATAGGGATGGAGGGAACATTACCCAATTTCATAAAATCCATCTATGAAAAGCCCACAGTGAACGTCATTCTTAAAGGGGAAAAGCTGAGAATGATTCCCTTAAGATTAGGAACATGAGAAGGATGCTCACTCTCACCACTATTGTTCAACATAGTATTAGAAGTCCTAGCAGCAGCAGTCAGACAACAAAAAGAAATAAAAGATATTTAAATTGGCAAAGATTCAGAAGTCCAACGCTCTCTCTTCACAGATAACATGATACTGCATGTGGAAAACCCAAAATACTCCACCCAAAACTGCTAGAACTCATACAGCAATTCAGTAATGTGGCAGGATACAAAATCAATGGACAGAAGTTGCTTTCTTATACACTTACAATGTAACTATAAAAAGAGAAATTAGAGAATCGATTCCATTTACAAAAGCACCAAGAACCATAACATACATTGGAATAAACCTAACCAAAGAGGTAAAAGATCTATACTCTAGGAACTACAGAACACTCATGAGAGAAATCAAAGACACAAAAAGATGGAAAAATATTCCATGCTCATTGATAAACATTGTTAAAATGTCTATGTTGCCCAGAGCAATCTGTACTTTCAATGCCATCCTGATCAAAATACCAACAACATTTTTCAAAGTGCTGGAACAAACAATCCTAAAATTTGTATATGGAACCTGAAAAGACCCTGAATTGCCAAGGAAATGTTGAAAAAGAAAATCAAAGCTGGGGACATCACGTTGCCTGATTTCAAGCTATATTACAAAACCGTGATCACCAAGAGAGCATGGTACTAGCAGAAAAACGGACACATAGACCAATAGAACAGAGTAAAGAGCCCAAATATGGACCCTCAACTCTATGGTTAAATAGTCTTTGACAAAGCCGGAAAGAATATTCAATGGAAAAATGACAGTCTCTTCAATAAATGGTGCTGGGAGAATTGGACAACTATATACAAAAGAATGAAACTCAATCATTCTCTTCGACCTTACACAGAGATAAACTCAAAATGGATGAAAGACCTCAATGTGAGACAGGAGTCCATCAAAATCCTAGAGGAGAACATAGGCAGTAACCTCTTCAATATTGGCCACAGCCACTTTTTTCAAGA
The DNA here is from genome assembly GCF_002288905.1 of Enhydra lutris kenyoni. Classification (NCBI taxonomy): domain Eukaryota; kingdom Metazoa; phylum Chordata; class Mammalia; order Carnivora; family Mustelidae; genus Enhydra; species Enhydra lutris. Next base: position 22,869,543 of record NW_019154106.1, on the reverse strand, counting down.
CACTTTCTCCAAAACAAGAGAAACAAAAGTGAAAATGAATTTTTGGGACTTCATCAAGATAAAAAGCTTCTGCACAGCAAAGGAAACAGTCAACAAAACAAAGAGACAACCCACAGAATAGCAGCAGATATTTGCAAATGACCCTATAGACAAAGGGCTGATATCTAAGCTCTATAAAGAATTTCTCAAACTCAACAGACAAAAAACAAATAGTCAAGTCAAAAAATGGGTGGAAGACAGAAAGACACTTCCCAAAAGAAGACATACAAATGGCTAATAGACACATGAAAAAATGTCCATCATCATTAGTCATCAGGGAAATTCAAATCAAAAACCACATTGACTTATCACCTTACATCAGTTAGAATGGCAAAAATTGACAAGGCAAGAAACAATAAATGTTGTAGAGGCTATGGAGAAGGGTAACCCTCTTACACTGTTGGTGGGAATGTCAGTTGGTATAGCCACTTTGGAAAACAGTGTGGAGATTCCTTAAGAAATTAAAAAATAGAGTTACCCTATGACCCAGCAATTGCATATCCCAAAGATACAGATGTAGTAAAAAGAAGGACCATCTGTACCCCAATGTTCATAGCAGCAATGGCTACAGTTGCCAAACTGTGGAAAGAACCAAGATACCCTTCAACTGATGAATGGATAAAGAAGATGTGGTCCATATACACAATGGAATATTACTCAACCGTCAGAAAGGATGAATACCCAGCTTTTCCATCAACATGGATGTGACTGGAGGATATTATGCTAAGTGAAATAAATCAAGCAGAGAAAATCAATTATCATATGGTTTCACTTATTTTGTGGAACATAAGGAATAGTATGGAGGACATTGTAAGAAAGAAGGGGAAAATCAAGGGGCGGGGGAATTGGAGGGAGAAGATGAACCATGAGAGATTATGGACTCCAGGAAACAAATGGAGAGTTTTAGAAGTGAGGGGGTGGAGGGATGGGTGAGCCGGTGATGGATATTAAGGAGGGCAGATTGCATGGAGCACTGGGTGTAATATGCAAACAATGAATCATGGGATGCTACATCAAAAACTAATGATATTCTGTATGGTGAACTAAAAAAAAAACACAATAAAAAAATGAACTGGTCATGATACTCTTGGTTTTAATTTCAGAAAAATACATATGTTAGGAAAGAATATTGGGAAATGGTTGTTTGAGAATGAAAAATAGTCTGCATTATATAGCCATAGAACTAATAACCAAATATTATTAATCAGTTTTAGCCAGTCTTCTCATTGAATCCACATATCAACAAGGTCACTGACGACAGAGACTCATTACTCTGTTTTGATACATGACTTGAGAACTACCTTCTATCCTTTGGATAAGTTCTCTGAATATTTGCCTCTTCTTTTATAAGAAAACTATGATGTTAAAAATTTCCTTTTGACCACTCATTATTTGAGTTCTACTTTCTCTTCAGGAAACTCTAATTACAAAAAAAGAATGACTATGTATTAAGTGTCAGTTGTATGCTAGGCACTGTCCTAGATAATTATCACTTTGATCTTGAGAATGAACCTTTATTAACCACCTACACATTGTTAATTAACAAGTGCTTCATTGATCAAATGTACAGTTCAACACTCATATCTTCTTCCATAAAATAAAAACAGATAACTTTAAATGAGTTTTCTGAGATTCACAAGGTAGTAAATACTAATCAGATCTTATTTATGCTTGTAATTGTCACACTTTTACATATTAGGATTCATAGGTTGTTTCCTATGTTGAATTACCTATAAATGTTCAATATCATCTTGTTCATTGTTATACACAAAAAGTAAATGAAGAGCAGATATCATATGTTTCACATATATGCCTAAACAAAAGACTAAATATCTACTCAAGTTACAAAAATAGAAATTTAGGTGAAACAGAACCTATGCTGAGTAAAATGTTTACATTAATTTATAATGTCTCACTACTCAGATGTTAATAGAATTATGTGTGCTGTTTATTTTCTTTCTTGCTTGTTTTCTTTAAACAATAACATGTTCAAATTATTTTTAAACATGAAAATACCAAACACAGTCCTTGATACTTAGAGCATTTTTGGTTATATTGTTTTAATGATTTTTCCTAATTATGCTTCATGTTGTTTGGATTATACTACCAAGTTCTGAAGACTTCTCTTCTCATCCTACAAAGGGTAAAATATTGAAGTTCTTTTCTTATAATTTACTCAATAAAATGTGCACTCAAAGGAGAAAGAATACAAGTTTGTTATGATAGAAGGCATTTACTAATATTGCACATTATTCTTATAGTCAACCGTGAATATCACAGGAACACAGCAAACATGAGTGAACTCACAAACTTTGAGTTAAGTCATGAGTATAAGAAGTTTGTCTTTGTATTTTGTTGTTCAATGTAAACCTCTAGAGGAATCCTAAAGGAAAACAATCTTTAAAATAGCTGAGTTTCCCTTACATTGTAATTAAGTAAACTCTTTCATTGTCAGATTTTTATGTATGCGTGTCCCTGCTTTATAAACAGACTAGAAAAAAATAGTTTTTGGGTAGCCTCTGTGAATGTTTAGCTAGTGTGATATGATAAAGTTAGCTCTAACTGTAGGCACAGATGGTATAAAGAGCATCATCAGAACTTTTTCCCTTGAATAGATCATAGAAAATGGGTTGTTTTGTTATTTAGTTAATTAGGGAGCTGTTTAATTGCATAACCTCCAGGGAATTCTGCGATTCAGTAAATAAAAGAACACACATATATTTTTTTGTGGGTTATACTGACTCTCCTTTTTGATTCCCATAATTGAAAGATTTTATAAAGGAGAAATCTTTCTCAGCATTCTGAGAGTGTTTTGGACGAGTATATGAGAGATGAACAACTAAGCCTTGTTTTGATATTCAATATTTATACATTGTTTTTTTATGCATCTGCACCTATATATTTGTCAAATAAATATATATATATATATATATATATATATATATATATATATATATCAGACAGCGGGTTATAACTTTTTCTAAGACCCTTCCTAATACTTGTCTTTGAACCAAATGTCAGCTGTGATAGATATTAAAAATGATAATAAATATCAGAATTTTTTACTTGATAAATAAAAATTATTATGTGCTTATTATATACAATCTAGATAAGATATATATTTAAATAATGTATTTTTATTGTAGTTTCACACACATAAAATTTATTTACATAATGTTGAGGTCATAGCTATATTTAAAATATATTCTGAATATTTGCCATATTTTTAAGTGTTTTCAAGGAATATGATTTGCAAAGATGGAATAAATTTTCACTCTTTGGATGCAGCAAAATATACTGTCAGAAATAAAACTTTCAAATATGTCTATTATATTTAAATCTCCCTATCTTAAGAGTAACCCCTAAAAGCACAATGTGATCAGAGGCAATGGGAATTTAAAATTTCATACATTTTGCAAATTGCCCAATAAAGTAATGATAGCATCATATGTTAGCAACATAACACACTGTGCATTTTTATCTCACGGTATTATTTTTTATGTAACAATATTTTAGAGTATAATAAATATATAATAGTATTGGAAAATAAGACTCATAATATTGAAAAAATCATCAAAAGGGAATCAGATCCACAGTAAAAAAAAGTTGAATCAACACAGCCTAAATTATTACAGTAGAGGATATTGGAAAAAAGATAGTGGCAAAATGCTTGGTTCAGAGTTAAATAGTAATGGTATAAAGAGTTGCGTAAGTCCCTGGAGTTAATGTCAAGATTACTACTTTGGAAATTGCATTGGAAATAAATGAAGTTATAATCTCCATGACTTCAGTAGTAGGTAAAAGGGATCTAAGATTTACCTTTTATAAAAGATATAGAGAGAGATACCTTTTATAAAAGATACAGAGAGAGGGCGGTGGTCCTAGCAAAAACCCATGGTGTGGCTCCAAACCTGTAAAACAAATAATGGGTACAGCCTACCTGCCTTGATCTTCCCTTTGTATCAAAATGCCAAGTTCTAGTACACAATACTTAGGACACAAGAGAGGGAAACATGGTTATTCAATTTCAGTGATTAGCAGATAACCAAGAATCACCAAACTTTGATAGAATTTTAACAATTTTAACGAAAGGAATCAATTTAACAAAAGAATTAACACTTGAAAAATCAAATTTAATGGAGAAAAATGGTGCATAAAACTGAATTAATGTAAAAGTTCAAGGCCAGGATTATACTAGAATGCCAAGTAAAATTTATACTGGAATGTATGCTTCTCACTAGAATATAAGTTCCATGAGAACAATTCCTTTTCCTGTTTTTTTTACTGATATATTCCCAGCTGATACTTAGTAAGTTCTCGGTAAATATTTATTGAATGAACACAAGTAATACAAGATATGGAATGTAGAAAGAAAAGTTTTAAAAAAGGCAAAAAACTTCTAACATCCTTCTCCAAATACAATAAGAAGGAAAAATATCCTCACGAACCACAGAAAAAGATGTCTCAGAGCAAAGATATGAAATTTTCTGAGGAATATTAACAAATTTAAAGAATATAAGATTTTTGAATTTTCTAATTAACAAGGATTATTGGGTATTAAATTTGACAAAAGCAATTATTTTAGAAATTAACAATAAAGAGTGCTCAAAAAAATCCATCCACTTAGAAATTACATAATTTTTATTAAGGAGGAAAGTGGAAAAAAAAAAGACAGTAACTAGAAACTACTTAAAAATAAGTTCATTTAAAGACTTTACATTAACACCTGTTTAATATGCCCAGAAAAGAAGACCTAGAAGTGTTAAATGCCTTCCATATATATTGTACAATATAGAAAGGTTTAAAAGAAATTATGTAAATAATCAAGATCTAGAATAAGGGCTAGAAGATATAGAGGGGTTATATTTATTGGGATATTCATTGATTTGTTAAATCAGTGAATATGTAGTATATACCATCCACTATAAAATACTAGTTAAAAAAAATGCAATGCCTACCACAAACAGGTACCATTTCTGACCTCAGTGAACTTTGAGTTTTTCAAGGAAGACAGATACTAAAGAAACAGAAAAAAATTACATAAACAAAAACTTACATAGGTATTGCAAAGAAGAACATGTGATGGGAGAGTTGGACTTAGTTAAGGAATTTAGAAATGATTTGTCTTAAGAAGTTATGAGTGGTCCAAGATCTGAAGGATGAGTAGACATTAAGTAGGTGAAGTTGATGGGACAGCCATGCTGAAAGTCTGGAATAAGTCCAAAGGCACAATGGCATGAAGGGACATGGCACACTACAGACACTAAAGGAAGATCTGCATGGCTAGAAGACATGGCCTAAGGAGAAGCTTTGAAGAAAGTCAGGGACAAGTTCAGCTAGGGTCTCTTAAGTTCATGAGAATGGTCTTGATCTTAAAAGCCATGTGAAACCATAGAAATGGTTTAAGCTGTGGCCAGATATGCATTTTGTAAAAGTTCCTTCTCACTATATGTGGCAAACTGATTTAAGGGTAGTGTTGATCAGTAAACACAGAGATAGCTGTTAGGAAACTGCAGTGATCCATGTGAGGAAACACAGTATTCTCTAGAATGACAATGGGAAAGATAAGTTGATACAGCCAAAATTGAGGAATATTTAAGTGTTATGATCAATAAAAGCACAAAGCAATAAAATAAAAATCAATGCAAACAACAGACTTGACTGGTCAAAATAGAAATCAGAGATATGTACACTAAAGTAATGAGAAACAATTTTCACATAAAAAACGGACAGAAATTATATGCTTAAAGATATCCTCTATTGGTAAGTGCGAGACACTTTGAGAGTATTTATTGGTATAGCTACTCTTCAAAGATGATTTGGTGATATAGTTAAAATTCAAAGTGTGTAAATCCTTATACTCAGCAATTCTACATTGTATTCTCCCCAAGGGATGTGTTTGTGCATATGGTAAAATATTATATAAAGGATGTACATTGAAATATTATTTGATAATAGCAAAAAATGAAAATAGCTTAAAGGGTCATTAAAATAAGATTGGCTGAAAAAGAGATGATAGGCACTCATCAGTATGATTAGGATTGGGAAATGTTTTTACCAGATAAAGACAAAGTTGAAAACTCTAAAAATGAGTCACAAGACACAGCTGGTGTTGTAGAATTAGCACTAAGCTGAGATTAATCATTGCTGAATTTGAATGTATTCCCCCTCTCTTTCTCTCCCCTGTTACCATGATGCTCTTGACTTCTCCTTTGCTAAAATCACCAATTCTTAAGTAATTTTCATTGTTTTTCTGATAAGACTGTAGCCTCCAAAATGCCATCTATCCTCTGTCTTTTTCCAAGCTGCTTTCCCAACACTGACCTATCCCTGTATTAGGCATATTATATGCAGTTAATGCACTTATTGTTAAATATATATGAATGCTAAAGTGCTTTTTCTATTTTAAAATTTTATGATGACATTACTTGAGCTGTCTCAAAATGTTCCTCAGTTTATATCATAACATGGTTTTAACTTTCTATATTTATATAGACAACATATAACCTATATAGAGTTCATCATTTTTAAAGTTATACATGTCAATCTCACACATGTTTAAAATAATACAAGCTCAGGGGGTGTCTGGGTGACTCAGTTGTTAAGGTACTGGGATCAAGCCTGCTCATCCCTCTCCCATTCTCCCTTCGTGTGTTCCCTCTCTTGCTGTATCTCTCTCTGTCAAATAAATAAATAAAATCTTTAAAACAAAACCTAGAGCTACCTTATGACTCTGAAATTGCACTACTGGGTATTTACTCCAAAGATACAGATATAGTGAAAGAAGGGCCATCTGTACCCCAATGTCCATAGCAGCAATGGCCGCAGTCACCAAACTGGAAAGAGCTAAGAAGCCTTTTAACAGATGAATGGATAAAGAAGATATGGTCCATATGTACAATGAAGTATTATGCCTCCATCAGAAAGGTGAATACCCAACTTTTGTATCAACAGGACTGGAGAAGATCATGCTGAGTGAAATAAGTCAATCAGAGAGAGTCAATTATCATATGGTTTCACTTAATTGTGGAGCATAAGGAATAACACGGAGGACATTGGAAGATGGAGAGAAGTGAGTTGGGGGAAATTGGAGGGAGAGAAAAGCCTTGAGAGACTGTGGACTCTGAGAAACAAAATGAGGGTTTTGGACGGGAGTGGGTGGGGGGTTAGGTGAACCTGCTGGTGGGCATTAAGGAGGGCACATATTGCATGGATCACTGGGTGTGGTGCATAAACAATGAATCTTAGAACACTGAAAAAAATTAAATTTAATTTAAAAATAAAATAAAATTAAAATTAAATTAAATTAGAAAATAAAAATAAATAAACAAAATAAATAAATAAAACAAAAACAACAACAAAAAGAACAATACAAGTTCAAATGTTGCTATATCACGTGCTTTGGGTAGTATTTTAAGTTGTCCAATAAATCCTCAGCAAAAGAAAATCTCGTAAGATTTTGAATGTAAATGGACATGGAACGGGTAGTAGGTGCAGCTCAGAAAGATCCAAGATGATCTGGGTCACAATACCTTATAAACTCAAAAACTGTGGTGAATGTGAACTGAGTAGACATTTGGGCTACTCATTTCTCTTTCAACTTTAGTTCCTACCTCAAGCTAATGGTATTATAAAATAAAATTGGAGATTTTTTCCCAAAACCTTTCACATCATAGGTATGGCAAAGTTCATGTTTTCTCACCCTAGATTGCAATCCTATAACCTTGTAATCCCTTACCATCACCATAGTCCTTCATACATGACATGCCTAACTAGAAACACATCAATCCAAGTATGTAGTATCTCTCAGCTAAACAGCTTACTGGCACAGTCCAACATCTTATTTTGCACTTCATTACATAGAGGCAAACCAGAGCCTGAGGGGAACGCTAATTAGTGTAAATATGTTCTCTGACTCACAAGACTCTGAACATGTATTGGTTTATTCCTTTTTTCTGTATAACAGAAGATAAAGTAATCATTCTGACAATATAGTTTCATATCCCATTACACCACAGTGACATCTCAAATTACTCTAAACTTTTTACCGAAATACTTAAATTTATTTCCTCCCTGATAATGCTTTCTCACCACATAGGCATATACATGCAAACAATTACATGCCACATATAATAAAAATGCACAATACCTGGGAATGGAAATCTTCCCAGTGAAAATGTTTAACTTCTAACAAAGGTTTGTGATCAGTTATGTTCCTTAAAACATATGCACTTTAGTGCACCTTGTTGGCTTAGTTCGTTAAGTGCCTGACTTCAGCTCAGGTCATGATCCCCAGGTCCTAAGATCAAGCCCCAATTTGGTCTCCCCACTCAGCAGAGGGTCTGCTTCTCTCTCTCCCTCTGCCCCTCCTCTCACTCATGTTCTCTGTCTCTCAAATACATAATTAAAATATTTAAAAATAAAATGTATGTATTTTATCTCTTTATGGTATCCCCCCATTCCCTTCATCTTTATCCCCATGCACTTCCAAGTTGGTTATAGCACTTGCTTTGTTCAATGGAATATGAGTGGATATGATATATATCATTTTTCAAGTAGGATCCTTAATAGGTCCCCAGAGATATGTTGCTTTTCCTTATCCCTCATCTGTTCCTCTCTTCTTGAACCCAAAGAGAGAGAGAAGGAAAGCAGAGCCTGCAATCAAAATATAAGGTGAAAAAAACAAAAAACAAAGAAGTTGTATTATAACCCACTGAGATTTTGGTGTTGTGTGTTATACAGCTTTGTGTAGCTCACAGAGCTAACTACTATGATGCTTAAATATGATATATTGCAATTCTCAAAAGATTAGTAAGCACTTTTATGGAAATAAAACTTAAAATTAAACTTTAAAGTCTTTAAACTGCATACATTAATTAGTTTCTGATAGAACTAGGAGAAGAATCCTCTAATATTGATTTGGTTTTTTTTTCCTGTAATGTTGAAGAAGGTTAGCGTTAGGTCTTTAATCATAGTCTTAGTTATATTTACCAAATAATTGCTGATTCTTTCCTCCTCCCCTCCTGCCCCAATAAAAGATTTTCCCTTGGGGAATAATTTTTTCTATGGGGAAGTTACTGAGATTTTTGTTTGTTTGTTTATTTAGTTTTTCTATAACAGAGCAGTTTCACCTCTAAAGGGGATTGGCTAGGAGTTCTCTGGGCTCTTAAAAACATATTTAGTTTAAGTTTTACATAAATGAAAAATATGATGCTTGATTTTTGAACTGAAGAATTAGAAATTAGGAATTTAATTTAGAATTTAAAAACCCGGGATATTTTTAAAACATCAATAAATTTTAAAACAAGAGTAATGGTATATATCATGATTTCATATTTTATATTATGATATAAAATATCCTTTTCCATATTTCACATTTGAAATTATTGTTGCCTGTCTCTTGAGAATCTTATCAATTCTGAGTTATTTAAGAATAAGATTAGAAATGGTACAGCCTTCAAATTAATCACCATGTCTTTGTAAAGAACCTATACATGGATCAATAAATTTCTCCTAAGCTATAGTCCCTATCACAATTCCAGAAAAGAAAAACAACTTCTGGTATGTTAGCTGATAATCAGTTCTCAAAAATACTAGGTTCTATATGCAACCTTCTTTTTTCTCCATTTAAACTAATTTTAGGTAAATTATTTAAAAATATCTATCCTGTTAGCTGTGAATAAAAACATAATAAACCTGTTGCTATTCAAAGTTTCTGCTATGAATTATTATCAAATTGTACGTGACACTCAATGAACATCCTCTATGTGTAAAGCATTCTGCTGTAGATTCTATTTATATTTTTTAGTTTTTAGTCCACAAATATCCAACACAGAAGAAATTAGTATCTCTTTATTGCAGATAAGAAGCACATATTATAAATGTTATAGCATTTCCCAAGATTCCATACCTTCATACCTTGTACAAAACAAAAGCAACACTAGAAAGTAGGTTTATGTGATTTCGAATCTATCATCTATCTATTATCTATCTAATCTATCTCTTCATTCCTCCTTTCCTTCCCACCTTCTTTCCTACCTCCATCTCTTCCTTCCTTTCTTCTTTTCTTTCTTTACTGCAGGAGTTCTAAATTCTATTATACTATTTGTCCATAATTATTTGTTTCTTCATGTTGTCATCTTCCCTTTCCCCACTAATTTTGAATTTGGCCACGTGATATATTTTTGCCTATTAAATCTGTCATATCTAAGAAAAAATGTTAACATGATTGATGATTTGTGTGGGAACTTCTTTTCCCAGACACTTCCTATGAGAAGAGTAGCTCATACCAGAGAATATCCCATTAACCTATGTTGTGGAATTAGAAGACATGTGGTATTAATAAGAGCCCAGTGAACCCTGCAGACTCCAGTTGAGCCATAGAACCATAGCTGGAGAACCATAGCTGACCCACTACTCTCACATAACATGAATTAGAAATAAATATGATATAGCCATCTGCAGTTTTGAGGTAGATTATTATACTACATAACCTAGTAAAAGTTAATACATAAATTGAAATCCAAAAGTAGAGGTTGTCACACCATAAAATTAAAATATATATATATATATGCAATGGCTTTAAGGCTGGGTGTCAAGTGACAAGTCAACTATTATGAAGAATGAAAAATGCTTCCTCAAATTTGCAGTGCTGAAATATTTTATACAACTATCAATTGATAAAATGAAAGGGAAAAAATATACCTAACGAATGGGGTTTTGGGTAATGAATTGTGGGTTATTAGGTGCACATGATTACAGGAAACAAGTTTAGAAAATAATTGACCTTTTTGTAGTCACAGATGAAAAAGAAAAGAAAGACACGCAATGGGTTTCAGTATTGAAAGAGGCAAATTTTCTTATCTTCAATTCATAAACTTTTCTCAAAGTAAGACCCAGACTCTAGACAAAGACCAAATTAAGATCTAGTTGCGTTAGGTTGGCCAACAGGAAATCCACGCTGTTAGACAGGATAGGGAATAAATCAATCCCAGAGTTGTCTGGAAGTCTGATAAGTTCAAAGTACCATTTATTAAGTCTAAGGAGAGAAATATCGCAAACAAAACAAAACACTGATGTTGCTAAAGGCATATGGAAGTGACTTGACTCAAGTACTTCAGTTTTTTGTTTGTTTTGTTTTGGTTTTGTTTTAAGAAAGTTCAAACTATTTTGGAAGAGAAAAGATCCCTATTACAGGAATAAAGAAACATTACAACATTTGCCCAAATAATTTCAGAAATGATTAGGACCTGTGAATATTCTGCCCTCCCTGTCTTTTCCTCTTTTCTGAATGAAAGTATTCACAGGTCATGTCGCTCCCATTCCACCCCTGTATTTCTGTATGTTGAATATTTTTAGCTTATAGGTCTCTGGGTAACTTGTAATTTTAGTATGTAGATTCCCTGAACAATAGTTATGGAGTTAATACCAACTTTGGATATATCATAGCATCCTCTACTTGGAGTCAGATATGTGATTGAACTTTCTGGGTGTCCTGGGGGAAGAAATGAGTATGTTTTGCTCACAGGGAGTAAAACAAATATTTGTAATAAAAAAGGAGTTGCTGATAAGGTGTATCATTTTTTCACATAGTACCTATTTGCTCTTCCCCATTACCATTCTGACTGTAAGTAGAGTGCATTTTCCCACCATGAGAACAGCCATGTTGGCTGTCCATTAAAATGGAAAGCCATGGAGAGCCAAACTATTCCCCAGACAGATCCCAGAAGAGCCTTTGAGAACTGAAAAGAACCCAGCAGAGTTATAGCCGGCCTGCAGCACTTTTGTTATACAAGAAGAATGTGTGTTCTTGTAAGAGTTTGAAATTTGGAGGTTGATGGCCACATTTGGTCTCAGCTACAATTTCTCTGTTAGGTCTCTATCTTTTTTACTGCCTTTGGAAGTTTATCTCTTTTTCTTTCCCAGTCCCTTTTTATTTTCCCTCTGCCTTGAGTGCATGACCTATATCTTCTCCCCACACCTACTTTTAGTTTGTTTGTTTGTTTTTCAATTTTAACTAATTTTTTTCTCCCCTTATTTTTTTAATTAGCACATAATGTATTATTTGTTTCAGGGGTACAGGTCTGTGACTCATCAGTCTTACACAATTCACAATGCTCACCATAGCACATACCCCCCAATGTCCATCACCCAGACACCCCAACCCTCTCACCCCTGTCCACTGTAGCAATCCTCAGTTTGTTTCCTGAGATTAAGAGCTCCTCTGATTTGTTTCCCTCTCTGATTTCATCTTGTTTCATTTTTTCCTCTCTTCCCCTATGATCCTCTGCCTTGTTTCCCAAATGACACATATCAATGAGATCACATGATAATTGTCTTTCTGATTCTTATTTTGCTTAGCATAATATCCTCTAGTTCCATCCACATCACTGCAAATGGCAAGATCTCATTTTTTGATGGCTGCATAATATCCCATTTTATATACCACATCTTCTTTATCCATTTATCTGTCAATGGATATCTAGGCTTTTTCCATCGTTTGGCTATTTTGGACATTGCTGCTGTAAACTTTGGGGTGCAGGTGCCTCTTCAGATTACTACATTTGTATATTTGGTGTAAATACCCAGTAGTGCAACTGCTGGGTCATAGGGTAGCTCTATTTTAAACATTTTGAGGAACCTCCATACTGCTTTCCAGAATGGCTGTACCAGCTTGCATTCTCACCAACAGTGTAGGAGAGTTCCACTTTCTCTGCATCCTTGACAACATCTGTCATTTCCTGACTTGTTAATTTAGTTGTTCTGACTGCTATGAGGTGGTATCTCATTGTGGTTTTGATTTGTGTTTCCCTGATGCCAAGTGATGTTGAGCACTTTTTCATGTATCTTCTTTGCAGAAATCTCTGTTCATGTCTTCTGCCTATTTCTTGATTAGATTATTTGTTCTTTGGGTGTTGAGTTTTATAAGTTCTTTATAGATTTCGAATACTAGCCCTTTATCAGCTGTCATTTGCAAACATCTTCTCCCATTCTGTCATTTGCCTTTTGGTTTTGTTGACTATTTCCTTTGCTGTGGAAAAGCATTTTATCTTGATGAAGTCCCAGTAGTTCATTTTTGCCCTTGGTTCCCTTGTCTTTGGTGATTTGTCTAGGAGAAAGTTGCTGCAGCTGATGTTGAAGATGTTGTTCTCTATGTTCTCCTCAAGGATTTTAATGGATTCCTGTCTCACATTTAGATCTTTCATCCATTGTCTATTTTTGTATATGGTGTAAGGAAATGGTCCAGTTTCGTTCTTCTGCATGTGGCTGTCCAATTTTCCCAATACCATTTATTGAAGAGATTGTCTTTTTCCATTGGATATTCTTTCTTGTTTTGTCAAAGATTAGTTGAACATAGAGTTGAGGATCCATTTCTGGGCTCTCTATTCTGTTCCATTGTTCCATGTGTCTGTTTTTGTGCCAGTACCATACTGTCTTGATTATTACAGCTTTATAACAGAGCTTGATGTCTGGAATTGTGATCTGCTTTTCTTTTTCAACATTCCTTTGGCTATTGGGGTCTTTTCTCGTACCATACAAATTTTAGGATTATTTGTTCCATTTTTGTCAAAGAAGTTGATGGTATTTTGTTAGGGATTGCATTGAATGTGTAGATTTCTCTAGGTAGCATTGACATTTTAAAAACATTTGTTCTTCCAATCCATGAGATTGGGATGTTTTTTCATTTCCTTATGTCTTCCACAATTTCTTTCATGAGTATTCTATAGTTGTCTGAGTACAAATTCTTTGCTTCTTTGGTTAGATTTATTCCTAGGTATCTTATGGTTTGGGGTGCAATTGTAAATGGGATTGACTCCTTAATATCTCTTTCTTCTGTCTCATTGTTGATGTATAGAAATGCAACTAATTTCTGTGCATTGACTTTATATCATTCCACTTCATTCCTGTCTGCATTCTAGGAGTTTTGGGGTGGAGCCTTTGGATTTTCCACATAAAGTATCATATCATCTGCAAAGAGCAAGACTTTGACTTCTTCTTTGCTGATTCAGGAGCCTTTTATTTCTTTTTGTTGTCTTATTGCTGAGGCTCAGATTTCTAGTACTATGTTGAACAACAGTGGTGATAGTGGACATCCCTGCCATGTTCCTGACATTAGGGGAAAAGCTCTCAGTTTCTCCCCCATGAGAATGATATCCACTGTGGGTTTTTCATAGATGGCTTTTATTATATTGAGATATGTTCCTTCTATCCCTACACTGTGAAGCATTTTAATCAAGGAAGGATGCTGTAGTTCGTGAAATGTTTTTTCTGCACCTATTGAGAGTATCATATGGTTCTTGTTCTTTCTTTTATTAATGTATTATTGTATCACATTGTTTGATTTGTGGATGTTCAACCAACCTTTCAGTCCAGGAACAAATCCCAGTTGGTCGAGGTGAATAATCCTTTTAATGTACCAATGGATCCTATTGGCTAATATTTTGGTGAGAGTTTTTGCATCCGTGTTCATCAAGGATTATTGGTCTGTAATTCTCTTTTTTGATGGGGCCCTTGTCTGGTTTTGGGATCAAGCTAATGCTGACCTCATAAAATGAGTTTGGAAATTTTTCTTCCATTTCTATTTTTTATAACAGTTTCAGGAGAATAGGTTTTAATTCTTTTTTAAATGTTTGGTAGAATTCCCCTGGGAAGCCGTCTGGCCCTGGGCTCTTGTTTGTTGGGAGATTTTTGATGACTGCTTCAATCTCCTTACTGGGTAAGGGTCTGTTCAGGATTTCTATTTCTTCCTGGTTCAGTTTTGTTAGTTTATATGTCTCTAGGAATGCATCCATTTCTTCCAGATTGTCAAACTTGCTGGTGTATATTTGCTCATAATATGTTCTTATAATTGTTTGTATTTCTTTGGTGTTGGTTGTGATCTCTCCTCTTTCATTCATGATTTTATTAATTTGGGTCCTTTCTCTTTTCTTTTTGGTAAGTCTGGCCAGGGGTTTATCAGTCTTATTAATTCTTTCAAAGGAGCAGCTCTTAATTTTGTTGATCTGTTCTAGTAGCATTTTGTTGTTTTGTTATTGTTTTGTTTTTAGGTTTTTGTTTCTTTCTATTTAACTTATTTTTGCTCTCATCTTTATTATTTCTCTTCTCCTGCTGGGTTTAGGTTTTTCTTGCTGTTCCTTCTCCAGCTCTTTTAGGTGTAGGGTTAGGTTGTATATTTGAAAACTTTCTTGTTTTTTGAGAAAGGCTTGTATTGCTATGTACTTACTCCAAGACTGATTTTGCTGTATCCCAAAGATTTTGAACAGTTGTATTTTCATTTTCATTCATTTCCATGAATTTTTTAAATTTTCTTTAATTTCCTGTTTGACCTATTCATTCTTTAGTAGGATGCTGTAAACCTGCATGTATTTGAGATTTTTCCAACTTTCTTGTTGTGATTGAGTTTGAGTTTCAAAGCATTGTGGTCTGAAAGAAAACATGCAGGGAATGATCCCAATCTTGGTACCAGTTGAGACCTGATTTGTGATCCAGGATGTGATTTATTCTGGAAAATGTTCCATGTGCACTTGAGCCCACACTACCTTTCCATATAGATTCTTCACCTCTCAGCTTTCTCAGGAAAGGTCTTCCTGATCTTTCAGTTTAGGAGTCACCTGTTATTTGCTAGCTTTGTGCTTTTTTTTTTTTTCCTTAAAAGTAAACACATTTTATATTTGTATATTTTTATTATATGATTATTTGGAGATCTTTCCAACTAGACTGCAAGCTCCATAAGGGAAGGAATTGTGTCAACTTCTTTCTCTGCTTTATACCAAACATCTGAAACACTGCTTGGCACCTAGAATGAGTTCAATAAATAGATGTTGTCTAGATAAATACACTTGAAGTAGCTGTACTGATTAATTCAAGCCACAAGTTCTATAAGACTACCTATGTCTGGATATTTTTCATGAGGATTTTTTACTAATTTGGTCCATTCGATGCATAAGTGTGAAATTAGAAAATTGATATGTTGATAATTCCCTTCAAATACTTTCCCCTTTCAATATTGTGCATCTATTTGCCACCAAACATTATTTTGTCGCTCTATACACAATCTCTTGTTTCCTGATGCTTTAACTACTCTGAATATAGCTTTTGGGGCATTAGAATGAGCAGTGGGGTGGGATATAGATGAATCTTCTTATGAAATTCTGTCCTATAGGAAATAATATTAGAATGTTTGCAGGATAATATTTAAATTAAATTTTACTCTCAAGTGATTATTTCCTTTTCAAAAACAGCCCTTTCTATTAAAAGCACATTCACAATGTTCAAATTAAACCCTTTTGTGGTAAAGTAATGGCTCAGGGCAGCTTCCAAATGGAAGATAAGGAGACAACAGTCATTTTACTCTAGAGAGTCGGAAAATGTTTTCCCCTCCTCTTTCACTGTGACACATCACAACTAAATTGTTTATCTATTAGGACCTGCAATTTTCTCTTTGGAAAAATGGTGTTGAGAGGCTTAAACATAAGCTGTTATCAGAGAGCCATGAGTTTCTTTACTGCTCTCACGCAGGTCACCCTTCTTTAGTTATTTTAAGAAGATATAAAACTATGTCATGCATTATTTTGAATATTAAAACTGCACCAATACATAGAGTATATAATATTTGCTAATACATAGTTTGCTTTAAATTAGTAGTTTCCCATGGGGTACCTGGGTGGCTCAGTTGGTGAAGCGTCAGCCTTCAACTCAGGTTATGATTTCAAGGTCCTGAGATCCAGTCCCACATTGGGCTCCTTGCTCAGCAGGAGCCTGCTTCTCCTCCCTCTCCTTCTGCCTGCTACTCCCCCTGCTTGTATTCTCTCTCTCTGTGTCAAATAAATAAATAAGAATTTTTTTTTAAATCAGTATTTTCCTCTATTTACTAGAATCATTATGGTAACTAGGTAAGACCTCTTCAAATGTTTATGGCAGATTAGTACTCAGTAAATGTTTTTCCTTCTTTTTCTATCAATCCAGGGCTATTTTACATAAACAAAATTTACCATAAAAATGTTTTAACTTTCAATTCACTTTTATTTTAATAACTGTCCCATTGCTTATTTTTGAATGTCTTTGAGAATAAAGTTTAGATCCTTCTATTTGTCACACAGGTTCAGTTTAGATATCTGATCTCTATCTCTTCTGGAAGCACTAGAATCAATCCCATACATCAACCCTTCCCCTGTTTCCACACTGCAACATAAATCCCACAGAAGATCAAAATATCACACATTTATCTTTGCAGACAATCAACTTATCAATATGCCTAGAAGCGAAAGATAAATTTCTTCTTTGTTTGATCAATAGAGTAATAACTGCAAGTGCTATGAATGAAGATAAAGCTATCTCTTCTATTTTCATATCCAACCACATTATTTGACTTGATCTCATCTGTGTCAGAGAATTCTATCGCTTGGCTACACACAATGCACAGAATGTATTTCCTTTCATTGATTCTCAATTTCCCCATCATTAATTTCATTGACTGAGTAGCAGGCTTTCAAATTAGGGAAAAGTAAAGCTCAAACAATGAAGTTCCATCAGTTTAGTATTACTGATTTTCTTTATTCTGTTTTGGGACGATAGTGGACAGGGCTCTTACGATTGTAGCATTTTTTCATGCTACCTCAGAGCAAAAGTAAAACATGCATAATAATAGAAATCATAGTGTCTAGAATAATGCTTGATATCAAGTTGAACAATAGGTGTTGATAGGATACACAAACCAAGATCCATAAAGTAATCAATACTCAAATATTATTCATACACTGGATTGTCAATAGAGAAACATGTATTGGTGGTCTTCTTGTACCAAGACTTGAAAAATGCTGCAAATATCTGGATGAAAAGTCATGATTCTGCCTTCAAGGATCTTATAGATAATTGCAGGTCTCATGTTAAATTATTACAGGGCAGATGCATTGGTACAGTGGGAAGAAAGAAGATAGGGCAGCTATTAATCCCTGAGGAAGTTAGGGAGCTTCTTATTTATTCATTCTCATATCACTCATTCTCTTTTGACATAGTCCTATTCATTTATCATATCATACACATGGGTATAGTAAAGCTAATTATCCTATTGCAGATAGGAGTTAAATACTTTTTAATGACTCTCACCTTTGATACAGGTTTCTAAAAGTTGAAATAATTTCTTATATTTATCATAATCTATTCCAGCCTTAATATAATTAAATCCTACTTGATTTTACAGCTTATATATTTACTAAGCCTTAAGCATCCTGCATTTTAATACTGTATTCCTCACACTTAAAATAATACTAGGTTTAATTAAAAAAATGTGTTAAACAAACCAATGCACCTGTTAAATGCCTTACATTCCAGTGGAAGGAAATTTAAAAAAACAACATATAAAATACAGTAATAAGTTTTGTGAAAGGTATAAAAACAAGGTGATACAATGAAAGGGGCCAGGTGACTATTTTAAATAGGGCAAACAAGGAAGATCCCCAGGTAGTGACAACTGATGTGAGGCAAAAAAGACCTTGTGGCAAGGTCTTCAGAAGAGCAGTCCAAGTTGAGTGTTTAAGGGCTCCTACCTTGGGAATTATCTTGAGAATTTGGAGAAATTAAAAAAAAAAAGGCAGAGTGTTTGTGGAGTGTAGTGAGAATAAAGTCTATTACATATTTGTGAGAGAGCAAATACGGACAGAGCATTTTGGGGTCTTGTAGGGTAGGATAATGAGTGTGCAATTTATTTTATAGTCATTATGAAGTCTTTAGTGTAATGGTTCTCAACCAGGTGACAATTTGGGCATTGCAGGAAATATTGACATATTTTTGTCACAGATGGGAGGGGGAGGTGCTACTGGCAGGTAGTGAATTGAGTCCAGGAATACCACTAAACATTCTACACTACACAAGACAGTTCCTCACAGCAAAGAATTATCCTGCTCAAAATGTCCATAGTGTGGAAACTGAGAAACCCTGTTTTAAGTGACAGTAAAAAGGTAAGCATAAAGTGATATAATCTAACTTACATTTTAATTACTCTTCATGTTTGTTGGAAATTAAATTATACAGCAGAAAATGTGGAACCTGAATGACCACAAGAGATTTTTGTAGTGTTCAAAAAACAAGACATAATAACATTTACATTGATCAGATACTTTCTCCGTGTAGTTTTATTTCTGAAAATGATTTCATTTGTGCCATATATAAACTCATATAATAAGTCATACTCTTTACTAGGTTCTAGTGCATTTGCATTCTCTTCACCTCTTGCCTCAAAGTACTGCAGCTTTAACAACTTTGACAATAGAGAAGACAAGGGATCAATCTATCATCAACAGAACATTTAATATTTCAGTGAAATCTCATATTGATCATACCCCAGCCCCACAATGCTCTTTTTTTTTTATTTATTTTGCTCTCTTCAGGGTCATAATGAATAAAATATGGCATTTTCCCCAACAACGATTTATACCACCAGAAGAAAGATGTAATGCGAATGCTGAACATTCTCCATTAGCTATTATTTATATACTATTTCCACTTGTCAAATATTGTTCACAGAAGATCAAAATATGATGGTGGTTTTTTTTCTCTTCAATTCTAGGCGTTTTGATTAAGTTGCTAGACATTCATATATCATTCAGTGAAAAACAGTTTTGAACTAAAGCAAAAAAAGAGCAGAAATAATTGTAATAGTTAAGAAAACAATTCAGTCTTCCAAGAACTGGGAATTTTGAAAGAATTTTCAAGCCTGTCATGCGCTTTGGATCTAAAGCTAATGAAAAGCAACAGGAATCATTCCGTTCAAAGACCTGAGGTCACCATTGACAACTGACATTTTAAGTATAGTCTTTTTAGAAAGCTGTTCATTCAGATTTCAGGACTGCCATTTACATTTTTGGGCAAATCACAGTCAAACGTCTCTGAGCTAAGTTTACCACCCTGTAAACTGAGGATGATATCAGATATTAAATAACAAGCCAATGCATAAGACATACAGTACACACTATTAATGTAAAACCAATGAGTTAAAAGGAATCCTGTTCAGATTTCTATCCAAATTTTGTAGTCATTGTTGGATTGTAAGGTTTTAATGTTGCAGGCTCATTTTATTTGGTTAACTCTTCATTAAAATCGGAGTTAAGAACTGATATGAATGTTGCCTGTACCCTCCCACTTTAATTGTCCAAGTGAAACACACATTTAGACACTTTTGTCAGCCAGGCCCTGACCCTCAACTGCTCTGGCCAACATTACAGAGACCAGCCCAGTAATAAATCCCTCCCTGCTCAGTTCACAACTGTAGGGAAGAGCAAAAATCCCCTTAGTCATATGAGCATGCACCAAAGAGAAATTGGACTTTCAGGTATTTATGTCTCTCAGAAAAAATAAAGGAAAGGTTTATCCCCCAAAATGAGTGGAAAACTTATCATGGAAATAGAGAAAAATGAAGGGCTGAAGGGGGGAAATTAGAAGGACAGGGAAAGTCACACTTTCTATTATTTATTTGTGTCCATGTGCAGAGCACAAATTTCAGATATGCGATCTCATTTAATACTCCTAACGTAAGGGTGGAGAAAGAATTCTATTCCTATTTATAGATGAGAAAACTGAGATTACAAAGAGAAATTAAATACATTGCCTACATATTTACAACTAGAAAATAGTAGAACTTGCATTTTTCACAGGAGTTTTGTCTCCATACAAAGCCAGTGATCTCTCCACTGCAGTACATTCTCTATTTGACTCACAGTGCTTTGTGAAATTATGTGCCAACTAAGCACTGACCTCAACAGCACAAAATACTTTTGCATTATGTTTACATTCAAACAAATACTTGAAATAAAAATTGAGACAGAGAAAGACAAATACAATATGATTCCACTCATATGTGGAATTTAAGGAACAAAACAAATGAGCAAAGGGAAAAAGAGAGAGAGAGAGGCAAACCAAGAAACAGACTCTTAACTATAGAAAGAGAATACATTGATGGTTACCAGAGGAGAGGTACGTGGGAGGATGGGTTAAACAGGTGATGTAGATTAAGGAGTGTACTTGACAGAATGAGCACCATGTGAAATATGGAAGTGTTGAATCACTGTGTTGTATACCTGAAACTAATATTACACTGTGTTAACTAATTGGAATTTTAATAAAAGCTTAAATAAACTGAGACAAAGACACAGTGATGGAGCTCACATTAAAAAAAAAAAAAAAGTGTATGCCCATAAAATTATATATCAGCAGTCACAACTACAGAGAAGCTGATTCATTAGGATTTAATTTACTAAGAATTTAAAAGGGAGAATAAGGTAAAGTAACACTTAACCTACATGTTACTCACTAAAAACAAACAAACAAACAAAAATTATTTCTTCCACAGAATACATGGTAATTTTTTCTGACACTAGTTTGATCTTCCTTTAATTTCCTCTTTAGGAATCTTGACATTTAAGTAAAACTACCAGTAAGTGAAAGAATTTGCCTAAATTCAGATGTTTCATTGTCTCATTTAAAAAGAAGATGCTTACTTAAAAACTGCATTCAACTATGCTTTTTCCTGACCTTTCCTTTTCTGGAAAAAGAAAAAAAAAAATATATATATATATATATAAATCTTTATTTAAAAAGAGTAATAAAAACACTTGAAAAATATAATATGGTTGAAAGTAATAATTATAGAAAGGACTTTTTAAAGGAGTAAATATCTATAGTTTATATGGTTTAGTTTATAGTATAGTTTATAACATTCTCAACAAAGCTCTGTTGAGAGCTATCAATATTCTGTTTCCCTGTTCACAATTTGAGTAAAATATTCCTATATATTCTGAATACAGACTTTCAATTTTCACTCTTCTGAAACTGGCACATAACTTTGTGGATTTGGATTAAGGTCAAGTAATTTCTAATTATTGGTAATCAACCTTTAAGATATTACACTAACAATTAATGAATATATAGATACATAAACATATATTTATATGTGAAAAGAGCAAATTCTTTTTTTTTAAGATTTTATTTATTTATTTGACAGAGATCACAAGTAGGCAGTGGCAGGCAGAGAGGGGGGGGGAGCAGGCTCCCTGCTGAACAGAGAGTCCAATGAGGGGCTCAAACCCAGGACCCTGGGATCATGACCAGAGCTGAAGGCAGAGGCTTTATCCCACTGAGCCACCCAGGCACCCCAAGAACAACTTCTTTTTTACAGCTATATGTACAGTTCACCTGGATGTGTCAGTGGAATGAGCTCTAATTTAGGAATCATGAGTCCCTGGGGAATTGGGGAAGCGATTCAAAATTTCTAAGTTTCTTTTGCCTAATCTGTTCCTTGTTCAGAATGTGACAATCCCTTCTGGCTTTGAACTGGCTGACCTTTAGCCAAGTTTCTTCTGTTGAACTAATTTATTTTCTTTAAACCATTCTTAGAAATTCTCTATTTCCTACTGGCTCTGGGAAAAATAAAGAAGTAAAAGAGGTTGGTTGGATGGATGGATAGATAGATAAAGTTTTCGAGTAAATATCTATCTTGTAAAGACTAAAAAAATAGCTAATCACTATTATCTTAAGAAATAAATACAAGTCAAACAATTCTCTCTCTCTGAATCCAATGGAGAATTTCACTAGGAATATCTGATGATCAAAAATTCCAGGTCAATCTGCAACTTTTAAAACTTGCTTCAGGAAAAGAATATTTTAAAACTATTTTATGAATATATTTTTAGTCAAAACCATTTTTAGAATAAATATTTTAATGTACTTCACATGGAAAATGCAAAACATTTCTAAATTTACAGGGAAGATTAAAAATGAATAAAGGTAAAATACTTAAGAAGATTTTCAAACTGTATTCAAATTATAGTATATACCAAGGAAAAGTTATCAGATTCAGAGATCTCAACTCAGACTCATTGGGATATAACTTTAAAAATTATTCAGCTTTCATAAGTCTCAAATTTCTGTTGTGAAATCGGTTAACCAAACATGGACTGATGCTACCTTTATCAGTTATTTATAAACTGTAATCTCAATATCAATATTCATCATGAAACTATTATATATATATATATATATATATATATGTAGACAGTTGCATTTCTCTGAGGCAAACTTTTATTGATTTCTGAAAATTTCTTATATGGCAGTTTTATGACATTTCTAACAGGTTTAGTCTATTATTATTTCCATTCTCTAAATTTACTTTTCTGTGTTTTTTGGAGAAGTCTTCTGATTTCTCAAGTGGAAGGAAAAAAAGAGAAAGAACCTCTTAGGTTTTATTTAGACTTCTTTCCATTTTTATATTTTTGGGTTCCATGAACAACAAAGAAACAAAAAACAATGTCTACTTCTACTTTTTTTTTTTTTTTAAATAATGTCTACTTCTAAAGTTTCGTTTTCTTCAAGTAATAAGCATCTTAATGTGAACCAGAAATAAAGCATATTGAAAGACGAAATACTTAAAGAATATCAAAAGTTTTAGATGCCTAGAAATCTCTATAAAGATTATTCCTATTATTTTTTTTTCCTTAACTACTTTTTTTTTCTAAAGTAGCTCGTTGGTATTTTGTCCTTTGCTTGTATGTAAAGGGTAGAATAGTCATTACAGGAAATGAAGACTCCATTAGCTTGAGTGGTGCCCTTTGGCTGATAGACATAATATTCTTAAACTAGAGTACTTTGCACTGCCAATCTCTACTAATGGAGAATCACTACATGTATATCTATGGCCATCCTAAAATACTTTTTCTCTTTATAAAGAATTGGACAGGAACAGGTAGAACATGAAAAATCATTCATTTAGTGCAGCAAGAAAGCCATTAGGATCATAATTCCCAAGCATTAAGGAAGAGATAATGAGCCTTTGAGAAGAATAATCTTACGTATGTACATATGTCATCAAGCTTACATCTAATGGGGAAAAAGAGAGAGGTTAAAATGCTCCAAATGATATATAAAGACTCTTTTCTGAGGGAAACAGTACCTTCATAAATATCCAAATAAGGTGCTTGCAAAAGTGTCTCAACCTATCTAACTTAACATAAAATGCTAAGTGAATCCCTTTTGCCCCTGGTAAAAATATATTTTGCAGTTTTCAATTTTAGAGATTGATGGCTCAATCTTAAAAGACACTATAATATAAGAGAAGAAATGAATAAAACCAGTAAAAGAATAAAATAAATAAAAAATGTTATCTCTGTGCTTCTCTATACAAATTTTTCCAAAGTTAGTTCAATGATATTGAAAAATCTGTGAATGCTAATTACTGCATTAACTACCAGTGGTGTTTTACTTATAAAAGCCAGTTTGTTAAGCTTGTATGGTGACACAGGTTTGATCCACAGTTGTATGTGTAGGCAGTAGTGATTCCTAGTCTGTTTACAGTCGGAGAAGCAGAGAAGAAGCAGAATGACTTAAACTGTGAACCCAAACACGCACCTAACTCTGCAGCTAAGGTTCCATCCACCACACTAGGAGTTTCATAGGGGCACACCTTCTTTCCTCTATACCCAGAAAATAGCCATCTAAATATTTCTGGTATTTGGTTTATGTGTAAGATATCTTGAAGTTACCTTAATAACAAATAAAAGGCTGAACAGTGAAAAATCAATTCTTTTTGGATCCTTATGAGAGGAGAAGACACAGTAAACCATTGTTCCCAAGATTGGAGAGACAGAGGAATATAGGGAGATGTGGCTTACCTGAGGAAAAACTCACAGAAGAAACCACCTCAGGAATCAGTACCCATATAGGAAAACTGGAAGTGAAACTGACAAACTGCCAGAAGCTCAGTGTGGATAAGGGATCCACTTATCCCTTATCAGCTTCCAGAATCAACTTCCAGGAATTTGACGAGATTCTCAAGGTGAATACAGGACAAAAATCCCCATACACTTCTGGCTAGGAGAGGGCAGAAGGAACCATTTTGAAATACACAGGAGCATTCTATTCTTCTTAATAAGGACTGCCTTCATGGGAAACTAATTAACTGAGGATAGCCTGCTGGGGTATTGTAAGAGCCTCACTCATTTAGAGGAAAGGAAATATACAACTCTAGGCCACTCTACCCAAACTATTTCACCAAAAAGAGGAAAAACACTGAGAAGCTCATATGAAGTTCCTAATACAGATGAATAGGTTCACTAAAAAACTTGAGTCCTAATTATAGAACTGTAGAAAGCCTTCCCTGCCCGCACATCTCACCACCACATTACTAAAGGCCTATTTACAGTTCTTTTCACTCTGTACGTCTTGCCCAGCTATCAGGAAAAAATGTACAAGGCCAAACAAAGGACACAAATCTCAGTTTTAAGAGAGGGAGAATGCATCAGACTAGATGAAGTAGGGATATAGGAATTATACACCATGATTATTATGCTAAGGGCTCTGATGATGAAGTAGATAGCATGCTAGAACAGATGAGCTATGCAAATGGAGAGGGAAATCCTAAAAAAAAGAACAACAAAATGAAAAACCTGCTAGAGACAAAAAACAAAAACAAAAACAAACAAACAAACAAACAAAAACACTGTAACAAATATGAATCTCATTAAAGAGCTTGTTAGTAGACTGGACAGAGCTGAGAAAAGAATATCTGAGCTAGAGGACATATCAATAGAATTCTTGAAAATCAAAAGGCAAGGAGAACAAGAATTGGGGGGGAAAAAAAAAAGAATAGAATATCTAAGAACTGTGGGACAACTACAAAGGTACTTGTAGTTGCACAATGGGAATACCAGAAGGAGAAGAGAGAGCAAAAACAGAAAAAAAAAAGTTTGATAAAATAATGACTGACAAATTTCCCCAAATTAATGTCAGACAGTAAACCACATATCCAGGAATCTCAGAGAACAACACCGGGAATAAATACAAAAACCAAAAACCCCAAAACTCAACTTTTTCTAGTCATAATTTTCAAACTACAGAAAATGAAAGATAAAGGAGGAATTCTGAAAGAAGCCAGAGGGAAAAAAACACCTTACATATAGAGGAACAAAGAAGAATTACTTCTGACCAAATGCATGACCCATGAAAGAATTAATAAATAAACCAAACTTCATTAAAATTAAAATTAAAATTAACTTCTTAAAATTCATTAAAATTAACAACTTCTGGGGCACCTGAGTGGCTCAGTGGGTTAAGCCTCTGCCTTTGGCTCAGGTTGTGATCCCACGGTCCTGGGATGGAGCCCTACATCGGGCTCTCTGTTTAGTGAGGAGCTTGCTTCTCCCTCTCTCTCTGCCTGCCGCTCTGTCCACTTGTGAACTCTCTCTCTCTCTCTCTCTCTCTCTCTCTCTGTTAAATAAATAAATAAATCTTAAAAAATTAAGTTAACAACTTCTGTTCTGCAAAAGACAACATCAAGAGAATGAGAAGACAAGCCACAAACTAAGAGAAAGCATGTGCAAAAGACACATCTGAACAACAGGACTGTTGTTCAAAATATACAAAGAACTCTTAGAACTCAATAAGTAAAAAACAAACAATCCAATTAAAAAATGGGCCTAAAGTCTTAAGAAATGCCTAACCAAAGAATAAATACCTCAAATGGTGACTGTCTTGGGGGTTAGGGCCTTACAGAGGTAATTAAGTTAAAATGGGGTCATTAGTGTGGGCCTTAATCCGATATGACTGGCATCCTTATAAGAGGACATTTGTACATAAGTATATACAGAGAGAAGACCATTTGAAAATACAGGGGGAAGATGGATATGTACAAACCAAGGAGAGAGGTCTCAGAAGAAACCAACCCTGTGACACCTTGATCTCAGACTTCTACATAAATACATTTATGTTGTTTCAGTCACCAAATCTGGGGCCCTTTTATAATGTAGCCAGAGTACACTAACACAGTTGCCTAGTTGAAAAGTGTTGGAAAGAAACAGAGTCAGGGAGCCACCATAAACATAAAACCAAACTCTAAACTATTTACAGGAAGAACTATATGGAAAGCCATGTTGTCTTCTGACATTAGTAGTAGTGGCTGGATGGAGAGTAGGAAGAAAGTCAACAAGAAAAGCAGAATGTATACAGGCAGGAAAGCCAGAGATCATGACAGAACTCATATAGCAAGGTGATTCAGCCAGAATGAAGCGCTGGGTTACAAATATGATGACAAGATGAATGCTAACCGTTACAGACTCTGGATTTTATTTGTGTACGAAATAGCTATTGTTTCATATAAAATGTAAAGTGAATGCTAACAGTGCACTAACATTATTTTTTAAATCTCAGTATCGCAGACATTTCGAAGCAACTGAAAAGCAAGGGAGGCTGTTTTAAGACATTTATTTTTAATAAAACACTGCTTCCATACTTGGATTGCAAATTTTCCAGAGTCTAAATCACAATAAATATAAAACATTGAACACCAGAGAATTTTAACTATCGCCTTGAACAATGTAAACACAATACTTACAGAGTTTTGTGAAAGAAGGAAGTGTTCTCTTTTTAAATCTGTAACCAGATGTAAGATTACTGGTCTTTGTTTCAACCACAATGACGATGGAGAGGAAGAAATTAATTGCAATTCTGATGAATGGAATGCCTGACAAAATAATAGTTTTTAGCAGATCATTGTTTTCACTCTTTAATTTCTATCCAGCAAAGTTTTATTTCAATGGTACATCATCATAATTGCCATTTTTATAAACATCAAACTGTGCAGGTGCATTTGCAAACTCACCCTCTGCGGCAAATACAACGAACTAAAAAAAAAATGTAGAAGAGATTATAAAACTGCAGAATTTTTTTGAGCATATGGTGATATGTAGAATGTCTGCCTTAAAGAAAACTGAAAAATGGCGGACCTTTCCAAATTGGTAGCCCACCATAAGCAAAAGAGCCATAGGTTCTGATATTTGCAATTCAATAATTCACTTCCATTGTCTTTCACAGATTTTGTCCTTCTGCCATGTACTTTAATATTAGGTTTAGTGCATGTATGTCCTTCAGATTAGCACTTAATTAAATATCAGCACTGAATTTCTCATTAGTCGGTGAGTAAGATGGGAATTAAATTCAGGCTGGCTCATGAATGGAACATCTTTAAGGGTACTGTGGGATGCCAGGGTAACATTGACATGATCAGTGGGACATGTTATTTCCCAAAATTCATTCCATGAAATTTGAGATTAAACACTAATATAAATTTCTTATTCTTCAAGCTTGTGCATTAATTCATGTGCTTCAGGTACTGCCTAAGGACCTGATGATATACTCAATGTAGGAATGTGTATTTCATATGTTAGAACTCAGTTTTTAGCTGTTTTTCATTAATTCATATATAAATTGCAAAACTCCAGCTCAAGTCTAAAGACGAGGACTGATAACACATACAAATAGTTTCACTTTTTAATAAATGTATCAGATTAGTGAATGATCCATGTGATAATCTGAGAAAAGATTATAAATACAGTATTATTTTTTGGTGACCAGAAATATTTACTACCCACAATATGTTCCCACTTAACTGTTTAATTGCTAAAATTTCACCATGATGAATTCATTCATTTGGGCTAAAACTGAATTATTTCTTTCTTCTAAGAGAATGGTTATATCAACATTTACCCTGAAAGTTTATTTTCATGGGTTCATAAAATCTTAGCTTTGGAAATACACTTAGTAGAATTTATTTAGTCAAACCAACTTTATGCATG
Source organism: Enhydra lutris kenyoni (assembly GCF_002288905.1). Lineage (NCBI taxonomy): Eukaryota > Metazoa > Chordata > Mammalia > Carnivora > Mustelidae > Enhydra > Enhydra lutris. The sequence goes on along the minus strand of NW_019154106.1, from coordinate 22,840,891 downwards.
AACCTCTTCTCCAACCTCTCTGAAATCTGTTTTCTCTTTGAAAATACTCCATGGCTCAGAAGACACTTCCATTCCATTTTTTTAATTCTTCTAATTTTAGGAAAAAACAGCAGGAAAACATTTTCTAATTTTAGAAAAAAATAGCTAATTTTGGCTGTTCTGACAGGCCTCTGGAGTTACATACAAGAAATAATATATTACTGTATGTGATCACTCTTTAAATATTTGAAAATCTTTATCATGTTCCTATTTAACCTTCTTTGTTTTAAACTAAATAGTCTCACTTCCTTCAACGGCTTTTTCTATAGTACACTTTCTCCATGATTTACTTAAGAAACTCAAATGATAATGGTAAAAAGTTAATACATGGCAGGCAGTCTTCCAGTTGTTTGTATGGTGGTGACTACACACAGCTCCTGCATTCATGCTTTTAGAGTTGAATGAGGAGAGAGACAAAACAAGTAAGTAAACAAACATAAAAGTCTGACAATTGATAAATGCTGTGGAGAAAACTCTGAGAGAGCTATGAGAGAGAATTACAAGAATTTAACCAGCTTACAAATAGTCAGGCATATATAAGTGGAGTCAAGTGAAAGAAAGAAGGATGTTTTAGAGAGAGGGAACAGACAAATGAAAAATTGGGAGAATATATTGGCAATTTCAATCACAGGAAAAGAACCACTACCATGAATATATAAATAGTTCTCAAAATCAAATAGATGTATCTAGGATACTAGAACAGGAAAAGACATGAGTAGAAAAACTGACGGAATTTGAATATGGTGTATAGTTAGAAAAATTTAATTGACTTTTTGATAGCTGTGCTATGGTATGTAAGATAGTAACATTAGGGGGAACTGGATGAAGTTTGGGGTACTCTATTATTTTTGTAACTTTCTATAATATGAAATTAGTTCATCTGTCAAGGAAAGCATGTTACAGAAAAATGTAGACAAAGGTCCGTCCCTTAAATATGTGAAAAGATCATTAAATTACTCATAGTAAAAGAAATGGAAAACAAAACTTCAGTAAGATCTTTTTCACTGTGACAATGCTTAATGGAAATTTTATATGATAACAATAAACTTCTTAGATAAGTCCCAGAAAAATAGTCACTATCTGACTTTGCTTGTAAGACAGCAAAATGATGCAACTACTATTGATGGGAATTTGATGAATTTTCTTCAAAATTATGAACATGGCTATCTCATGAGAATTGCACTTACGAGAATTTTGAAGAAAAATGTGCTGCACTTATGAGAAATTGTCATTAAGCTACACTCCCACCAACATGAAACAATACATGCACATGCTTATCACTTATTCATTCTGGAATGATGTGACAAAGTAAAACAATGGAAACCATATACATGACATTCATAAGAAACTGGCCTAAAAAGCTTTTGGTGCATTCACATAATGTAGCACCATGACACTTAAGCACAATGAAGAAGACCTCTACAGACTGACAGTATTTTTCAGCATGAACTGTCAAATGAAAAAGGACAGGTATGAAAGAATGTATACGGCAGGCTAATTCTGTGTGAGAGAGAAGGAGAAATAGGAGTATGTGTATTATGTGTGTTTATGTGTGTGTGTGTGTGTGTGTGTGTGTGTGAGAGAGAGAGAGAGAGAGAGAGGTTCATGTTTATTTTTGCAAAAAGAAAAGAAACATAGGAAAGATAAACCAGATATTAATGAAAAATATTACTTTTGCAGGGTGGATGGTATAAATGAGGGACTAGGAATGGGAGACTGATTTTTCCAAGTATCTTTTTTAAGTAGTTTGAATTTTAATACACGTCCATTTTTTGCAGATTTAAAATACAGAACAAAGTATGGAAAAAATTTTCAAATTGACTAAAAATAGAAATTATAAAATTTAACTTTATATCAAATTGAAAGTATGCAAACCAGACCAAATAATTATTTCACATAACTTTTTAACACTCTTCTCAAGAAATAAATTCTAAGAGTGAAAGTTAAAAAAAAAAAAAGTCTTGAGATTGATTTATAGGTCTGTTGTTGGTAAAAGCATTAGTCGTATGATTCAAAATTGTTTTTAATATGTTCTGGAATAAGGCAAGTGAGTATATATACTAACTATTTTTGAAAACCCTAGTTTTCACTGACTAAGAAGCTAAAAGCAAACAAATGTGAAGTAGGGAGGGTAAGAATAAATGCCGTGGGTTTGGTTGAGAATTGGACATATTAATATAGGTTTGTATTCCGGTAAAACTATTTTTCTAACTGTATTCACTCAAAGGGCTTAGAAATAATGACATCTCAATATACTAAGGATGTCTAAGCCCCAGATACCGGTTTCAAAATACCATTCCCTAGTAAAAAAGAAACCAGGTTCCTTGGAGAATTGAATGGTTATGAATTTAGACAGAAAATTTAGAACACTGTGCCTGAAAACAAGGATGCAGGAGCTAGTGGGCTGGGAATTCCATGAATCAAAGATGAGACAATATTCAATTAAGTTGAATATTGAATAATAAGATAAACAGATTATAACACATGGAATTTAGCATAGTGATACTAAAAATAATGGCAATGATAGCAATGATAATAATAGAGATGAAGGGGGGCCTCCCCTTTATAGGAAAATTCTGAAGAAATGACAGAATTAGAAAAACACCATTTCATAATCCCAATGTAACAGTTTATCCAGGTAAGGGTCATCAAGAGATGCTAAAACCATTTGATAAAAGGTTTCAGAGGAACTGAGCATGCACATACCACCTTCCAAAAATACCACCTTTTATAATTTATACTGGCCGGCCCCCTAATCAAGAAACCAAATTCAACACTACCAATATTGTGAAATAGAATATTACACACCTCCAAGATTGATACACTAAACATACAAACATCACTTTTATAGTATTCTGTCCCAAAGTGTTGAATCTTAATCTAGTAATGAGGAAACAAATAGAGATATGTAGAATATAGGATGCTCAGTAGGGCAGGTGGCATAAACTCCATGAAAAAGTATATGCTGTGGGGAAAAAACAAAAGAAGTTATAGGGGCTATCTTAGATTTAACATAACTAATGAAGCATACAAATCAAATACATCAACTTTTACTGGATCCTTGACTTTAAAGTAATGATAAATGAAATTTGGTGCAAACTAAATATGGACTATGTATTAGATGGTATTATTGAATTAATCTTACTTTTCAGTGGATGTTGCTGCAAATGTCTTTATTCTTATGAGATGCTTGCTAAAGTATTTTGGGATAAAGTGTCATGATCCCTTCAATTTATTTTCAAAAACTGAGGGGAGAGGGAGGATGTCAACAACAGTTTAAAAATGTCAATATTTGGCAAATCTAGGCAAATATATGCAGTTGTTAACTGCATCTTTTTTTTTTTTTTACTTTTTCTTATAAGCAACAGAGGTGGAGGAATGCCAATTAAATTAAAATCATATATTGAGTTTATAACGGAGTGATAGTCATTTCAAACACCTTTAAAGTACCATTTACATATGCAATAAAAAACAGAATATAGACAGATGTCCTCTGAATTTCAACTCTTTCTTTTGTGTATTTATAACTAATCTGTTCTGACTTCTTTCTTACCAATAAATTCTTTTGAGATTGTCATACTTTAGGTATCTTCAAGTGAATTAAAGCACTTGAAAACTCCACATTGAAGTCAATCAACTCTTACTTAGTGCCTATTGTGAACCACGTGCTATGTTGGTAACTGAAAAATCAAGAATGAACAAAAATCTCACAATGATACTAGTGGTGTAATATGGTAAGTATAAGTAAATGTAAACCAGAGAAATGTAAACAAGAAATATTTCAGAAGGAAAATGAGGTGAAAACCAAAACTATTTAAATTCCTCATGATTTTGCTCTTCAACGACATTGAAATTTTTTTTTTTTTTTTTTTTTTTTTTTTGGTCTTTCAGTTGAAGATGGAGAGAAAGTGATATGAGCACCTGGAAGCAATTTGCGGATAAATTCAATCATTTGGGGATGTATTCTTGCATCGTTTGCCCTTTTATAAAGGACAAAGAAAGACAAAAAATAAAAAGGAAGGATGTGGGAAAGGAGCTTCTGAGATAGATGTTAAAATCATTATATATTTTGGAAATACTAGACTATACATAAATGTGCCTGTCTATAATTTGCTCTAACTGTTGCAATTTAGGAAATGGGAAGAAAATGTGATCTAAAACTGTATACTAAAATAAAACTAAGAATTACTCTTAGGAGACCATTATGGGTGGAATTGCATACTCTTAAAAGTTCTGTTGGAGTCCTAACCTCCAGTACTTCAGAACGACCTTAGTTCGAAATAGGATCATTGCAGGCATAACCCATTAAGATGAGGTCATACTGGAGTACAAAAGGCTTCTAATCTAATATGACTGGTGTCCTTATAAGAACAGAAGAGACAGAGATACACACACCCACCGAGGGGGAATATCATGGGACAACAAAGGCAGAGATTGACAGCTGCAAGCCATGGGATGCCAAAGACAGACAGAAAATCACCAGAGGCTGACAAGAAGCAAAGAAGGATTCTCCTCACAGGTTTCATGAAGGAACATGGCCCTGCTAACACTTTGATCTTTGACTTTTAGCCTCCAGAGCTATGAGATAGTCAATTTTTACTGTTTTAAGATGCCCAGTTTGTGGTACCTTGTAATGCTAACTCTAGGAAACCAACATAGGAGCTTATGAAGATTAATGTTATGCCTTCCACTATATGTTTAGGCAACAACAACAACAAAAAATTATCAGTGGGATATACTTCTGTAATATGTCAAATATATACTCAAAAGCTCTGTCTCCTGCAAACATCAAATATAGATGTTATCTGTAACAACACTTCAAAGTTACCTCTGAACTTTCTTCTGGGAAACTGCTAGAGTTGGAACCAAGGCACTCACTTTCATGAAACATGAAAGCTGCAAGGCCTGGCCATCAAATGAGTTTTAGTTTACATCTCTTCTTATTCTGAAGATGTAAGACAAATCTTCTCCAAGTAGTTTATAAAATACTCTCAGGCCTTTGTTTAGGGATTAATAATAATCCTAGTACTCAAGCCTTCTTCCAACCCTCTGTTTTCCAACTGAGGCAAAAAGAAAAATGAAGTGAAAATCCGGTGGACACTTTAAATACCTTCTAACTTTATATGCCAAAGATGTCTCAATAGAACAAAGGCAATCAATCAAAAATCAAATGGTTCACAAATTTATAAGCCTTTATGCATAATTATGGCAAAAAAAAATTGACTAAGGACTATGGCTTAAGCCAGGATATGTAAGAAAGGTTTAACAACCCCCACAATTCCCAAGTTGACCCAAAGAATGGATCATCTGCAGAAGAGATTCTAGTCTCAATTTGTACCCCTGTTTACAGCTGAAGAACATGGGTAACATCCTGAAAGTTTCCATCTTCGTGTGTGTGTGTTTCCTGCAGGAGGACAAGAAAGAGTGCTGCATCTGGATGCTAATCTTCACCACAAAGATCTTAGCCAGTGGTAAAATGTTGCCCAGTAATAGCCTAGAGGATCACCAACAAAATGTAGAAGCAGAAACAGGCATATATGGGACAGAGTTGAAGAAAAATAAACAATTCCTTATCTAAGAACCATGAACTATCATATTCTTGACTATTGTGTGCTGCAGATAGCTCCAAATCTGGTGATAAAGTAAGGCATGACAAATGTCTGTATGTTGCTTTTATGCATACATGCCACAATGTATCTTTTAACAATTTGACATAGATCTGTTAGAAAAAACATCTGCATTCATTTAGGAAACATTCAAATCACATTAAAGAAAGCAAAGCATTTTTTTTGTTTGTTTTTTGAGAGAGAGAGAGAGCATGTGTGCAAGGCTGGGGAATTGGAAGGGAGGAGCAGAGGGAGATGGAGAGAGAGAATCCAAAGCAGGCTTCCTCCTGAGTGTGAAACCTCTTAGGGCTTGATTTCAAGACCCTGAAATCATGACCTGAGCCAAGATCAAGAGTGGGACTCTTAACCCACTGAGCCATCTAGGTGCCCCAAAAGCAAAGCATTTTTTAAAACTCTCACATTTGGATTAGCTTTTCAACTGGAATGCCTGGTTTCTTTTTGAAATCTCTTGATTGTCACTGTTCCCAAATGGAGTTACTTTGCCATGTGTCAAATACCATTATAGGTTTTTGACTGCTAATCTATAATGTATAGATCTTGTTTCTGAAGGTATATGTGAATATTTTATGAAAGAGAAAATTTTTATTTTGTTTTTAAATTTTAATACTAAAGTAAATTTTTAATGGAGATATATGTTTAACATGAAAGAGCAATTATCTTCTTGGAATACACTAGTATTTTTAAAATATCCTGGGGCATTTCAAACCTCCCAGCCTTACAGATAAAACACCTTGGTTGTAATTAAGAAATCTGGGGGCACCTGGGTGGCTCAGTGGGTTAAGCCGCTGCCTTCGGCTCAGGTCATGATCCCAGGTCCTGGGTTCAAGCCCCGCATCGGGCTTTCTGCTCAGCGGGGAGCCTGCTTCCTCCTCTCTCTCTGCCTGCCTCTCTGCTTACTTGTGATTTCTCTCTGTCAAATAAATAAATAAAAAAATCTAAAAAAAAAAAAAAAAAAAAAGAAATCTGGCAATAATCAGTAAAATGCACAGATCAGTTTTAACTGATACAGTCCAATTGATATTTTTGCTGGTTCCTCAGCAATTGATTATATGGATTGTTTTTAAATCTGTGTGGTGTTCTTCTATTTAATATTTTCCTCCACAACTTCTTCTTTAGGAGATTGGAATTCTGTTACACTAGTCCCCTAAACCTGGTGGTCTAGACTTTCTTGAAGTTAATTTTTCAATCCTATATGTTACCATATGGCAGGTTCCCTTGAAGTTGTTTGTTTGAGCCCACTCTGTACTCCCAGCTCTCCTTGTCCTCATCTGAATAGATTTCTTTGGGAAAGTCTTAACTGATCATTCCATAATCACCTCTCTGCCCCAGCAGATCTACTAAAATTCTGAGAGTATTCCAGTTATAAATTACAGCATAACCAGCTACCACATGAGTAACTGGCATAAAACAAAAGCCATTTTATTATGCTCAGAGATTCTGTGGGTCAGGAATTTGGACAAGGCAGAACTGATGGTTTGACTCTGTTTCACACTGTCTGGGGACTTCGCTGGGAAGACTTCCCTGAATTTGACTGAAAGGCTGGGGTTGGGGTGTGGCTACACTCAGCTGGAGGCTTATCATTCACATACCTGGCACCTGGGCGGGGATGACTGCAGTTCTGAGCTTAACTGAAACTATCCCCTGGAGCTACAAATGTCCGTTCCATGTTCTTTGGACTTCCTCACAGCATGGCTGCCTCACTGTAGTTGAACTTTTCATAAGGTAGCTCAGGGATCCATGAAAAAGAGCAGAAGTGTCATGGCTTTATATCTGCTAGCCTTAGAAGTCACCTGGAGTCAGGACTGCTGTACTCTATTGGGTAAAACAGTTACAAGTCTGTACAGATGAAGAGGAAAAGATATAAATGCTATCTATCAATGGGAGGAGTGTTAAAGAATTTTCAACTACATTTTACAATTATCTCAGGGTTTCAACAACTCAATGGATATAGGACAGATGAATCATTTCTACTCTCTTCTGAAAGCTCAAAACAGGCACTTTGTGGGAGACCTAATGTCATATGGGAAGAAGAGATGTACCACTCACTTAGCAATGCTCTAATAAGTCTTCTTATGTAACCTAGTGACCAGAAAACATGCAAGGTTACAAGAGTGCTTCCTAGAAATGCTTATTTGCCCACAACAAGGGGAGAATTGCCTTTTAATTATAGCTTGCCAATATGTTTTACACAATCCTTAGAGAAAACAAAAATCCCAGAGAGAATTTCTTCTCCACAAGAAAATTGGAAATGATAATAAAACTAAAGAAATAAAGCAATGATCATTTATTAAGCTTTTATTATTTGCTAGGCACCATGCAAAGTGCTTAAACTTCTTTATTAATTCATTAATCCTCAGAACTATTTTACAAAGATGGTATGATGGTTCATGTTATACCGATACAAACAAAATCAGCAAGATTGAGCAATTTGCTCAATGTGACACAGCTAAATTTGCCACAGCAGATATCTGTACACATGCTTTTCTGACACATAAGAACTCTGAGTCTAGGAACTTGGCTTTGGTAAGAACTGGTAGGTAAATGCACAAGCCCTAAAATAGGTATCAGGTAATTTTACTTCAGATGAGGAGTTATCCTATAGCTAAGACAAGTAAACTAAGATTACAAGGGGAGATTCATGTACTTGGCAAATTTCACTATGCAAAGTTGCATTAAAAAATGTCACTTTTTTTTTCTTCTGTTATAGTCTATAAGGCACACTGTGGGTTTTGGTCGCATTTTCTCTGGTGTATTCAGGGTGCTATCACTGCCCAACTTTAAAAGAGACCATTTGAAAAAAGAAATTTGGAACATTGTCTATTTAGTGATAGAAGTAGAGATTCAGCCATTTCATATATAGTTCATACTCCTATTTTTATAAGTCAGGAAAAAACAAAAATTGTTAAGTGGGGAGCAAAAGCCAAAGAAACTTAACATGTTAAATGTAAGCCATGTTTAAGAACTATCATCTGCCTTATGGGCCACAATATTGAATACTGATTGCTAAGGTAAGAAGTGGGTCTAACAGAATGTCAAAAATTCCAAAATGGTCTTTTAAGAGAAATTTGTCATCAAAGGGTATAAGAAATTGGAATGGTTTACCAAGGGAGTTGACAGAATTTCAAACTTCTGCTATGGTAAAGGAAAAGAAAGAGGAAAGAAAGAAAAAAAAGAAAAAGAAAGAAAGAAAGAAAGAAAGAAAGAAAGAAAGAAAGAAAGAAAGAAAACAACTGTTCATTTTTTAATTGTTATAGCATTTTACATTGATTTCTATTTTCTTATAATTTCCTGGAGAAACTAGGAAATGTAATTCCATTGAAAAACTCCCAACTCCAGTAGCAGGGAATGGAGAACTATGAAATGACCAGACATAGAGCTGAATAGCTGGGAGCTCACATGCAGATGTAGGCGAGGTGGGAGGGGAGAACGACTGTGACACTCACAGGAGGGAAAGAAAAAGGCTGATAATTTATACAGACAGAGACAGGAGGGTAATAAGGTGAGGGTGCTAGAGAATCATGATTGCTATGGTTGTGAGTCCTCCTGCCTGGGATATACTTTATCCTCGTGCTGAGCTTCAGTTCTGACATTTATACCTTGCTCATTCCATCCCTGTGAAACCAGGACGAGCTCTACTTAATTAGAAAAGAAACCTAAGTAAGCACAGGCTTTTATTTTTCCAAAATGGGAAGGGGGATGCCATAGATAATTGTTTTGTCATCAAGGCAAGATCAAATTGCTGGTCCTCTAATTATATTGGGCAAAATAACAACGGATCTTACTGATGGCTCTCCTAATTCTGGAGCTCAGAAATCAAATTAAAATGGGAGATATTATGCTTACGGGCTAATTTGCCCAGAGTTCATTATATTGGAGGCTTACAAAAGAGCTTTGTGACTAATTACTTTGCATTGTCTACTTCCTCAATATTAGAGCTGATATCATCTATCTACGTATAATCAAATCAGATCAATGTCAAATCAATGATCTGACAGAACCAAGAGTGAATTTCGGGCATAAGTTGACTCTGAACAACCTTAAACGTGCATATACTTCAAAATATATATGTGATCTGTAGCATTAGTTTTCCTGGAATAGGATTTCTAGTTTTTTGGGAATTATGCATAGTACATTCAAATTTGCAGAAAAATATTTATTCTCTAAAAGTGACATATTCTCATGGATCCTTCTTGCATCCCATGCAAGCACTGGTAAGGAGGATAAAAAAGAACCAAAGTTTATTTTTTTGAGGGAGAGGAATGTGAATTCTGGACATCTCAGTTTAATTTTATAACTTGAGATATACTTATAGGAGATTGGTTTCTTGAGATACATAGTCAGTGTTTCAGTTCTCCTCTTTTGTCCCTGCTATACTTCAAGGTAGTGTCTGCTAGTATGAGGAGGTTTACTGTGCACATACCATCACATGAACAGGGTTCTAAAACTGACTTAAATGTGTTGTGCTATTCTCCGGACTGATGACTCCTCAAGTATGACTGTTCCATCCTTAGGCACTCTATTGGTGTCAGTTAAACTGATGGGATATGTAGTTTCAGGTTGGCCAGGGTGCACCTCTGGCTGATTGGGATCCATTTTAACTCCTACTGTTGCTCCCTCTTGGTCCAAGTCTAATAGTGATATTCAGGGGCGCTTGGGTGGCTCAGTCAGTCAAGCCTCTGCCTTCGGCTCAGGTCATGATCTCAGGGTTCTGGGATTGATCCCCACATTGGGGTCTGTCCTCAGTGGGGAGTCTGTTTCTCTCTCTGCTCCTACCCCTTCTCATGTTCTCTCTTACTTTCTCTATATGTATCAAATAATTAAATAAAACCTTTTAAAAAACAAACCAGTGATATCCATAGCCTGGTTCAGGTGTCCAGATGGTCTACTCTTCTCCCCTTGCCTAAAGGATGCACCTTTCCCCTTCCATGAGCCCCCTCTTCTATCAACCTTCTAATCCAGATCTTGAACTATCACCCATCCTACCATCACTCCTAAAAGAAAATGAATACATGCATCCACACTATCTGGAATGTAAGAAAGTGAAACCTAGGCTCTGAAGAATGGATGGGGGTTGATAAAAGGGTGATGGTGAATGGAATGCAATTTTCAGAGGCTGGTCAGAAAAGCCCTTGCTGGTAGAGTGAGGCATGAAAAGAATAAGAAAATGTTATAAACTGAAATATGTTCTCCCAAAATTTGTAGGTAGAAGCCCTAACCACAATGGGACTCTATTTGGAGAGAAGGCCCTTAAGGTGATAAGTAAGGTTACATGAAGTCATAAGGATGGGGCCCTATTCCGATAGGACTGACACCCTTATATGAAGAATAAAAAAAATCATATGCCATGTGTGGACAAAAGGAAGAAGGCAGCTATCTACAAGACAAGGGGAGAGAGTCCTCAGGAGAAACTAACCATGTTGATATTTTGATCTTGGATTTCTAGCCCAATGACCTATAAGAAAATGAATTTCTGTTATATAAGTCTGTAGTATGTTACAGCATCCCTAGAAAACTAATACAGGGAGTAAGACATCAGATATTTAAAGTAAGACCATATCAGGCAGAATAAATGATAAGTGTAACAGTCCTGGGACAAAAGGTTCCTTGGCAGATCCAAAGAACAGAAAAGAAGAAATGTCCTAGAGCAGAGTAGACAAGAAAGAGAATATCAAGAGATAAGGTAAGAGAAGTAATAGAGGTCCAGATCACTGATGACAAGCTAGATTTTGACTCAGTGAGCCAGGAAGCTCTGATAGTTGAGTGAGGAATACACAGTAAGGGAGGAAGAAAGTGGTAGGAAGGAGGTCAATAATGAAGGAACTTCAATAATTCAATGAGACATAAGATAATTTGGAAAAGGATGTTAGGGGTAGAGATGGTCAGGAGTGGTCAAGTAGATCAATAGGGAAAGAAAAGCTAATAGAGGTATTTTTTTTTTGTTTTGTTGTTGTTGTTGTTGTTGTTGTTTTGTAGAATAGATGTGTGTCATGATGGAAAGATAGTTGCCAAAGATGAATACCTATCACTTCTGCCTGAGCAACCAACATATGGCATTTACATTTACTAAAATGAGAAGACAATGGAAAGAATACATTTCATTCAGGGTGAAATCAAGTATTTGGATATGGGCATGGTTAGCTTGAGTTGCCATGAGGCATCCAAGTGCAGATGTAAAGTAGGCAGTTGGTAATAGGATTCTGAAATTCAGGAGAGTGTATGTGAGGGGGAGGTGAAGTATGAAGTATTTATGTAAAGCACTATGGTAATATACAGTGGGTGCAGTAAAGATAAATCAGACATTGCACCTGCCTCCAATAAACATATGATTTTAGTAGAGAGTACATATATAGTAACATTTTGATGATTCTATGAAAAGATACCAGGAGAGAGAAGAGTACATTATGACCACAGGTATTTTCTTGCAATTGCTTACATGTCTCTTATATATTCAACGTCTAAATTATATTTATAAAATACAGTTGATAAAGATGTATATTTGGACTTTAATACCTTCTCATTTTTAAATTATATACCTTATTTGCTTATCCATTTATTGGTCCCTCCCCCCAAAAAAAACCATTTAAAATATAAAATCAACTAAATCATCCCCTATTGAAATTTTAGCTCATTATTTTAAAAAGGCTTTTCTCATGTACATACATAGTAATCGCATATACCATGTGATGATAGTCAATTAAACTGAGCTAGGATGATATGACTCCATACAGAAGATTTTCCATAAATTGTGGGGAGGTATCATAAAGGGGGAAGGTTGGCGGTAGGAGTGCAATGAGTAGAATGTAAGAAACACTTTCAAACTCATAAAATCATAGCTAAACTAAAATTACATTTATCTTTGAGTCACACAGGAAACCTCTAACTAGGTTTTCAATTAATGATGCTTGAGATTCAGATTTCTGAGATCTAATTTTACTCCAAATTGTGAGCTTCACCTTAGCATCAGCATTCTGGGGACTGGTTTCCACCTTAGCCATACCCACCCTCCTTCACCAGTCAGACAGAAGATTTGTAGCCCTTAACAGCAGTCAATTTACAACCAGTTGGTTTAACCAAGCAAAATCAAAACTTTCTTAGTTTGACTACTTCTGATCATTTGGAAAGTATACAATTTAAATTTCTAAAATTATGACACTAGATATATTTGACAATTGGTGTATTAGCAAGAGATCTACTTAAAAGCAGAGCTTGATACAAGGACGTTGGTGCAGGTATAGCTTCTTTTCAAAGCTCTCTGAGAAACCAGGAATGAAGGCTCTGGAAAAGTGGGTCAGAGAATGAGTAGAAGTTCATATAAGAATGGGTTATTAAGGGCATTGGTATAGGAAACAGGGTCTTGATTCTGCCAGTATCTCCAAGAATTTAGGACTGTTACATAGTTTCTGGATAACAACAAAAACCGGGGCACCTGGGTGTTTCAGAGAGTTAAGCAGTTAAGCCATTTAGCATCTGCCTTTGGCTTAGGTCAAGATCCCAGAGACCCTGGAGTCAAGCCCCAGCATCACCCACCCTGCTTGGCGGGGAGCCTGTTTCTTCTCCTCTCTCTGCGTGCTACTCCCCCTGTTTGTGCGCTCTCTCTCTCTCTCTCTCTCTCTCTCTGTCAAATTAATAAATAAAATCTTCAAAAAACAAAGGCCTGAGACATCATTCCAAGTGAATGTGATATGTGTCTTCAAACATCACTGCTACACGAGCTGTCAAAATGCAACTATTTGTTTCTTGTTACTGCTGCAAAAGTAAAACTTATCTCTGGAACCACAAGAATAGATTCACAGTAAGTAGAAAAACCATCGTCTCTAACAGGGGTCTACCAGTCTCTGATCTTGCCCAACTAAAATGCGGAGTTTGAACAATTCCAAAATTAATTCAGAAGCTCATCAAGGTTCCTAAAACCTTCTATTTTTTTTCATTCTGTCACATAAGCATGAGCTTGATGACTGCCCTGATCTAGCTTCAGCATCTCGGGAATTGCATGCAAACATTTATGGACAGAGGTATCAGAGAAATATGATAGCTGTCAGGTAGGCAATCAACACTATCCACCACACAATAAACCTCACCATATTTCTCTGTTTAATGATCTACTTAATGATATAAATTTGACAAGATTAAACTAGTAACAAAAATACACATTTATTTACAGCAGATAAAACTTGATGCCAATGTAAGAAATATTTACTTCTTGACTTGAAGAATGTATTTGCATTTCAAGCCACTATCTTTTTCCCATGCCATTTTCATGGAAATTTTGATAGCTCTAAATCCAAATACAGATAATCCTATACGTCAGATCCCAAATGAAATTTAAAAGCCTCAACACTTAAAGTCTCTCTTACCATTATGAATGATGCATTCCCTATTCATTATCCCTTCCAAGTCCCATATTAGCTTCCACCAGACATGTATATTTCAAATAAAGCTAAAGCAAAAACTAGACAGTCATCTGCAGAAAGGATGAGCAAGCTTATTTATGATTCATTTGCCTTTTTAATCTGGTCTTTCCATTGGAAGCCTCTGATACTGACAGTTTGAAGAGATAAATGGGACAACTGTGGTCATTACACAGAGATATACTCAAGCGCATCAGAATATTCTTGTCTCCTCTTTTAATTTACATAATTTCTAAATGTGCTAAGAATGGAAAGCATTGTTCATTGATGGCAGTTTTTACTATAGAACAATCAGCAACACAAACAAATTTTGGCTTAACCAGAGTTGTGAAAGTGATTGCTGTAATTTTTTTTTCGTATGTGCCTTGTCAGAAACTTTTCTTTTGAATGCAGCTGTTTCTATCCAATGTTCCCCCACAGGAACATTTAAAAGTGGCCCAAGCAAGCCATTCTCTGAGGATCTGATTTTTTTTTATATCAAAGAATCCAGGGAGGAGTAGTTATGAGGAAGGAGAAATATTTTGGGCTGGGGAGACCAGCAGGAAACAAGTGGTCATTATAGAGATGAAGACCTAATTTGATTATTTCCAACAAGTATTGATATGCTATCTCTTCATTGTTGATTTACAATGCTTGCTTTGTCATATATTAAGCTCGTGACTGTGAATAGACAAACAAATAAATAAATATATTTAAAAAGTGGTCCAGGCAAGAAATAAGAATATCAGAGGAATAAATACTTTGGGAGATACAATTATTTTTTCTGTGTAGCGTTAAAAGAGAGAGAGAGAGAGAGAGATACTTTCACTTAAAATGGGAATAAAGTTGGGATTTGGAGGGAGACAAACCATAAGAGACTCTCAATCTCACAAACAAACAGGGTTGCTGGAGGGGTGGGGGGGGTAAGGATAGGGTAGTTGGGTTGTGGACATTGGGGAAGGTATGTGCTATGGTGAGTGCTGTGAAATGCATAAGCCTGATGATTCACAGACCTGTACCCCTGGGACAAATAATACATTATATGTTAATAAAAATAATTTTTAAAAATTTAAAAAGGGGAATAAAGTGAGGAGACAGAGAAAGGGACAAAGAGAGCAAGAGACAGAGTGGAGAAAGGGAGAAAGGAGAGAGAAAAGAGATGGAAGGGATGAGGAAAATAAAGAATAAGAGAAATGAGTGAGGAAGTACAAAAAAGAGAGTGAGAGAAAAAGAAAGAAGGAGGAGAATGAAGGGGAGATTCCAGATAGGCAAGCAGGCAGGAAGGGTGGGAGGAAGCCAGCTTAAGCCAACATTGAGACCTTAGAGGGTGCCATGAGGCAGAAGATAGGCATTAGGCCACAAAGTTTCTGTGTATGTTTCATCCCTTCATTAATATTAACCCATAACATCATATGATGATTGCATGTATCATCCAGCAAAACACCACCTCCATTGAGGTTACATCTTACTTCCTCAGAAAGTGATTTTTTCCAGAATGACGTAGAAAAAAGATTGGTCCCGAAGGGGAAAATCTTTCTAAGTTCCATAGCTCCTCTTTTTACTTTTTAAAAATTGGAGGATAATCTTGAATACTTTCTCTTAGAATTTCCTAAAGAGGCTATGCGGATAGGCTTTAAAGAGACATCCAGGATGGGTATTAGCAGAACTTCTAAAATGTACCTGAATGAGATCTACCCATTTAAATTAAAACATTTAGTAATAATATTGAATGGCTCAGTAGAATGAATATAAATGTTCAAGTCTAAATTACCTGGGTTCTTACTTTGGCTCGCCCTCAGAGGGAACTTGTAGAAACAGCAAGGCTTTGGCACCTCTAATTGCCCCTATCAATGAAATAGAGTTAATACCACTAATTTCAGAGATGTTGTGAAGACTTGATGATATGACATAAGCCTAGCAAACTTCTAAGTGTATATCGCCATGCTAGGAAGTGGCTTTTCAGATTTCACCTGGATAAATAAAAAATATCTTATTTTATGTTTTGGTGTGGGGGCAGCATTTAATAAAAGTTGTTTTATGCCTTAGAAATTTCTCTGTTCCTAGATTTTATTATCTCTTTTTATCACTGGACAAATTGTCATGACAGGAATTGTAGCAAGCTGTGGTTTAAGTCACATTGCTGTGTATATACTTAAACACCTGTCTTCTCCCATAAAGTATAAACTTCTTTAGGACAGGAATTCTGTATTATGGTGCTTTTCTTTTCCCACAATACCAAGGATATCATATTTCATGTAGAGAAATTGTTGATAAATTTCTTAAGAGTCCTCTTACTAATTCTATCTGAGATTAGAAAACCAGAGAATTTATCATCCACTCTACTGGACAGTTTTATCTGAATCTTGGAACAGCCATAAGCTAACTCAAAAAAAGTCTTATTTAGGGCCTCATTCCAAATTATTACTCAAGTGCAATTCAGTCTGCCTTCTTATAACGTACCAAATCAAAAAGAAAGCATGTACTCCAACTTCTTCAAGTCAGATTGCAATTGACAGATGTTCCCTCAGAGAATGAGGTGCATACAGAGGAATGAAAATTTCTGTCAATACAGAAAGGCACATGGGTCTTGGAGAACATTGTCCTATCTTACATAGGAAAAAATATGAGATAGTTCAAACAGATGCCGATCAAAACATTCATATGTTTTATGAATTTTAAATATATAATATAAAATTCAAATGTTTTCTAAAACTGTTATGTCATATATTTAAATTATATTTAAAAATATGGCTGCTAATTAAAATTATTTTTCCTTTTTACTAAAGTATAACTACTTTATGGGATATTTTATATCAATTTTGCAATTTGCAAAAGAAGAATAATGTAGTTTTTGATGTTCATGGCTTGTATTTTTTTACAGCCATAAAAATTATAGCTAATAGTTATTTTTACGTAAAAAATTTTAAAAAACAGAAAATTTTATTTTCACACATACTTCAAAACTTTATATCTAATACTTTATATGTACTTTATACTTAGGATACTTGATATTTTATTTATTACTTATTTATTTATTTTAATGTTTTATATCTTAATTTCTTGTTTCTTAATTTACATTATGGACACCTTCTGTTTCTTCTGATAAATTACCTGTCATTATTTTCCAGTTTATTGGTGGCATAATGAAAGCACTGAAAATGGAGTCAAGAATCTTTGCTTCCAAGTCAATTCTATTGGTGACAAGACCTTCTATCTACACTGAGCACAGTTTTCTCATCCATTAAACTCACAGTACCATCCTGAAGATGAACGTAACTTTACAGAATCCCAGATATTTTCATTTATAAAGGCATACTTACACTTAAGTGTGATGACAAATATATATATCTTGCTAGTTTTACTTATCTCTAATCTTTTGAAGTTTAAATAAAAGAAGAATAACATATTCATAAACTCATGGATCACACCTTAACAGGAAGAATCCCCCAAGCAGACAAAACACTGCTTTTTTCTTCCTCCTAGGAACATAAATTTCTTTGTGTGCATGTTCACTTCTACTGTGGTTTGTCTTCAGTAAACTAAAATTATTTTCATCAAACATGCTGCATAACTTTAAGTTTAGAAATTATATCTAGTTTAGGAAAAGAAAAAAGTGGGGAGCACTTTGTCTTAGTCCTTTTCAGCCACTCTAACAAAAATACCACAGAATAGGTGATTTAAACAACACTAATCTGGAGGCTGGGAACTCCAAGATCAAGATGGCAAGAAAGTGTTGTCTGGTGGGGCCAGCTTCCTGGTACAGAGACAGTGATCTCATTGCATACTCACACACCAGAAGGAGTGGGAAAATTCTGTGGATCACTTAGAAAGGTACTAATTCTATTCATGAGGGTCTTTCCTTAAGACTTAACCACCTCCCAAAGGTCTCACTTCTTAATACCATCACACTGGATCTTTGGATTCTAAGATAAGTTTGGTGGTTATGGTGGTGGGAAGACACAAACATTCAGTCCAGAATAGGACTTAAACTGTTTTATTGGGTAATAGCCCCTCAAATAATTTTTTTGATGAATGAATCAGTTGTTGGACCTCTCCATTGTGCTGATCTCATTTTTGCCTTTAAGATTTAAGATTTAATTATTCCATTCAAATTCTAATCTCATATATCTTGGGAAGTGTAGTTAGTCCCAGTGCTTCTAGAGACTATTGGGGTTGATACTTGTGGCTTTTTTCCTTGCTTCTATTGAATTATTGATTTTCATTCTTTATTTGCTTTTCATGTGTCTTGAACCATTTCTGTATCCTAGGACACTAATCTGAATCCTATCTTCTTTAGGAGAAGGAAAGGAAAAGTGAAGTGGGAGATTGGAGGGGGAGATGAACCATGAGAGACTATGGACTCTAAGAAACAAACTGAGGATTTTAGAGGGGAGAGGGGTGGGGGGTTAGGTGAGTCTGGTGGTGGGTATTAAGGAGGGCACATATTGCATGGAGCACTGGGTGTGGTGCATAAACAATGAATTTTGGAACACTGAAAAACTAAAATTAAATTTAAAAAAAAGGAAGCATAATAAATCAATAAATAAATCCTATCTCTTCCTAAGTTCTAAGACTTCTAAAGTATATTCTGACAGGTTTTACCCAAGTTGTGTTTAATAACAGAGCTGAAAGTGATGAGTTGGAGAACAGAAACGTTATGCATATTAAAATGTGGCACCTCTTGAAAATGACTTAGCACTGGACGCATGCAACAACAATAAAAAGAAACATGAACACTTATACATTCCATGTAACACTGCCTGAATAGCAAGGCAAGATCACACCTCCTGAACCCAGTTCAGTCTCAGCATCACAAAAGGGGACAACAGGACCATGTGAAGTGCTTCATGAAGTGATACAAGGAGGTGCACATGGCCCTATGTGAATTATCCTAGCCTAAAAATCAGAACCTGAATCTAACAGAGCCTCTGGCTCTAACTATGAATCTATCATAAATCAAGGGGATAGAGTTAAAAAATCCAATCAAGAAACAATCAGTCAGCGCACCTGGGTGTCTCAGTGGGTTAAATCTTCTGCCTTCAGCTCAGGTCATGATCCCAGGGTCCTGGGATTGAGCCCCGCATTGGACTCTCTGCTCAGCGGGGAGCCTGCTTCCCCCTCTCTCTCTGCCTGCTTCTCTCCCTACTTGTGATCTCCGTCTGTCAAATAAATAAATAAAATCTTAAAAAAAAAAAGAAGCAATCAGTCAAATACAAAATATGGAAGATTCCATAAAACATTTATTTCCCCAACAAATAAAAATTTAAAAGCTAAAGGGAGGAGCACTAATATAGATAGATTAAAAGAGACTTAAAAAAATAAGCATATGAATATTTGGAAATTATTTGGAAATTGATTTGAACCAAGCAAGTCTAAAATAAACTCTATGAGTCATCTAGGACAATTTATATATGAGCTTGATGCTAGATGGTGTTATGTAATCAATGTTGATACTTTTAAAGATTGATAATGTCACGTTGGTTAACAAAAAAAACAGAAGTCCATATCAGTATATATGTCTTCATGAAAGAATGAAATGTATGAAAATATGAAATAACATAGTGTCTGGGAGTGCGTGAAAATGCTCCAGCATTAAAAAAAAAATAAAAAATAAAAAAAGATTTGGGAGAGAGGGACACATGAAACAGACAGACATCAGTTCATACTTATTGAAGCTGAATGAAATATACATTTCATTATAGTATTATTTTTATCTTTTTAATATTTTGATAATTTTATTTATAAAAACTTTTTTTAATTAAATGCTGCCAGGAAAACCTTACACACAAACTGATAATACTATAAATTTAGGATAATCTATGGTGAAAGTTGTCATTCTACCAATATTTTACATGAATAAATGCCTCAAGCTAATATTAAGCTAAATCATATAATTTACATATTACATTTTCAAGATTTAATATTCTATTATATTAATGTTTGTCAAATTACTAACTCATACATAAAAATAAGAAAATTGGAGATATAAAATAGGAAAATAAATAGTGTCTCATTTTAGGGTCTTTATGTTTTATTTTATTTATGATAACATGACACAAGTGGTTTTGACGATTATATTTGATTCCCATTTGATGAGTGAAGAATTTAAAGAAATCTGCTGAGATTTCAGCATAACACACAAAGAAATGAGGAGTCATGAAGATACATAAGCAGGATGGTAATATAGGTGAAGTAGTGAAAGAGAATCTATTTAACCATTAATGGAGTTAGGAGCCAAGCAAGCAAAAATTGAGTAGATAAAAGAAAGGAGAGATAATTGGAAAGCCTATATAAAAGTACATAAAAGTAATCTCATGGGCCCTAGTAATAGGATTAGCCTAGGAAAAAATACAATAAAAATTTCATTACTGACATTGTTTTTCTGCTTTAGAAGAAATACATATTCCACAGATCCCAATGATAGTCCAATCACAATGGAGTTTAGTAGAGGAATCCTATAGAGAGGAGATCAACAGTCATTTATTCACCAAATTTATCAAACATCTGAGTTCTTAAATGTGCTGATTTTCTTAGGTGAGACATTTATAAAATTCAATATCTAAGTTTAAGACTAGTATCTATTACAGGGAGTTGTCATCAAGATTAAATGGAATAAAGCACATTCTATATATGCCCCCAACATACCAACAATGAAAAATGTCATTAGTTATCACGATCATAAGTATTATTAGTATTATTTGTGTTGAAGACATACAGATGACTGAGTCGATCTTCCGTCTAGTGGCTATCCAGTGGAGCAAGGGCTATATGAGTGTGAAATATTTTCAGATTAATTTGTTGAGAAGTCTGAGTTTGCTTTACATCCACACCTTTTTAAACAAAACTGAGAAACAGGCTATCTCCCTCTTTCCCCTTCTCTAGTCCTAAAGCAGAATCCTCTTGGCAAGTGGGCAGAGTAAATTAATACTTTCTTGAACTGGGTGTGTTTTTTATGAATATGAGAGAAATGGATGTTCCTGGGCTCTGACTTGAATGGTCTGGACTTTAGTTTTCAATTATTGGAGTCATCCTCCCCAGGGAAGCCACTAGGCTACACAGGGTATAAAAGTTTATGAAGCAAGAAAGATGAAGAGGGGATTCATTGTTAATGCATGCCTATAAGAGACAAAGTGGTGTCATTAAAACTGAAGTTTTTAGAGTCATAATTTCTCAGGGCTCATTCATGTTAAAACCAACATTTTCACTTGAGCTTACTTCTTGCTCACCTAATGGGAAGTCCCTTGTCAGGATCTGTTTCTGAAGCATCCGTGGTGCAGTGAAAATGATGTTGGAGACTGGATGACTGGGCTATATTAACATTCTAATGAAATTCATTTAATTTTTATTAAAGTAAGCCACTCAGGCAAATCTTTCTTTCTTTTTACATTAGCATTTCATTAAGAACATATCAAGATTAAATAGCATATACATATTTGTAAAAAGGATAATTAGCTTAAAACATTTCAAGCTGTGTGTGTGTGTGTGTGCGTGTGTGTGTGTGCGTGTGTGTGTGCTGGATTTATATTAAATTATGGAGAAATGGACAAAAATCATTTAATTTTAAAAGCGGATATTCAGTGTGGTTTGTCCCCAAAGGACAATTGCCCAGTTTATTCTTTTCATGTTAATATTTCTTCATACTTAGTCTTACTTAGTACACAGTGCCCAGTTCTGAAGGGAGAGATTTCTTGTGGTTTTATCAGGCATGTCTATGTTTTGTCAACTGATGTTAAAACCAAGAGTTGTAAAATGCCATCTTCAGGTCCCACCTGACAACACTATCCTCATTCAATAGAAATGTCATAATATTCAACTAAGGTTTGCTAGCATTTAGATGTTGGAGACAATATTTCAAATTTGATATAAGTACCAAGGACCATTAATAGCACTGAAAATAGGGATGCTTGGGTAGCTCAGTTGATTAAGCATCTGCATTTGGCTCAGGTCATTATCTCAGAGTCCTGGGATCAAGCTCCATGTCAGGCTCCCTGCTCAGTGGGGAGCCTGCTTTTCTCTCTACCCCCTGCTCATGCTCTCTCTTGCTCTCTCTCTCTCTCTCTCTCTCTCGCTAACTCGTGTTCTCAAATAAATAAATAAAATCTTTAAAAAATAAATAAAAGCACTGAAAATAAAACTTTATTTTGCCAACTTTACTGTATGGAGTTGGAAATCTCTTAAGAGCCCATCTGATTTCTGATTCTCTAGAGAAAGCCATTTAATTTCCTCATTGGCTCAAAAGAAAGAAGCAAACTAGGGTTCATATTGACTCTGTCACACTGTATTCATTTCTTACACCGCATATCCATTATCACAACTTAGAACAACACCCATTTATTATCTCACAATTTCTGTAGGCCCAAACTCCAGGCAAGCTCAATAGGGTCTTCTGCTCGGGGTCTCACCAGGCCAAAATTACATGACTGTAGACCTAGTCTTTCTAGAGCATCTGCACAAGAATTTGCTTTCATGCTAACGTATGTTGTAGGCAGAGGGCAGCTCCTTGTATGGGTTGGACTAAAGTCCTCACTACCTCACTCTTTGTCAGTTGGGTGCACAGGGGTAACAGGGTGGGGCTTTCCTCTGCTCCTTAATGCCAATTGCATTTATTCTAATACTGTTCTTTTTGTCTTGAAAGCCAGCATGGTCAAGCTCTTTTAACATTTCACATCTCCCTGACTTCCCCTTCTGCCTCCACATTTAAGGGCTAGTGTGATTAGATTAGATCTACTTGGATAATCTCCCTCTTGTCTTATAAGTAAAGGGTACTCAAAGAATGATAGATTAGAAAAATAAAAAGCATTAGTCAGGTATTACTTAACCAAATTTTCTGCATGCCTTTTACCCTAGACATACTCAAATATCCATTTTATCAGAATATACAAAGGTTAAGAACACAGGCTTTGGAATTAAGGCCTGGGTTCAAGTTCAAGCTTAATTATTTAATAATTGTATGATTTCTGAGCCTCAGTTTTCTTTGTCGCTAAAATAAACATTATTATATTCCCTATTCTACGGGATTTTGAATTGATTGCCTGACGTAAAGCATGGCAGTTAATACAGTAACTGACGTATAGGAAGCACTCAAGAAATGATTCTCACACATTGTAAAGTCTTGCCAACATAGATAACATTTATTCAGCAACTAGCCCTAGTATATTCCATTCCAGCCCTATTGTTCACTTGTTTCTTCCCTAAAGTCTTAAATGTTCCTATCCTAAATGTCCTCAGTCCTAAAATTCCTGAAGTATTTCTATGGAGTATACACCTCTGGAACTTTCCAAGAATGACAGGAAGTCTACTGCAGTCCTCCGCATCTGTTCACAGCCTGTGTCACTTGTAATAAAACAGCATTTATGCCTTGCCAAACTCATTCAAAATTTCCACGTTCCAAATTTTCCTGAATCCAAATTAGGATGTCTTTATTATGCTAAATCTTTAGTGTTGGGCATGTGATAACTCACCTATCAATACAATTGTCTATAAACTTCTATGTAGTAGCAACTAAAATCTAGTTCAACAGAGAGTTGAATCTGGAAGGTTTTATTTACAGATTTTTTTTTCCTTCCCAAAGGAATGGAAGGAAATCCACCCAGCATCATTTACTCACCTTCCATTCATTTCATCTCTGAATCTAGACAAGTAAGAGAAGAAAATACCATCAACCTTAATGTGCTGTAAATCTTGATTTTAGAATTCTGACTCCTGACCTCATGGGGATCATTTATTCAGCACCAGAGATCTCTCATCTTCTCTATAAATTTTCTTATTCCTGATCACTGATCACTGTTCACTTTTACTCCTGTGAGTCACAATTACATTTTCTATTGCTTCCCTGATTATACTGAGTATTTTAAGCTACAAATTTAATTCAAATGTTTATTAAACTCTTCCTGGGGAAAGAAAATTAAATTTTTTAGTAAAACTAGACCTTTATTAGTACACCAGTAAGCATGCAATGTTTATTAGAGCTGAGAGATTTCAACAAATACCTTTTAACTAAACTTGTTTTGTAGCTGTCCCTTAGCAATTTTGTTATATTCAATGGTAATCAACAATTATGCACTTAAATGAACTGGGATGAGCACTAGTGAAAGAAAGGTGCTTTAACTGTGTGGAAATACTGACAATGAGGTAAGGAAATATGTAAATAGACATGAAAATAATGTTTACTTTCAGTAATCTCAGCCATGGCCATGGATTTAAATACCACCCATATGCCAATAACTCCCAAATTCATATCCCTTGCCAAGACTTTTCTGAGCTTCCAGCTACTTGAAATCTCTTTAACGTCTTGTAAGCATCTCAAGTTTTATGTACAAGTAATAACATTTGAATATTTCTTTCAGAAAGTATTCATCTCTAGTTTTTCTCATCTCAAAAAAAAAAAAAAAAAAAAGAAAGCAAATACCTATCAACTTAATGACTTGACTGAAAATCCTGTGAATCTTCCCTGATTTCTATTTTTCTATGGCTTCTAACATTCAGTCAAGTGCTATTGATTTAACCTCGAAAGGATATCCTGAAATTAATGGAATAAATAGACTCCCTCTTTTTACCCTTGCTATCCTACAGTCAGTCCTGCAAGAGCATTCCAGGGTGATCCTTATAAAACATATTTAGGTGGTACTAAATCATAATCATCAATGCATTATAACAGATTTCAAATAAAGCCTCAATCTTCAACCGTAGCCTATGAGGCATTGTAAGATCTAGCCTTCTGTTATGCCACTACACCTCTAGTTCCTTATCTTTAGCCCATTGTCCTCCCTTCTGGGCCTCAAAGACAACAAGCCCATTTCTAAGCTGTGGCCTTTGTTCTAGTTCCTTCCCATTCCTGGAAGGTTCTGCTTTCAAATCATTTCCTGGCTGGTCCTTCATGTTTTTAAGATCTTAGCTTAACTATATCTCTAAGGATAGGGAGATCTCCCATAAATATTCAATAAATAGTGCCTCCTAAGCCATTCTCTTTATATCACTCTGTGATTACACTCATCTTTACCTGATATTTAACTGCTTTTTAATCATTCATTTCTCGGCACCCAGTCCTTCCCTGCCAGCAATAGAAAAATGAGCTCCATTATTCTACATCATCAAGGACTTAATAAAAACAAAAGCAAAAAACTTTCCTCCTTAGTATACTCATTATCTATAACAGAGACAATAAATCTTTTTCTAATTTATAAAATATAATTATTTCAAAAGTTCCACTTCTTCTATTTTTTTTTTTTAAGTAGGCTCTATGCCCAATGTGGAGCTCAAACTCATAATCCTGAGATCAAGAGTCACAAGCTTTCCCTACTGAGCAAGCTAGACACCCCAACTTCCACTTTCTAACTCTTAATTTAAACTTGAAAAAAAAAAAAATGGTCACCTAAATCCAAAAGCTACGAAAGGTAATTGAATGTTACATTCCTCTTTGTATAAATTTTCAGTCATGAGTTAAAATAAAGTTAGATTCTTTAGCTCTGTATTCAAAGCTTTTTTATGATCTCTGTTCAACCTACACTATTTCTTTCCACTTCCCTTATGTTACCTGTATTCTATTCCAGCTAAACTATTTCATATTCTCCCAGCTGTTCTCTTGTGCTGTTCTATGTGCAGACATTTGTTATTACTGGTCTCTTTTCCTGGAATGCCCTTCCCTCTTTAGCCCCCTTGTTGATGTTATCAACCTTCAAAAACATTCCACTGCCTCCTAAATAGACTGAACTTTATCATCTTGGTAAACTCATTCTTCTGGGCCTCAGTTGCCTCCTCTTTGAATTAAGAGATTGAAATCTAGTCTGCTCTTAATGAGTCAGTTATATATATATGCTGGTTGAACCAAAGGACACTATTATGAGCCATTGTATTTGATTCATTATACAATGATATTTTTGTTTGAAATTGTTGTTGAACGTCACAACTATACAGCATATATAAAGTATGGGGGAGATGAACCATGAAAGACGGTGGACTCTGAGAAACAAACTGAGGTGAGGGGGTTGGGGTTTGGATGAGCCTGGTGGTGGGTATTATGGAGAGCATGTATTGCATGGAGCACTGAGTGTGGTGCATAAACAATGAATTTTGGAACAATGAAAAGAAATAAAATAAAATAAAATGGAAAAAAAGGAATATATGAAGTATGTGTTTTTCAACTTCAGTTTCAAGGACACAACAATTATATACTTTCTAAAAAGATCTTCAAGTTAGAAAGTAAAGTTTAAAAAAAAAACAATAAATCAACATTAGAACAGCACTGCTAAAGGATATTTTAGTAAGGATACATTATTTGTAGTTTGAGTATGTTGTATTTGTAAATTATCCTCAAAAAGGAAAAGATGGTAGATTTTTAAATAGCAAAATAACAACAATGAAAGTTATTTTCTTGAAATTCTTTCAGCTTTATTGCACATAAATGAAGACTATCTAAGCCATTTATCTTGTGTAGCATATGCTGTTAATTTTTCTTATCACACTATTTATTTAAATAATAATGCTAGAATTTGATTGCTTTGTGAAAAATAACCTGCAGTAATTTAAAAAATCATTTAAAACATTTTTTTTTTTACCTCTAAATTTCTCTCTAGGAAAACACAGGAGCCACAATATTGTATACCTTTATTTTTGTTGAAGATAATATGAAGAAAACTTCTGAAAAGATACAGTTTTATTCTGGAAACTAACAACAAATACAAAATAAAATGTAAAAATATATACCATTTGTAGTGAGACAAAAATAGCACAAACCTGGGAATAAAAGTAACAAATGATGTGAAAGAGTTCTATATAGAAATCCATAAAGCTGTCAGTTCTATAAAATGTGAGATTTATCAGATTACTTAGTTAGAAAACAATATTTTGAATTTGATACTTTGCCCCAAATTTAGATTTAGCTCAATTTTAATCAAAATCCAGAAGGTAAATTGGGGAACTTGACAAGACAAACCTTAAATTTATTTTGAAATATAAGTGACCAAGAAGAGCCAAAATAGTCTTTGAGAAAAAGGATAAGATGAGAAGACTTGCTTTACTGAATGTCAAGACTAATTATAAAACTACAACAAACATGACAATATGGCATTGGCATAAGAACAGAGAGCTAGACAAATGGTGCAAAATAAAGAGCTCAGATACAAACTCACTTATCTGTGGACCCTTGAATGTATTACTGCAGTGTGATAGGAAAGTAATAGTGTTCTGAATAAAGGTTACTGAAAAGTTACCAATGTGGGAACAAAATGAAACTTAATCCTACTGCAGATTTTTGAAAAAACATTAAATTATGGTGAGTTTTCTAAATATGTCTAAAATAATGTTGAAGCAAAAAACAATATGAATTTTATGAGACTTAGTAAAATCTAAATATATTTTTGACTTCAGGATAGACAAAGACACAAAGAGAATTTTGAAACTTAATGGGAAAAATTATAAGCTGGACTATATTAAAATTAAGAATTGGAATTCTTCCACAGTCCCTGCTAAGAAAATGAAAATGCAAGCCACAGAGTAGAAGAAATTCTTTGAAACAAATAGAGCTCATAGACTGTGTGTGTGTGTGTGTGTGTGTGTGTGTGTGTGCGTGCGCACGTGCGTGCGTGCGCACGTGCACGCGTGCACAAATGTGTATTCTATGTTTCTAATTTATGTGTGTATGTATCACATAAATCAGTTTAAAATAAAGAAAACCTAGTAAATAAATGGATAAGATTCAAACTGGCATTTCATAAAAATGTACATTTGTGATTATAGCTATGAAAACAATAATGTTTGTAATGACATAAACTGGAAGCAATACAAAAGGTCATTAGCAAGGGAGTGGATAAATGGAATATTCACATATAGATATAATACATCAATGTAAGAGTGTAAACTACAGCTAGATGTGACAATATAGATAACTCTAAGAAATATTTTTGGTGAAAAAAAGAAAAACAAAACACATCCAAGAATAACATTTTAAAAATTTAAAACAATCAAATTAAATAATGTGGTTTTCAGTTACATGCATAGCATATAGGTAAATTGACTCTTCAAGAATAATAAAAAGTCAAAATTTTTGGTTTATACCAATTATTTTGGTGTAAATCTTCCCACCATGGCTGATTTTCTTGCAAGTGACCTTGCAGATATGAGTGAGAAATTGGAAAAAAATGCAATCAGCTCTTTAGAGCCAATGCTCCTATATACCATTTAGAGCCAATGCTCCAGTATACCACTGCATTTATAGGTGAGAAAATAAACATAATTTTTTTAAGTCTTAAACCTTTTCAAAAATTTTTAAAAAGATTTTATACACATATAGAATGAACACAGGGCAAGGATTTTACTTACCTCATTAATGAAGGAGAGAACATGGGTTCAGATAGCAGACATGGGTCAAATGAAAATTAGAAGAATGATTTGCCATGAAAGGCATTCTGAAATACTTTATCGGGGGGGGGGGGATGATTAATGACCTAAAGGACAATATATAACTTTTGGGGTTATTTTTCTACTAGACAGAAATATTTGCAATTCTATTGGATAAAACCTACAAATTAACATGTAATTTATGATTGTGTGAGCCTTTATTTAGTAGCAATATCAACCACAGGTACATAATTCTAGATCATTAAATAATTTGTTGTGGAAGTTCCAATATAAATTTGAAAGGATACACTGTCCACACTTTTGCTTTACTTCCAAGCTGTAAATATTTTTTTTTCTTAGTGACCACACCAGTTTGATTATACATAATCTACAATGATTATTCTTGATTGCAAAAATGAGAGTCTCAATTGGCTTAATTATATAGAGCTATGAGAAGTGGTCATTCTTGCCTATAGAGTACTGAGCATGTTCTACAGCAAGAAAATTAACTTTTTTTCTCAAATTTTCATTAAGGAATCTCAAATTGGGTAATATAAAAGCCTCTGTTATTATTTTTTTCATCTTGAGGCTAACAAAGCAAAGAAAGTCTCTCCACTAGATTTCTTCTATAATTCTTTCTGACTTCAGTGAATTTCATCATTCTGTTTTCAACTAAAATTATCAAACTAGTCTGATTTGTCCAAGGATTCTTCTTAGTAATACAAACTTGCAATCTTCTATAGCTTCTGGGCTAGCAGTTCCTGGGAATTTCTCTCACTATCTCTCTCTCTGAAGAGACTAAGACAGTAGTAGTTCTCAAATTTTGCTTTCAAGAGCCTTTTACAACTCCTAAAAGTTTCTGAAGATACCAAATTGTTTTTGGAGATTTTATTTCTCCATGTTTACTATATTAGGCATTTTAGATGATAATTTTTAATATTTATTTATTAATTCATTTAAAAATAGCAATAATAAATTCACAGCTAGATTCCCTTCCTTCAGCTAAACTGTACTATGCTTTGGCTCATTTTATTTCAATGGTCACAAGAATCCAACGTTTTTGCAGTTTCTTTGTCATCTTCCTATTTTTTCTTGAATTTACTGGCTAATTTCTATTAACATAAAGAACACTGATTATTTAATCTACTCTTTAAAATAAAAGATTTTATTTATTTGTCAGAGAGTGAAAGGGAGAGAGATAGGGAATACAAGCAAGGGGTGTGGTAAGCAGAGGGAAAAGCAGGTTGCCTGCTGAGCAATGAGCCTGATGCAGGACTTGATCCCAGAACCCTGGGATCATGACCTGAGCTGAAGGCAAACACTTAACTGACTGAGCCACCCAGGCACCCCTGATTATTTAATTTAATCGATCTTCTTCTTCTAAGACGAATGTCTCTCTTGATCAATAATATCATATATTATGTTCCTATTACTCATATCTTTCTTGATTTTTTAATCCTCTATAAAAGGATCTCAAAGACTAGGTTTATAGACTGAAAGACTCAAGTTAAAAAAAAAAAAATCAACTCTCCCTTAATAGATCTAGAGCTTGAATTCAATCTCAAATTCCTGGAAGAATATGTGTGTGAATTGGGAGCTGGAGGGTGGGGAGGTGGTATAATGTGTGTGTAAATTGGAAAGTAGATTCTAAAATTCTTACAGAAATTAGCATGGTCAAAAATAGATAAGAAACTCTTAAGAATAAAGCTAGACACTATGAGAGCGTGAGTTCTATTATAAGTAATAATTATCAGGAGAGTGTGGTGACTTAACAAGAATGAACAACCTAACCAATGAAACACAATAAAGATACACGTGTATGTGGTCAACTGGTTTATGACTAAGGTAATACCATAGTACAATGGACAAAGGACAGTACTTTAAATAAATGGTGTGAGGTAAGTTGGTACATAAGATATATAGAAACCTCAATCTTGGGGTGGCTGGGTGACTCAGTCATTCCAGCATCTGCCTTCAGCTCAGGTCATAATCTTAAGGTCCTGGGATTGAGCCCTGCATTGGGCTCCCTGCTCAGTGGGGAGTCTGCTTCTCTCTCTCCCTCTCCCCTTCCCCACCACTTGTACATTCTCTCCCTCCCTTTCTCATGTAAATAAATTAAATCTTCTTTTTTAAAGAAAAAGAAACCTTGACCTTTCTTCATATGACAAAAATAACTCAATTTCAAAAATTTTCCTGATGTCACTGTGAGAAATAAATTAAACAGACTTTTCAAGAAAACATAGAGACTGTCTTCTGACTTGGGTTAGGCATAATAATATCATTAAGAATTTTTAAAGTACATAAGTACTTAATAAAAGGCAAAAAAATAAATGCCACCCTGTTTTGAATATTATAAACATCTTTCCATCAAAAGATCAAAGGAGTGAAAAGACAACTTACAGAGTGGGCTAAGTAAGATATTTGCAGCACACACATATATTTGACAAGGATCGAGTTCTCAGAAGATAGCAACACACACACACACACACACACCTTTTAAAAATTGGTTAAAAATCAGTATGAAAAAAAGACTTGAACAGGCACTTTACAAAAAAGGATGTGTAAGTAGTTATATATATATATATATATATATACACATATATATGTGTATATATATACATATATATGTGTATATATATATATATATCTCCCACTTGTTATCAGGGAACTACAAGCTCAAACTACAATGAAATTCTACTAAACACTCCGAAAGAAAATTCTAAAATTTAGAAGGCATCATAGAAAGTGGTATCAGGAAATTGGAGGAATAGGGACTCTCATTACACACCAGCAGTGTGTATATAAATTGTTAAACTTTTTTGGAAAATTACTTGGTAATACAAACCTAAACTGAACATAATGTATCATCTACCAGTTCCACATCTAGGTATATTATTAACAGAAAGGTGCACACCAAAAGACATGTGTTTATAGTGGCATTATTCATAAGAGACCCCAAAACTGAAACAACACAAATCCCAGCAAGAGTTGAATAAATAAAAATACAGACAAACAATGGAATATTCTACAGAAATTAAAATGAATAATTTACAACTATTTGCAACATGAATGAATCTCAGATTTATTATTTTGAGCAAAAGGAGCCAAATATAAAAAGTATATGGTTATGTTGATGTGCAGTTTAAAAATATCTAAAGCTAATCTATGAGAATAGTGATTACCCTAGGGGAAAAATAAATAGATGATTGCATATTGAAGTTTTCTGGGATGCTTAGTAATGTTCTGTTCCTCAATCCCAGTGCTACTTACAGGTATATTCAGTTACAAATCCATTCTTCCACTTAGGGTTTGTATACATTTCTATATGTAGGTTATACTTCAACAAAAATGTCAAAAAGGCAGAAAAAAGTCTTCAACAGTTTCCCAAAATCATCCACCAATACATTTCCCAAAATTGCAATATTCAGTCTAGGAATAACCTTATTTTCAATATGGTATGTCAAGGTGGAAAAGTAATTTCTACAAAAGAATTGATTCAGATTGGGCTCTGACCTCCAGGTTCTACCCCGTTGTTCTTATCTGAGGTGAAACTATATCACCTTACTCTTTAAGTGCTCCAACCAAAAGACATAGGGTGAAAGAATGGATAAAAAAAAAAAAAAGGACCTATCTATATGCTACTTACAAGAGACTCATTTTAGACCTAAAGACACCTACAGATGGAAAGCAAGGGGATGGAAAAATATTTATCATGCAAATGGATTTCAAAAGATAGCTGGAGTAGCAATACTTATTTAAAACAAAATAGGCTTTAAAACAAAGACTGTAACAAGAGACAAAGAAGAACACATATAATAATAAGGGGGACAATCCAGCAGGAAGATAGAACAATTATAAATATTTATGCACCCAACATGATAGCACTCAAATGCATAAAACAGTTAATAATATACATAAAGGAACTAATTGATAATAATACAATAATAGTAGGGGACTTTAACACCCACTTACAACAATAAATCATTTAAATAAAAAATTAACAAGGAAACAATGGCTTTGAAAGACATACTAGAACAG
Organism: Enhydra lutris kenyoni; assembly: GCF_002288905.1. Classification (NCBI taxonomy): domain Eukaryota; kingdom Metazoa; phylum Chordata; class Mammalia; order Carnivora; family Mustelidae; genus Enhydra; species Enhydra lutris. The sequence goes on along the minus strand of NW_019154106.1, from coordinate 22,808,466 downwards.
ATGGATTTAACAGATATAGTCAGAAGATTCTATCCAAAAACAGCAGAATACACATTCTTTTCAAGTGCAAATGGAACACTCTCCAGAATAGATCACATATTAGTCCACAAAACAAACCACGACAAATTCAAAATTGAGGTCATAACATGCATCTTTTCTGGCCACAACTTTGTGAAACTAGAAGTCAACCACAAGAAAAAATCTGGGAAGACCACAAATATGTGGAAATTAAATAACATACTCCTATTCAGTGAATGGGTCAACCAGGAAATTAAAAAAAAAAAAAAACTAAAAAGTACATGGAAACAAATAAAATGAAAATACATATCTCCAAACCTTTGGAAGACAGTAAACGCAGTTCTAAGGAGAAAGTTTATAGCAGTACAGGCTTACTCAAGAAGAAAAGTCTCAACCTAACCTCAACCTAAAAGATCTAAAAAAAGAAAATAAAACCTAAAACCAGCAGAAGTAAGGAAATAATAAAGATTAGAGCAGAAATAAATGATATAGAAATGAAAAAGTACATTAGAACAGATCAATGAAACCAGGAACTGGTTGTTTGAAAAAAATCAACCAAACCTCTAGAGAGACTTATCAACAACAACAACAACAACAAAGAAATGATTCAAATAAAATCACAAATGAGAGAGGAGAAATAACAACAATAATACCACAGAAATACAAATAATCATAATAGAATTCTATGAAAAACTATGTGCCAACAAATGGATGTACTAGAAAAAATGGATAAATCCCTAGAAATATATAACTTGCCAGAACAAAAGCAGGAAGAAAGAGAAAATTGAAGGGACCAATCAGCAGCAAAGAAACTGAATCAATAATCAAAAAATTTCCAGCAAATAAAAGTCAAGGGACAGATAGTGTCACAAGCAAATTTTACCAAATATTTAAAGAAGGGTTAATACCTATTCTTCTCAAACTATTCCCAAAAAACAAAAAAGGGAAGAAAACTTCCAAATTCTTCCTATGAGGCCAGCAATACCCTAATAGCAAAACCAGAAAAATATCACAAAAAAGAGAACTACAAGCCAATTTCCCTGATGTAAAAATCCTCAACAAAACGCTAGTAAACTTAATCCAACAATATATTTTTAAAAAGCATTCATGATGACCAAGTGGGATTTATTCCAGGGTAGTTCAATATTCACAAATCAATCAGTGCGATCCACGACATCGATAAGAGAAAAGATCAGAACCATCCGATCATTTCAATAGATGAAGAAAAAGCATCCGACAAAAGTACAACATTCATTCATGATAAAAACCCTCAACAAAGTAGGGTTAGAAGGAACAATTCTCAACATAATAAAGGCCTTCTGTGAAAAACCCACAGCTAACCTTATTCTTAGTGGGGAAAAACTTACACCTTTTCCCCCTAAGGTCAGGAAAAAGACAAGTGTGTCCACTCTCACTACTTTTATTCAACATAGTACTGGTAGTCCTAGCCTCAGCAGTCAGACAACAAAAAGAAATAAACTGCATCCAAATCAGTAAGAAAGCAGTAAAACTTCTACTATTTACAGATGACATGATACTCTATATAGAAAACCTGAAATACCACCACCAAAAAACTATTAGAACTGATACACAAATTCAGGAAAGTCACAAAACACAAAATCAATGTACAGAAAGCAATCTGTTGTTCTTCTAAATGATACTAATTAAGCAGCAGAAAGATAAATTTATAATTGCACCATTTATAATTGCACCAGAAATAAGGAACCTAGAAGTAAACCTAACCAAAAAGATGAAATACCTGTCTCTAAAACTATGCAACACTGATGAAAGAAATTGAAGAGGACATAAAAAAAAAATGGAAGCACATTCCATGCTCATGTATTGGAAGAAAAATTTTTAAAAATGTCTATACTACCCAAAGCAATCTACACATTTAATGTAATCCCTATCAAAACACCAACAGCATTTTTCACAGAACTAGAACAAATAATCCTAAAATTTGTATGGAACCACAAAAGACCCAAAATAGCTAAAGCAATCTTGAAAGAGAAAGGCAATGCGAAAGCCATCAAAATTCTGGACTTCAAGTTATTTTGCAAAGCTACAGTAATCAAGACAGTATGGTGCTGGCATCAAAATGGATGTATGACTGGAAAAAAATAGGAAACTGGGGTGCCTGGGTGGCTCTGTTGGTAGAGTGTCTGTCTTCAGCTCAGGTCACAGTCCCAGGGTCCTGGGATTGAGGCCCGTTGGGCTCCCTGTTTAGCGGTGAGCCCGTTTCTCCCTCTCCCTTGCCTGCCACTCCCCCTGCTAGTGCTCATTCTCTCTCTTTGTCAAATAAATGAGTACTATCTTAAATAAAATAAAATTTTAAAAGAATAGGAAATCCAGAAATAAATCCTCAATTATTGGTCAATTAATCTTCAACAAAGCAGAGAAAGCATATCCAATGAGGAAAAATTCTCTTCAACAAACAGTGTTGGGAGAAGTGGACAACAAGCAAAAGAATGAAACTGGACATCTTTCTTACACCATACACAGCAAAAAAAAAAAAATTGAGTACAGGCAGTAATTTCTCTGACATCAGCTGTTGGAACTCTTTTCCTACATAAGTCCCCTGAGGCAAAAGAAACAAAAGCAAAAATACAATGTGAATACATTAAGATAAAAAATTTCTGCACAGTGAAGGAAACAGCTAAACTAAAAGGCAACCTATGGAATGGGAAAAGGTATTTGCAAATGACATTATCTGATAAAGGGTTAGTATCCAAAATATATAAAGAACTTATAAAACTCAACACCCACCCAAATAATCCAATTAAAAAGTGGGCACAAGACGTGAACAGAGATTTCTCCAAAGAAGACATCCAGATGATAAGCAGACCCAAGAAAAGATGCTCAACATCACTTGCCATCAGGGAAATGAAAATCAAAACTGCAATGCAATATCACCTAACACCTGTCTGAATGACTAAAATCAATAACACAAGAAACAACAGGTGTTGGTGAGAATGTAGAGAAAGGGGAACCTTGCTTCACTGTTGGGGAAAATGCAAATGGGTGCAGTCACTGTGGGAAACACTATGGAGGTTCCTCAAAAAGTTAAAAGTAGGGGTGCCTTGGTGGCTCAGTCAATTAAGTGTCTGCCTTTAGCTTAGGTCATGATCTCAGGGTTCTGGAATGGAGCCAGGTGTCAGGCTCCCTGCTCAGTAGGAAGTTGGCTTCCCCTTCTCTCTCTGCCCCTCCATACCACCCACGTGGTCTCTCTCTCAAATAAATAAATAAAATCTTTAAAAAAATAAATATAGAACTATCTTAAGATTCAGCAATCACACTACCAGATATTTACCCAAAGAATACAAAAACAATAATTCAAAGGGATACATGTCCCTTTATGTTTATAGCAGGGTTATTTACAATAGCCCAAATATGGAAGCAGCCCACTGGATATATATGGAATATGTACATACACACACACACACACACACACACACAAAACACATACTGGAATATTGTTCAGTCATAAATAAGAATGAAATACTGCCATTTACAACAATATGGGTGGAGCCAAAGAGTATAATGCTAAGCAAAAGAAGTTAGTCAGAGAAAGACAAATACCATATGACTTCACTTACATATGGAATTTAAGAAACAAGTAGAGAGAGAGAGAGAGAGAAACCAAGAGATAGACTCTTAACTATAGTGAACAAACTGATGGTTACCAGAGGGGAAGTGAGTGGGGCGATGGATGAAAGAAGTGACAGTGATTAAGGAGTACATTTAATCATGATGAGCACCGGGTGATATATGGAAGTGTTGAATCACTATATTGTACTCCTAAAACTAATATAACACTGTATGTTAACTAACTGGAATTAAAATAAAAACCTAAAAAAAATAAAACTTTAAGTGTTTCTTTGGTTAATTGCCAGACAACACACACATAGACTCGCGCATACAAATACATACACATCACAGACACCACAGTCACACCCATCTTCTAAGGATATAAAATTATTTTCAGACTCAGTGATGTTTAAGTCCATATTAATAAAGAATTACCATTTTCCTAAAGCAATAATCTATAGAGATATTACACGTCTGAAATGAAGATACTCTTATATTATGCAAAGCAATTTTAACCTTCATTATAGCTATATCTTGTTTCCTCAAACTATACCCATGGACATAATTGTCCATAATAAAGTGTCCCATTATTGAAATTTCTCCCCCCCAAATCCATTTACTTCTGGTTATTCAGATTATACAAGAAACCAGCTAAGTTAAAGAAGTTAAAGAGTTTTTAGTTTTTCACTTACTCAAGATGGAAATAACTAGGCAATGTAACCCTCACTAATCCCAGATATGCGCTCATAAAACAACTACCTTCACATTATAGCACTCCTCACCTGATCACAGATGAAGAGGATCCCATGGAATACCTATGCCCTCCCGGCCAGGAGAAACCTTCAAATGTCATAGAATGTGTTTGGGGGATGAGAATTAAACTTATTTTAAAGAGAACATTACAAACTAATGGAAAATATTATTTTAAAATATAGTTCTTAGAAAAGTGTCTGGAAAAATTGAGGTTGGATCTTTATTTTATATCATAGACCCATTAAACTCCATGTCATCCAATAAATTTAAAAGATATATGTAAAAAGTAGTTATCTTAAGATAGCAAAAAACAATATAGACACATGTTAAAGGATGATGTTCTATAGAAAAATAATGAGAGATGAATAGGGTGACATACTTAAGTAAACATTTTATAAAATTTTAAACTCTGGAATACTTACAAAGAACATTAAAAGATTAAAAAAACAAAACTTTTGAAGTGATTATGATCATAGTTAATTTCTTTAATATATAAACTTATTACATATTAATGTAATAATATATAAACTTATTACTAAACTTATTACAATATGCAGCAATAAACAACAGAAATAGATGTAAGATAATGAGCATTTTTATAGGAATGTTTTACTTTAACACTGATACAATTATTTAATTTGAAATAACTAAGTTCTGTTTTCTGCTAAGACAGATTTTTAGGACTAAAACTCATTGCAGGAATGGGTATAGTGTGATCAGAAATTATCACTGCTAATGAAAGACAAAATTGTGCTACAGGTCTAGAAATAATTGGGGGAATCTATAGAGAGAACAAAAATATTTTCTACCCTCTGCGCCAGAACTAAACTCCTCAAAACTCCATTCTGAGGAAAATTCGTAAGTATAGCAACATAGGTAAGAGGATATGCAGTATAAAACTGTTTACAGTCGAGAAAAGGATAAACCTATAAAACAATAGGAATGATTGCTCAGTAACTTTTGTTTCCCAATGCTATAGAATGTTATTCATCAAATATACTATAATTTTGAAGAATATTTAATATAGCCTAATATTCAAACAAGTAATGAATTAAAAAGTAAAAGAACAGCAATGTATTTGCAGGATGACAGGTTAATGCCAACTATATAAATCACCTATATGATAACTATTATTCTCTATCCATCTATTATCTACCAGTCTAATAAAAAAGTTTTTAGTGTAACAAGATGTAAATATCTGGATGTTGAAATTATCAATGATTTTGTCTTCTTTTTTATATTCTTTTATTTTCCAGAATTTCTTAGGGAGCACTCAATCCTTTTCAAGTTGGAATAAAATGTTATGTTATTATAATGGAAATAAATGGCCTTATAACTCTTGAAATTTTTCACTTTGGCCTTTCTATCTTATTTTATCTGTCTTTGTGTATCTTTGTACAAAGCAGCCAGGAACTAAAGCACAGATAAGCCCAATATGTATGAAAGGAAATTGTTTTGTTATTCACTCTCTAGATCATATTGGGCTATTCCTTATTACATTCCACAAACAATTATGTATTTAAATTTATAAAATTTCAGCAAGAGGCTTTACTCTTTCCAAGTCTGTCTGCAACTGATAAATCATTTTCTCAAAGGATATAGTTTCTCTGCAGATTTCTGTTGCCAAGGTCTTCATAAAACCTAACAGAATTGAATTACACTTAACCATATGGATTTGCATCTTCCCCAAAGTAGCTGGAAGAATTAATCAAAGGTAAACAAATTAAGTTTAAATAGTTCTTAGTAACTAAATATAACTTGTCAAAATTATAGTAGATATTGAAACTTTTTAATAGATTTCCAGTCTAGAACCTTGTTTTAAGTGGCATCTGATTACCTTTCCTTTCCTCCTTCCAAGTCAAAATTCAAGTCTGTTTTACTGTTATGTAGCTAGAAATATAAAATAAATACCTTATTTTTGTCATAAGTCAATAGGCTATGTTCATTGCCTTCATGAACTTCAGTATCTAGACTCATCAACATCAGCATCAGAAAGAAATACCGAATTCCAGATCAGTATTTCAAATGTCCCTTTGTTTATGTGAAAATCATTTACTGAAGCCTAGCCAATCAAAATAGAAAGAAATTGGATGCACACCAGGATGGAGTATTTCTGCCAATGTTTCCTTTCTATAAGTAACACTAAAAAAAGAAACAGACAAAAATATCTCCAGAATCTGCTTAGATCTTCAAATCAAGGGTCACCTGGAAACTGTTCCCTTACATAGATAATTGTCAGAATCTGTATACTTTGTATACTTATTAGAGAACTTTCCAAACAACTAGATTTCTTTTTGCAAGTGAACTCAGAAGGGCATCTGTCAGCTTTACAGTAATACTAAGCAGGACTCCCATCTCTGAATTGTCATAATCCATGTATATGACCTGTGTCCACAGTGTCTTCTCTGTCAAGAATGATCTTTTTCCTTTCTGCTTTGTGATCAGTTTCCAAAACATACCCCACAAGCCACCCTTCTGTATTCAGATACACACCCTTTCCTCTGAGCTAAGCACGGTATCTCTTTCGAATTCAATTACATACCTGATTTCTGAAACTTCATTATTAAATAATGGGTATCTTTGGTGCAAACCCCAATCATCTTATTTGTACCCAAATTCCAATTTAGTAATTATATGACTGTATCATATAATTAAAATCATTCATTGGTTATTTCATTCATTCACAAATATTTATGAGTACAATTCACATGTTAAAGTTTCCATGCTATCTAGATAGTACCATGATGAACAAAGAAGATAAGGTGTCTACTCTCATAGAATTTATATTTTGGTGGAGGAATTTAATTAAATTTAAACTATCCATCTAGTGATAATGTGCTCCACATAAATGCAAATGAATGACATAGTAGAGACTATATAGTAATTAAGTATGGTTGATCAGAAAAGGTCTCTCTCTAAAGAGATGATATTTAAGTTAATATTTGAATGCTAAGGAAGAAATAGCCTGAGAAGATCCCTAAAGAGAGCATCCCAGGCAGAAGAAACAACTAATAGAAAAACACAAGATATTAACATGCCTAATCAAGGAATCAAAAGAGAGCTAACATAGTTAACAAAGGAGAAAATTAAAATGAGAGATCATGTGATGATGATATATGATATGACATATGACATATGATATGATATGATATGATGAAGTCAGGGAAAGACCCCAGATCACCTATGATTTTGTAAGACTTAAAAACAGACTGTTAAAATACAACAGGGATTCATCAGGGATTTTTAAACAAGAGAATATTATATGATCTTTTTTACATGTTAAGAGATAATTCTGGTGACTTCTAACAGACCAGGTTAGAGACCAGATGGGATGTTACAGTATTGGTACAGGGAGCAGATCCCACTAATCTGGATTAGGGTGTCAAAGAGGGAAATAGACATAATGGGACAATAACAGGATGTATTTGGGAAGTAGAATGTATAACATTTGGTAATGGATTAGATGTGTTAAATGAGGAAAAGAAGAAAGGAGAATGATATTGAGACCTATCTAGATCAATAGGGTGGGACATTGCATTTGATTAAGTTAAAGAAGAGTGGGGAAAAGATGGAGTTTTTCTTGGAGGAAGGTCAAGGAGTAGGAATTAAGAGGAATCCTTTGGATAGTCTACATTTGAAATTCTTGCTATTCTAATACATTTTTTACTGGATTCCTTAGACATTTCTATGTATAAATTGTGCCATCTACAAGTATAGCTTCACTCTTCCTTTCCTATCTGGGTTCTTTTTTTTTTTTTTTTTTTTCCCTTTCCTAATTGCCCTGCATTGAACTTCCAGGATAATACTGAATAGATTTCGTGAGAAGGTACATTCTTAATCCAGTCCTAATTGTAGGGGAATGCTTTCAGTTTTTACCATTACAGATGATGTTGTTTCTGTTTTTTATAGATGTTTTTGACCAGGCTGAGGAAATTTCCTTCTATTCCCAAATTGTCAAGTGTTTTTCTCATGAAGGGGTACTGACTTTTGTCTGTTTTTTCCTTCATCTACTAAGATTTACCATGTGGCATATGTCTTTTATTCTCTCAATATGATGTAGTACCTTAATTACCATACATTGTACTAATCTTGAGTTCCTGGAGTTAATCCTACTTGACCATGGTATAGAATCCTTCTATATATTGCTGGATCTAGTTTGCTAGAACTCTGTTGAGTATGTTTGCATCTTTAATCATAAAAATATTGGTCTCTCATTTTCTATTCATGTGATATCTTTGGTTCTGGCAAGAGAATAATACTGACCTTATAAAATGACTTGAAAAGAGTTCCCTTCTCTTACAAGAGTTTGTGGGGGGAAAAATGGTATTAATTTTTGTACAGATGTTTGGTAGAATTCATTCATAAAGCCAACTGGATGTGGCCTTCTTGTGTATGTGCATGTGTAGTGTTTTGATTACCTTTCCAACACTTTGACTTGTTAAACAGCTACTTTTTATTTACTTGCTATAACTAATTACTTATTACATATTATTTAATGGCCTCTGTCCATTTCACTGAAATTATCTAATTTGTCAGCTTATAGTTTACATTAGTTTCCTAGAGTTATTATAACAGATTAACAGATAAACTTTGTGTCTTAAAACAAAACAAATTTATTCTCTCATTGTTCTGGAGGGCAGACATCAAAAATCAGGGTGTCAACAGGGCTGTACTCACTCCACAGGCTCCAGGGGCCCCCTTTGCAAGGGTAGTTATTGAGGTCAGTTTGTTTGGTTGTTTGTTTTCTTTATTAATTCATTCATTCAGAGCCCCTAGAAGCCTTTTCTAAGCTACTCTAAGCTACTTCTTTTCTTTATTATCTCTGATAAACTAGGTGGTCTATACAGTTTTGCTCTCAAAGAGCTACCAATCTCTTCTTAGTTGCTTACAACAAAATCTCCATTATTCTCAAGATTATCATTAGACTCAAAATTTGTCCATACCCTGTTTCAAATAAAAGCCATTCCTTTGGGAAGATCTTCAGAGCTATTTCTTCTTAAGGTCTAACTCTCCCTGTGGGCAAAATCTCTGAGGGATGGTTTAGGGGCTTGAGGCAAGGGCAGTGACTCACTTCTCCCAGAATATAACACCTCCTTTTTGAGTAAAACACTGGTTGATGGCAGTAGCCTCCAGTCTCCTCACTTGCTATCCAAGTGTAAACACTTCATCCTATAAACAAACAGGGGTAAGGGCATTCAAGGCCATAGTGTTTACAGCATGCTACACCACTATAGAGACTTCAGACTATGAGTGGGGACTGGGTAGGGAAAAAGACCTGACCATTCTGGCCATAGTTATTTTGAATTTGACCTCTCGAATGTGGAAATGAGGCAGAATGGATGAGAAGATTGAGAAATGCTGCTGTCTTGCCTCTTTCTGGAAAATACCATAGACTTGACTACAAGCTGGAGAGGGAGTGGGAGCCATATCTTCTTGGCCACACCTGCTGCCATGGGGCTTCATCCCACCTACCTGGGATGAAGTAGACAGGCAAGAGTTTACAGCACAAATGCCACAGATTCTCACTATTATTATTACTGAAATTTAGCAGAATTTCCTGAAAAAATAATTCTTTATTTGCTGTGATAGCTTAGGACACTTTTCACAGACTTTAAATAGTTGTTTGTTTATATAATTTTTTTTCAGTGATGGTTATTTCACTTATAGGGGAGTGGGTCTGCAGAGGCCCTCATGCCACCAATCTAGAAGTGATTCTTGTGAATGACTTAATATCTTTAAGATAAAATTCTCAAAAGAACTGCCAAAAAAAAAAAATCAACTGTGTAAATTCAAAAAATGTGGTTGGCTTAATTCAATTAATCATAAATTAGGCATCATCTCATCTAGCAAATAGAAAGTTCCAAAGAGCTGTACAAAATGGATGACTTTCATAGGCAGAAGGAGGAAGAATAAGGAAGTTATTTGAAGAGAGTAGATTGTTACAAACAAGGTCACCGTTCTTTGGGGGACAGCAGAGGTCCATTGGGACAATTATTTCCTTAGTGCTGACCAGGAAATTCTAGACTGACTGGCTAAGATTATGATCCTGGGAGAGACTGAAACTGAATTTAGATTAGGTATTAAGTCTCAGTTTGTGACACGAGCTTAGCACAAGTGACTCCATTTCAGGCCTATAGTCTCTTTTTTAAGCAGAAAGCAAGTGTATAAGGCCTCATTTTAAGCAAGATGAGTAATGACAGGCCTCATAAAAGGGAAGGGAATGAGAAGGAGTTTGAAGAGGACAGGAATAAAACAGAGCAAAGAATGGCTATAAATTATTTTTTAACAGATGGAGATCTCAAAATCACTCTCTTTAGAAAATGTTTTTTCTATCAAAAAAATGAGCGTATGCATACTCACCCAAAATTTGTATGTCTTGCAGATAATTATGAAAACAGAGAAAGCTCTCTATAGAGACTATGTGTTAGAAACTTCCATATTAGACTATTACACCCTTAAGGGAAGAGAAGATATCTTATTATTCCATTTATATTTGTATTTATTATATTACAAGTACTGTTCCTAGCACAGAGTACTTAATAAAATTGGATGAAAGGATAAGTGAATGAACACAAAAACCAGAAGGGGAGAAAAAAAAAGTGGATGACAGATTTTCAGAAATTTATTGTCTCCTTGAGGGGAAATCTGTCTACATTGAAAATTAGAAACAACTGTGACTAAACAAATAGCAAACTGATCCATATGGGATGAAGCAATAAAATTCCTTAAGTTGAATTTGGACATATCAAGAAAGTTACGACACAAAGGAAAGGATTGTCTAAATTATTACTTAGTTTTGGCCTCATATAGAAAGGTTAGTATTTTATTTTTAGATGAAAAAATAAAAATAAATTTATCCCAAAATTAAAATTTCAACATAATCAACTGCTGTCTGTTTAATATGGGTCTTCATTTGAAATGGAAAGCATAAAACAGTGAAGAACCAGCCCTGCGTGGGTGGAAGTGTGTAATAAGATAAAGGAAAAATGAGAGGGTATGAGAAATGATGTGAGAATACAAAATTAATCATAGAGTAACCAGCCACAGAGAGACCATTTTAAAGTGCAGGCTTCCTCTTGACAGTGGCCTTTTACTCTTTGACTAGTGGCCTTTAGAAACCCATTGAAGTTTAAGACATCATCTGGAGGGGAGAAGGACCTTTTATTCCTTGTTACTTATTTTACCTTCACGTCTCACCACTCTCACACATGTATTAGCTGGAGTAGGATGGTACCATGCAAGGTTTCCAGCAGCCATGTATCTATCATTTGTGGGCAGATACAGAAGGATTATTGAAGAACCATTACAAAATTTTATAGCATTGTGTATTATGAGAACCAAAACAGGGAAATGCGGACTTCTTTTTACTAAGATTTCTTTTTTGTGACCATGTTTAAAACAAAGAAATGTTTATAGAGAACACATGACTGGAAACATGAATTATTTAAAACTGAAGGCCTTATAAGCAGACTAGGCTTGTATTTACCATTTAAAATGGCACCACAATGTGGCAAGGCATGAACACAGATTATGACTCACTGGGCTCGTTAAATATGCATAAAACGTGAACTGCTTTATATATGTGCATTTCCTTACTTAAAAGAATCTCATTTGGTGGTAAACTGGGAAGTTGTAATGCAGTGATTAAAAGTTCATATATTCAAGACAGAAAATGATGAAGTCTATGGGGACAAGGGACATTTCTTATTCATCTCATTCTAAGCGTCAAGCAAAGATCAGGAAAAATGTGGCACTAAATAACTCAGTCATTACTTTAATCATTTATTCATTTAACAAATATTACATTTCTACTACAACAGATCTTTTACATGTGGGGGAAGAGAGAGAACATAGAGATAAAAAAATTATATTCTGGTGAAGAGAACAGTTTTCACTGTATGAATGAATACACCAACCTTGGTAAATTCACCTAAAGAAGAGGAAGAAAATAAGATTCACAAAAAGATTTGGAAACAATCTTTTTCATTGTATGCATATTATCAGAACTTTAGATTTGTAGAACATTTATATCATCAATACTTTAGAATTACAGATCATTATCTTACCTCACAATGCTCCAAGAAGGTAATGACATTAATCATTTCATAAATAAGTAAAGCTCAAAGCGAAGTGTCTTGCCTAAATTGCCATAACTATTATGGGTAGAGTGGGAACTTGAAACTAGCTTCTGGTGGCTTCTTTTGTTCTCCTTTGTGGCAGGGATTGTATCTTCTCTATTGCTTACATGGAGCCTTTCAGGGCTATATCCTCATCAAGCACATTTCAGGAAAACCAGTCCAGTGGAAAAATATATTTCACTCAGATTTGAAAGATTTCAGGCTCTATCTAGCATTCTGCTGACGAGCAGCTTGCCCGTGGTCCTACATGTTGATGTTTAGTTTCTTCACTTCTGTGGAAACTTCTACCCCACTACCTTCAATGGTCAGTTTTCTAGCATAGAGAGAAAAAGTAAATTTTACTTTAATTTCTCCTTGAGCTGTCAATCCATGTTTCTTCTGGTGTTCTGCTTATTACTCACTGCTACCAAAGTCTTGAGGAAGAATTTCCTTACAATCAAGGTCTTGTCTGGAACTCTTGGTCACTGTTTCCTCAACAGGACACAGAACTCTTCTGACCGGTGCCACTGGAAGATTTACAATAGGTTGAGGCACACTAATTTATTGTCCTATATCTTTATTTTCCATGACACTATTATATAAAACATCCAGGTATGTAAGACTTAACTAAAGGCTTGAGAAAAGGAAATGTAATTATAGTGTAGGAGGAGAACACTTAGAGATGTGTGCCACCTAATGATTTTCTTAGAGAACAAAGGTACATATTCAAGAGGTTAAGCTTTAAGGAGACAGGTGAGGGAGAAGGCCATTTTATAGAGAAAGAATATTTTTATCCTAATTTCTTGCATTCAGATCTTTTTCTCTCTTCAAAAATTGATCTAACCTCTGCTATTTTACTAACCTCCATACCCTGAAAAATGTGTCTCATGCCAAGCTCCATATTTCTCCTCTTTTCACCAATTGAGATTAACCCACTATGGGTGTGTCAGAAGACCCTCTGGTCTTCCCTTGGAGATTTCCAAGACAGATACTTTGTCAAAGTACTTGTTTCTTTGCTGTCCCAACATTCTACCAAGTGCTCTTCACCATCCTTCATGGTTGTACCGGTCAACAGCATTGGAATTGCAGGTCCATGCCATTTCTGATCATCATCTAAATTCTTATCTCTTTTTCCTCAAGATCATCACCTGAACTTCTGCTGAGTGTCAGCTGCAAGTCCTTAGGCACCTTGTTGGTGATACTGAATCTATCAACCATGTATTTCAAGGTATATACTCCTCGTCAAACAAGTATTTGTATCTTGGTGACTTCCTGACTCCAGTTATCTAGGGGTCACTTTTTCCCTCCCCAGATAGTATGATGATTTCTCTCTTACTTTGCCCACAACACAGTCGTATATGTTCTAATATCAATATATTTTGGGTTTCTGTCCTTGCCTCTTGGTGGTGGGGAGCACCTACCATATTTATTTGGATCCCTGTTAATAAAGCGATTTTCTCTTTCATCTTTGATCATCCCAACCTCTATTTAAATTTTAGGGGTAATGGGCAGGAAAGCTTTACGTTATAACAAAGGTCACTGTTCCATTGTTATGCTCTTGTGAAAATATAACCAAAGTATATAAATAAATCCAAGAGGTAGGCAGGATGATCTGAAGTCCACCAGAGGAAAACCAAGGGAAATGTCCTTAGTTTATTTCTAATTAATTAAAAGTCTCAGATAGTGGAGTTGCAGGTTAACTTAAGGTTTCTTTTTATCTAGAAGAAATGCCAATTATTTTTCTTCAGTAAAGCAGATAACCACAAGATTATCTCTTATTGTTGTGAGATATTGATGGCTTTTTATATAAACCAATAATGTTTTAATATTACTTTTTTAAAAAAACTCACTATAAATACCTTACTCAAGTGCTATGTGGATAAGTTTTAACATCTCCCTAATGCTCTCATTAATTTATGAGTTAAATAAAATCTATGACACCAGTTATTTTTTAATGTACCTGTAAGTCGTGATTTTAACTTTTAGAAAATTTTACTCAAACCTTCAGCTACCACTGAAGTATATCCACTTCAGGATATTCTAGTTCATCCTTGTGTGACTTCTCTTGATTCTGCCATTCTGATTTCTAGTAGTATTTTTGAAATGGAAGATTCTACATTTAATGGACCTTACAAATTTCCATTCACTGCATCTACTTCCCAGATCCTGGTCCCACCAAATGTGTCTCTTTATCGGATAAAAGAGGAAGATGTACAACTAGAAAATAACCACTGATTGAAAATATCATGAACATATAAAAGATAATTCTGAATTCTATGAAGTTCATGTCTTTTTACAGTAAGGACCTAAACATGCCTTTGGGATACAGTTAGTTTTGTGCAGCTCAAAATATTTTAAGAGAAAAACTTATTGATCTGATCGACTGAAGTTCCCCAAATTAATAGAAATTACTTTATGGAATTATAAGTTTGGAGCTAAGAAACACAAGAAGCAGCCACTTGACCAGATTTGTATTGGAGGTACAGCATATCAAAAATTTCAATTTAATATAATAGATTACGCTGTCACTGGGTGTTATGTATATCAGCATTCAGTTCAAGTTGTTACACCAGGAAAACCAAAAATAAGTAAACACTAGAAACTAATTTCTTCTGATATTTACACTTGGAATTCTAAAGCTCTAGCTCCAGTAACATCTGGATCCTTGTTTCTGTATTTTTTTTTCATGCTTAAAATGAGAAAAAATCATATAATGGGCTGAATCTCTTCTACAATGTCAAAATTCTCTGTGACCGATGGTAGAAAAGTAAATGATACAATAACATCAAAGTATGAATGTGACACCTCCGAAAATTGCTCAATACCCCTCTTCTAAACCCAAAAACCCTCTAGACTTCCCAGTCCTGTATTACCACAACCAGTCCCACCCTTCAGGATGCACAGTTGATAGTGCCTGAGAGCTTTTTAGGGGTTAACTCCCATCCTCGCATACTTACTTCTCTTTTTTGCTGTTTCTGGTAAACACAGTGGGTTTACACATGCAATGTGATATTCAGTTTCCTCTTTAAATAAATTTAAAATTAAAAGGAAACTCACATAAAACCTTGTAGTAAATAACAATTCAAGTGATATATGGTTAGAACAAAAGTTGAAACTCAAATGAGTCCACAAAAGTAATCTTGGGCCTTTGCAAAAACCAAAGATTGATGTTTAGGGAATCTAAAATAAGGATAACTCTTCACTGTATTACTTTAAGACTTTTTTCGGTAAAGTCCATGGAAGGATTAGTGAGCAGTCTAGTCAATGAAAATTATACCTTGGCTCTAGATTAGACAAACCACAATTGATATACCATCTCTGTCTAAGAAAACTTTGGTCTCAGGGTCCTCATTAGTAAATAGGAATCTTACCTCATTAGACTAATTTATGAATTAAATGGCATAACACATAGGGCCTATTCATTCATTTCCCCTTGACTTTCCCTAAATGAGGATATCATCTGTTTCTTTTCTTTTCTTTTTTTAAGATTTTATTTATTTGTTTGAGAGAGAGAGAGAGAGAGAGAGAGCAAATATGAGTAAGGGGGAGAGGGAGAAGAAGTCCGATGCAGGGCTTGATCCCAGGACCTTAGGATCATAGTCTGAGCAGAAGACAGACACTTAACTGACTGAGCCACCAGATGCTCATTTCAATTTTCTTAATGACTTACAAACCGGAAGTAGTTCACATTTATTTATATTCCATTATTTTTTGATGTGCTTTCAAAATAAGGAAAAGTTAGGTGTAAAATCTTGATATTATTGTGGCACAGAGAAATAAAAAATTTATGTCAGCGAAAAAAAAAATGTATCATCCTCTGAGATGTCAAATTGACATCTCGGTTAGAACCAAGTAAGTAGTGATGACCCAGAAATACATTCCCATTGAATGCTTAAATACAACATATCTTTTCTTGGTTTCAGTAACTGAACTCCAAATGACTTTGGAACTGACACTTATGACTCTGTTTATTTTTCTTTACTTTCCACTGATTTTATGATTTTGTTTTTATTCTTAGTTTGTGTACAGACAAAAGTTATTCTTCTTTGGTGGTAATAAAAATTGAGAATTTGGTATATGATCTAAATTTTCTGATAATCTCTATCAAACAGATTATAAAGATGTATTCCTTGTTGATTGTGAGAAAAACTAATATATATGTGTTATTCTATTCATTTGTTAGTTTTTTTTTTTGTTTTGTTTTTTTTTTTTTTTTTTAAAGATTTTATTTATTTATTTGACAGAGAGATCACAAGTAGGGAGAGAGGCAGGCAGAGAGAGAGGAGGAAGCAGGCTCCCTGCCGAGCAGAGAGCCCGATGCGGGGCTCGATCCCAGGATTCTGAGATCATGACCTGAGCCGAAGGCAGTGGCTTAACCCACTGAGCCACCCAGGCGCCCGTCATTTGTTAGTTTTTTTAATTATTTTTTAATTTGGCCTACTTGTGAGTTTATCTTAATTAAGAATTAGATACCTACTAAGAAGGAGAACAGCTCTTTGAAATCTAAACAGATAATATATTATTTTTAAAATTTTGTGTCTACTTTTGACTTCTGGTTTAGGTTGTAGAACTGAAGGTATAATTTGACTGTGGGTCTCTCTCTTTGTAAATAAGGTTTTTTTGGCATTTTAAGTATGAAATATTTTCCTAATTCAGAGGATACAAATTAGATTTTACTATTTCTTAAATTAAATTGTCTTCTGATTATTTTGTATATTATATATTTATATAACATAAATATTTATAATATAATATATTTCTAAATTTCACAGAAGAAAAGAGTCCATACTTCAAAAGTACTAAGAGAAATCTTTATTATATACATTGCTATGTTAAAACCATTTAAAGAATTCAAAACACATAAATGAGGTGAATTTTGCAAATTATATTACTTCTATATTTTGTATTTAAAAAATAAGTGATAGCTATATGTGTATTGAGTTTCAATACAAAGATATAAACACTTTATGAGATTATAAATTATGTCTTTTTGTAAGATTGAAAAGATTTTTATATTTAATAAAATTTGGATTTGTTGTTTCACAAAGAGATAAGCTAGTGTGAAATTCCAAACTTCTCATACGGGTTTAAACCTATATGATGTTAGAGATCATAAAAATGTAACTATTGATTTAATTAAATTTAATAATTCTGACACGCTTTTTATGTAAAGTATAAATATGGTTTATAGTACATCATACTGAATAAAACTTCTTAGATCTTTAGATAACTAAAATCCTTCAATTAATACTGAAATTGGTTAATGGACAATCTGAATTCATAGATAATTTTAGAGTGAGATTAGTGAACCAATCATTACAGGGTATAATTTTAATTTTATGTAGTTTGCTCCTTATTTGCATGTGATATGGAGTCACTATATCTTTGGGTTACAGTAATGAACCTGGTCATTTTGCCACTTCAATAAAACAGAAAAGGGATATATGAAGCTAGGAGTATGTTGTGTGTATTTATGAGCTGTGATAATCTGCTCAAATTGTGCCTATATATAACAGATATATCTTAGTACAATCTCCTAGTTTTCTCTGTTCAATACAAGATAGTCTTCTGGTTAAAATTTACAACTAATATGGATTATTGGGACTACACTATGAGTAATAATGATTGAAAAATAGTGTGTTATATAAAATTGGTGTTTGGGTTTTCAAGGAAAAAAATAAAGTTTTTTCTTGAAGTATAAATTTGATCCCAAATAAGAAAAAAATATAGAAAAGAAGAGAATATCAGTATGTATACAAGTAGTAGAAGGCATGAGGGAAATTAATTTTATTTGCTTTGGTTTATAATACCTGACACTGAAAGGAAACTGTGAATAGTTTAAATTTTGGCAAAGTGAAATCAGTTTTGATGAGCTTATTCTCCAGATAATTTGAGGAGGTGAAGAAGATTCATGAAAACTTCCCTGTCAGGTATATATCCATGCAAAACAAAAATTTCCTTCTTTCCTATAAAGTGGATAAATAAGTCTTAGAAACTCTTAAGGGGTAACAAAATCTCATTTTTTATCATTGTAAACTTCCCACATAGCAAAGATTCCATACCTTATCAGAAGAATCTTATCTGCATAGAGTTGATTTTATTATATAATTAGTTAAAACAAAACAAAACAAAACAACTGTTTTTATCTTTTATGTTTATTTTAAACATGTTATCAGTTTGATTAAATAGATAACCAGATATAGTCTCTCAGCATCCATGGTCCTATCTTGAGTCATCAAATATGTTTTAATTTTTTGGTTTGCCTCAAATATCACATCCCAAATTTAGGGGAAAAAAATAATATATTAGGAAAGGCTCCTATAGGTCTTCTAGACAAACACATATATTTGTGGGCTTTTTTTAAGATTTTATTTGAGAGAAAGTATGTGCAAACATGACTGTGAGAGGGAGAGAGAGAGAGAGAAGGAGGAGAAAAGAGAGAGTGAGCATGAGCAGATGGAAGGGTCAGAGGGAAAGGGAGAAGCAGACTCTCCACTCATCAGGAAGCCAGATGTGGGACTTGATCCCAGAACCCTAGGATCATAACCTGAGCTGAAGGCAGACAGCTTAACAGACTGAGGCACTCAAGCACCGTAAACATAAATACTTGTTACTTCACCTTATAAAAAAAGATATGATAGGAAAAATGAAGTTTGTTTGCTGTGCTCCATATTCATAATTAGCTTGACGATAGTATGAAGTCTATAAGGGAATAATGATCAAAGTAGAAGAAACAGGCAGCCTTTCCTAAGTAAACACTACACAAATAAAATATTATTACAACAGGATTTCAGAAATTATACTGTCTATGTTCCTTTTTTTTTTTCAGTTTCTTCAGTATCCACGATATTTTTTTTTTTAATCGTGAAACACTGATCAAAATCCTCAGGAGAAACATTGATCAAAATCCTAAAATACTATGCACTGAACCCCAATAGAAAATGGATTCTCTCTTCTGATATTCATACTTACTCTAAATCATTTAATAACAAACCAAATAGCTTTCTGCTTCCCACTGATGCTTGCCTGAAGACTTGCTATAAACTTTAAGTTAGACTTTCTGTCATCACCAAAAAAGTATAGTCAAATGTCTGTTGAAAAGACTATATCCCCCCAAAAAAGCTGAAAAAAAATTGACATACACAGAAAAGAAGATACTAGCTATCTAGATTACATTTTTAATTATCAATGTAAATAATAAACATAATAGGAAGAACTGGCACTGATGTACCAGTTTTATAATTTCTGTGCCTAGATTTCCTCATCTACAAATGGGTATCTTAATAAAACCTAAGGTTGTTGCGGGTATAAATTATACCATATGTCATATGAAATTATTCATAAATAATTATATTGTATGTGATATAAAATTATTCATATCTATTTCTTTCTTTCCCTCTCTTTCACTCTACTTTAGACTCTACTTCCTTTTTGAAAGAAAGAAAGAAGAAAAAAAGGGAGGGAGGGAAGAAGGAAGGGAGAAAAAGAGAAGAATGAAAGAAAGAGGCTGTATCTGATGCTTTAAATTTTTAAATTATTGGCCCTTCAGTGATAGATGATTAGAAGGGTCTTCCAAGTTGACAATGATTAGACAATATTCATACAATATTTACCTAAAATATTATTGGTATAACTCTAATGTTCTAGTTTTATGTATATATAGGTATTATAGAATGAATGTTTGTGCTCTCTCCCAAATTCATATGATAAATCCCAATGCCTAATGTAATAGTATTTAGAGGTGGTCCTTAGGAAGTAACTAGCTCATGGTATGGAGTCCTCATGAATGGGATTAATGCCCTTCTTTGTCCCTTCCTCCAAGTGAGGAGAGAAGGAGTCGAGAGCTGTCTGTGACAGGTCCTCCCCAGATACCAAATATAGAGTGCCCTTATTTTGGATTTCCCAGGCTACATTGTGAGAAATAAATTTCTATTGTTTGTAAGCCACCCAGTCTATGCTATTTTGTTATAGCAGCCTGAATAGACTAAGACAACAAAGAAGCAATTTTAACTCTTAGTATAAGAGGATATGCTTTTCCAAACAGAAATTAATCATTTTAAATAAAATCTGTTCTCAATAATTCCTCAGAATTGAGAGAAAGATGCTTTGTGGAATCTTCTTACATTTTCCTGGCACTATGGGTATTTACATAGGCTCAATAAAAACCTATCCTCCTTTGGGCACCTGGGTGACTCAGTCGGTTAAGCATCTGACCCTTAATTTTGGCTCAGGTCATGATCTCAGGATCCTGGTATGGAGCCCCATTGGGCTCCTGCTCAGCAGGGAGTCTGCTGGAGGATTTTCTTTCTCTCTCTCCCTCTGCCCCTCCCCACTGTGCACACGGGCTCTGTCTAAAATAAATATATAAATCATAAAAAAATAAAATCTATCCTCCTTTTTACCAGGTTATATAATTGGACAAATTGACTCATAATCTGACTACTTGATTGTGTACCCAACATTATACATGCAGTGTCATATTTCAGAATAAATCTCATTTAATAATATATGACAAGCCTTCTCTTAAGAAACAAGGATCTCCCCACTCAAGAGAAAAGAACAGACAAAGAATTTACCATCTGACCTAGCAAAAAAATTCGACAAAGTGTATGAAACATGGGTTATCAAGACACTAAACATCAGGTAATTTTGATGTAAATTAATATCCAGTGGAAGATCATCTACAGCTGCCAGTTTTTCATCCTCTACTTCATCTTCAGTGTCTAATTGTTTCTGACTAGGCTCAGTCCAGATCTGAATCTAGCAGTCCGAGTCAATATTCATTTAGCTTATAGCTTCAGTATTTGTATTTAGGAAAGTTGTAGTGATACAAATTTGACTGTGATCCAATGAAGTATATTCAGACAGCTTAAGGTCCGGGGGTGGAAACATTCCTAATTATAAGCAACAACAAGAAAATTTAAAATAAGATGTGTTTTTAGAGAAATAAAAGACATTTATATAGAAATTATTGATATAATTTTGGAATACAGGTGAGGTCTGGAGCCAATGGTCAAGAAAGAATTCTTGAGATGTCTTTGGTGCAAAATAGTGTTTTTATTAAAGCTTGAGGATAGGACCTGTAGGCAGAAAGGGCTGCATTACAGAGTGAAGGGTGATTGATTATGTAGTTGGGAGTTGCCAATTAGGAAAAAAAGAGGTTCTCAAAATAATTTTTTTTTTTTTTCAAAATAATTTTTGTATGCTAAAGGGGACCCACAAGATACTGGAGGTCTTGCCATTGTCAAGTTAAGACTTCTTCCCTCTAGTAAAGCATTAACATTAAGAAAGTTGGGAGCTTCCTTGAGGAATGTTATACTCTGCCTATCTCAAGTGCTTGTCTATGGGCTGCAGGTTACATGGAAATTTTATTTCACTTAAATTCTCTTCTACCTTCTACCCACATCACTATGGGTGGGTGCCTGATGTTAGAGCTCCAGAAAATTGAGTCTATGGGTCTCTGGAAGTTAAGTTATTGATAAGAACGCTTTGGAAGTTAAGCTATTGATAAGAACGATTTTTCTTGTAAATCACGAATTTATTTGTAAACTGAGGGAGACTCATGTCTTGCTGGAGTGTGATCTCTGTAAGTTAACCATTTGTTTTGCTTTTCCTTAGCTTTGGGCAGCCAGAAGTGCTTGAGGAATGTCACACATATCCTAAGGGGGCTGCGGGGGTTGTGGGGTGTCAGCTGGAGCCTTGTCCTCAGCTTGCCTGCTGCTCCCTCATTACAGTTAAGTTCTAGGTGGTATTCTCAAGTAGAGTGAAAGAGAGGGAAAAGAGAGAAATAGATATGAATAATTTCATATGACATACAGTATAATTTATACCCACAACAACCTTAGGTTTTATTAAGATACCCATTTGAAGATGAGGAAATCCAGGCACAGAAATTATAAAACTGGTACATCAGTGCCAGTTCTTCCTATTATGTTTATTATTTACATTGATAATTAAAAATGTAATCTAGATAGCTAGTATCTTCTTTTCTGTGTATGTCAATTATTTTTTCAGCTAAACAGCTCCCTAAAAATCAATCATTTTTATGTGTTGTATAAGATTTCACTGCGTTTATTTAACAAAATAGCTTGTACAAACAAGGTCCACAATGAGCAGTGTTGACTGACTGCGGCCACAAAGAGCCCAATTATTTGAGGAGCCAAGAAAAGCCTGGCATATCTAAGAAATGTCATATTTTGACATGAATTAGCATCTTTCCTGATGTTTCTGATTAGAAGGGCAAAGTGTGAATGAGTCATCCGGTAATGGTTATTTTTCATTTACATCAGTTGCTGCTTTGGAGTTGAACTGTAGAAGCTGATTGTAAGGAAGTATATATCTTAATGCATCAGAATTGTGTTCTCTTGGACAAGCAAAAAAAACCCACTGAAGAATTTTCTTTTCCCCCACCAAAAATATCTTGCATGGTTAATACAAGTTTTTGTACTTCAATTTAATAGTGTTTCATGGATAAAAATTAAAGGAATTTTTTAGTTTTTAGGTAACACTATATTAGAAGTTACAATGATAATGAAATCTAAAATTATTATTCCAAGATCTAAAATCGACAATAGTAAATAGAAAAAAAAATACTAGAAGCAAATATTCTACAAATAAACTAATAATGAATAAGGGTAAGATATTGCCACTCTTATGTAGAGAATATGCACATTTTTTTGAACTATCCCGCCACCACATCCCATACAATTTACCGTAAAGTCTCAAAAAAAAAAAAAAAATTTGCTATGAATCAGATCGAAGCTAAGATGCATGTCATTAAATGAATTTTAACAGAAAGGTGACAAAGTCTTTCATCAGTAATTACTTTTGAGACTGTCACAATTATTGACAGACTAAAGGAGTATAATTTAGATCTGTGATGTGGCTATTTTTTAAATTGTTCTGTTTTTACACTGAGAACACTGAAAGCTTTGAAACACTCCTTTGTTCTTTGCATTATTGCCTTAAAATTAACATTTCTCTCAAGTATGCAAATACTTTGTGTTGCTAAAGAAACCTAAATTTTGTTAGAGTAAGGTTCAGATCACATCTTATGGAATTTCTAGCTCAATTTCTAGTCAAAATAGTATGGAGAAATTAAGAACAGCTTAGGTCTTTTTGAAGCAAGTTCTAGATAAAATGTTGCTCCTTCAGGAATTAACATTTCTTCAACTGAATAGGTGCTTTTATTTTTAAAAGTGCATTTACAACAAAGAAAAAGTTAAACTGAATCACATGTTTTCTCAAAACATTAAACAGGAAATACTGTTTACCTCATTATTTTCTATAATAATTATTCAGCCAGAAACTTTGCTTAGTTGATAAACTAGAAGTCTAAGTTTGATTGATTGATAATTGTGTAATCTAGAAAGGAAGGGAAACTATCCTTGCTATGGTAATCATCAAGTGCCAAGTAAAGTGCTAACTGGTTATCCTGAGATGTAATCAAGAATGACAACCCAGGTTAGTTTGACCTGGATGATTTGCTGTTCATCTAATCATCCAGGGACCTACAGAGAACATCATAACAGTGTTGTGTGTTCTTGCTGAAGAGTTAGGTCCTTGTCTATTCCCTTTCCCCTAAGCCCTACTCCACTAAAAGAAGAAAAAAAAAAGAAGAAGAAGAAGAAGAAGAAAGAAAAAGAAAAAAACTGTATGGGTATGGATCTGAGGATCTCCTTTTCAGGGAGAAAGGAGAAAGAAAAGGAGAAAAAGAGGATAAGCCAGAACAAACAAACAAACAAGGCCCTGACTGGATTCAGAAACTATTTGATTTTGAGAGTTCCCGTCTTAAACAGTAGTGGTTCACAGGGAATGGGGTGTTTTCATATATAAAAACATCAGAAATGACTATGCATTTCTAACTCTATTGTAACGTGGCATATACCTCAATGGAAGAAAATCTTTTAACCAAAAGACAAAAATAAAGGGACACTGCAGTACATTTCTGGTGCACTGCAGAACATTTTGCCTCAATCCTTTACATTTGTTCACAAACTTGTTCTCCTCATTTTCTTTTTATTCCATTCATAACATGGCCACTCATTCAATGAGCACGACTTAATTACTAGTGGTAACATCAGCTGTTTTTCTTTGCCCATTATCTATACCCTCCTACTTGGGCGATAACGTCTTGATTTTCCTTCAGGAAAATCACCCCTTTTCTTACTTTAACACAGTGATCCAAGAGGCCTTGACCCTACCTCCTTCTTCCGGTGGTAGGCACATGATGCTACCTCATATTCCACTTATTTTGGTCAAAGTGTTTAATTTCAAATTGCCTATGGATCAACAAAAAAGTTTCATTTATTTTAAAGATTTTTTTATTTATTTGACAGAGAGAGAGAACATGAGCCGGGGGAGCAACAGGCAGAGGGAAAGGGAGAAGCAGGTTCCCTGCTGAACAGAAAGCCCAGTGTGGGGCTGGATCCCAGGATTCTGGGATCATTACCTGAATTGAAGGCAGATGCTTAACTAACTGAGCTAGCCAGATACCCCAAAATGTTTTAAATTATATGACAGAACACATTCTTGTTTCTTTTTTTCCCCTAACATTTTTGAGCTTTCTGTCAATTGCAGCCTCAAAATTCTGACCAATAAAAATGCCTATGTTGTGGCATATATCATGCTAATTTTCCTGCTTCCCTTTTTACATATTTGTTTCCAGAGCTACTTATATGTAGGTTTGGAAAATGGAATCATCTACTACTCTAAAACAAATTGCATATATATTTTGATACATATTTCATACACACTGTTTTTGTTTGTTTGTTTGTTTGTTTAAGTAGGCTCCACACCCAACATGGAGCCCAACATGTGGTTTGAATTCATGACCCTGAGATCAAGACCTGAACTGAGATCAACGGTGCAACCCAGTACCTCTTATACACATTTTTAATTTGTCCATTTTTTTTGACTGTCATAATCAAAATTATTTCATAATGACATCAGCTATTTAATAAAGTGGTTTGGGAATGCAGTTGGCAAAGTTTCTGCAAGCATATTATTTTTGCTTTTTGCTTCCTGAACTTGAGTTGCCATCATCATTTATCCCCTCCCAACCCCTGACTACTCACCCCATTTCTATCCTGGGCTGGCCAATAGGAATCTCTTAAGGTTCTGTGATTTGTTCATACAGTGTATAAATTTATGGTTAATTAATTTCAGGAATTTTATTTAAAGCAGAAATCAAAAAATCCTCATTTTAATTAAAAAGACCAAAGCATTACAAAGTTATTATAATTATTACTATCTTATGGAAGAATTTTAGGATCACAAGTTGGGATAGAAATGAGTTATAAATAAGACCCTACATGGCTTTTATCTGTTGGATCTTCTCTGTTGAAACTGCTCTCACATTCCCTACTGGCCAGAGATCAAACTCATGTAAATCTTATGTAGTAATAGGGGATACAAAAGAGGGAAAAGCACTTGGCATTTGTACTCCTCACTCAGTCCTCTTCCCCCAACCTAAAGAGAACATAGACAAACATGTGCTTGCACTGTGGTGTTTCCATTTATTTCAGAGGAGGCATTATCCTTTCCATTGTGCTTATTCCCTTAACAACTATTTCCACTTCTTGACTGAATTGATGTCTCAAGTACTGCAAGAAACTTAACATTTGTTCTCCTTTTCAAAATCTTTAAAACTCCACGCCCTTCTTCTCTCCTTATATGTCCTACCAACTGTTTCCTTAAATGAGCGTTAGTATTTCCCAGCACAGTTAAGAGCCAGCAGGATGCTGTTTTGGATGAGGTGAGGGGAGGGAGTGGAGCAGTTCATACCTCCCCTAAGTATATTAACTGGAAAGCTCTTCCACTCAAGTGATGTACTGAGGTACTTCAACCACTGCTCCTCTGACCCTGACACTTCAAGTGGAAGCTCAGCTCAGTTCCTATTAAGAGAGACACATAAAGCTGCCATTGTCACAAATTCAGCCTGTAATGGATAAAGTGGTAATTCAATTAAGATGGCTGTTGGGGAGAGAGGTTGCTTTATAACAAAATCTAACAGGACGGAATTCACTTTCCCACTTTCCATCTCTACCAATTAATGCAACTCGGGATCTAGTTATTTATATTCAGCCTTCCAAGTCACCTTGCTGTGAGAGTTGTCTCCATTGCTATAAAGGTTGCCAGAAAGAAAAATATATATATATGTATGTATATATTTTTCATAAGCCTACATTAGGAGTTTAAGAGGTCTTAGAAAAATAACTTGTCAGCAAAGAAGGAATGCTTGGAGTGAGCTCTGAAAGGAATACCAACAAGGGGGAATAGGGAATAGCCAAACACTAAACTGCAGATCAATTATCCTCAGCTTTGTTCTATTATTGAATTAATCTCATACAAAAAGATCCAAGGATGGCCACAGAGAAACCAACGACTAAGTATCTTTAACAGATTTATTGTTAGATCCAGGTTTGCTCAAACCATGCATAAGACCAATAAACAAGACTTCATATTGAAATCCCATAAGGAGGATTAAAAAATTTTGTTACTTGGACTCCACCCCTAGAGTTTCAGATCTAATTGGGTTTGTGGGAAGCCTTTGAAATGGGGTTTTAAAAAAACTCCACAGATCATTTTCACCTAAAGCAGAAGCTAAGACCCACTACACATTTGAATTTCTTGCTTGTTTCCTCTTTGTAGCTGTTATTTTGTCTGGTTTTCAAACAGATTTAATATATGTAGCTTTAAGCCTATAGGAGCTTAAAGATGGAGGGACTTCATATAGAAACTACACAAATGCTTTTCTGCCTAAAACTTCTAGATTTTTTTAGTAGATCCTGGAAGAGTCATCTTTATTTCCTCTTTCAACTTACATTCAGGACTTGCATACCCGGCATGAAAGAAAGCCCTGACTGATGTGGCAGATTCAATATTTCCAGCCAATCTCTAAGATCTGGCTTCTGATTTGCTGTGCTCCTCAACAAACTGAGATCAGGAAATTTTTGATGATGAAAAGGAACTTTCTTGATCCAGCACATAAATCTCAGTTTGGAATCCACCATCTACAAATAAGAAGTGAGTTGCAAGTAATTTGCATCAAGAAAAACAGATAAAAGTGGGTTCTTATTAAACATGAGAGAATAAACATACATATTCACCCCAGTTTACTCTTCAATTCTCATGAAAACAAGTATAAAGTGAGTTTTTTTTAAAGAAATATCATATAAGGACAATTAAAGTCAAAAAGAAAAAAAAAAAAAAAACCACGGGAATGTAAAACAGATGGATAGTGGTAACAAATTTAGAAGACCAGAGAAAGCTGAAATTTAAATAACCACAGAGGAAGACAGAGAACCACCTGCTTTGCAATGCATTATCCTAGAAATGTGCAAGAATTTGCTGAACTACAGACCTCTGTAAATGTGGTTAGATGGAGCTAAAAACAGGAGGATAATTTGAAAATCTGCTAAGTGTTTGGACATGTTGATCTTCATCCACCTGACTTAGATTGGCAATGACCATTTCTTGCATTAGAAAATCACTGAAGGTATATCACCTGTAGAATTGAAAATATAGTACTTTCAACTAGAAGAACACAGACACAGAAGAGGGTAATTCCAACAAAAAGAAAGCACAGCTAGATAAGAAACCAAGTATATTCCATTTAGGAACCTACTATCTTGGGTTCAAATCCCAGCTTTCTATCTAAATAAGTTTTATGACCTTAGGTAAATTAGTTTTCTTCTTTGCACCTCAACTTCTTCTGAAAAATGGGTATCATCATAGTTATTAGACTGATGTAAAGATTAAATGAGTGAATGTTTATGAAGCATATGTTTTCCAGTGCTTGACAAAAAATAAGCACTATATGTGTGCTAACTACATTTATAAAATATATTTATTCATTTTAGAGAGAAAGAAAACAGGTGGGAGGGGCAAGGAGGAGGGAAAGAGAATCTCCAGCAGATTCTGCACTGAGGGCAGAGCCTGACATCAGGCTCAATCTTATGACCCTGAGATCACAACCAAAACAGAAACCAAGAGTTAGATGCTTAACTAACTGTACCACCCAGGCACCCTTTTGTTAGCTACTTTTATTATTCCCCTACTTGGGGTCCAGGATAATGACAGAGGAATTTACAACCTACAGCCAAAGATGGAAGGTCCTTCTCAGAGGGAAAAATATGTATATCTGTATATATAAATATACATATGCACATAAACATATACATTTACAAACATACATATATGGTTCCTGACAGTTTGGGTCCCCAAATGAAGTCCCTTGATTAGGTCATCTAGAGTGAAATCCACCAGGGAAATTATCTCATCAATTCATTGAACTTCCAATCAGCTTTTGAGAGCTCCCCTTAATTATATGGAGCATCCAAGTATCAATAGAAGACATTTTCTATCAGAACATATAGAAAACAAACAAATTTCCAAGAGGATTTTAAAATAAGTGAAAACAATGCAGCGAGAGCAACATTCAAAAAGGAGTATAATTAATCTCTGCAGAGAGGAGAAAAAAAAAATCACACATAGGAAAGAACTGCATGCTATGAAAAGGAATATTCAAAGAATAAAATTGTCCCTCAGAATTTAAAAACTATAGAAGAAATTAAAATTCTATACAGGGTTGGGAAATATTGTGGTAATCTCCTGGCAAGTATAATAAAAAGAAAAATGGGTTTAAAATAGATGATAATAAAACAAAATTAGGTGATCAGTACAAAAGGACCAATATCTGCATAATAGACAAGTCTGAAGAAAATCAGAAAAAAATAGTGTAGGAAATTACCAAAGACTTAATTCAAGAAAATTGTCTAGATAGACTGAATGAATTGCATTAGTTTCATATTTAAATGGCTTGCCACATTTCCTGCACAATGAATAAAAATAATCTACACTAAAGGACATCCTCATGATTTTCAGAGCAATGAGGGAATTGAAAAGACACTAAAAATTTCCAGTGAGAAAAATGAATCTAATTGTATAACCACTTATCATCTTACTATTTTGAAAAATGTATCCTTTCCCCACTGATCTGCGTGACAAATCTGCTTTAAACCAAGTTTCCATATGTGCAAAGTCTATTTCTGAAATCTCTATTCAAAGCATTATAATAAGTCTTCTTATATCATAAGAAAATTACCCGGATTTTTTTTTTTTCATATAAAGAATTTTTGCTATTCTCAGCCCTCTGCTCTTCTGTGTGAAGTTTTGGATCACCTTGCCAAGTTCCATGAAAAACTGTTACTAATTATATTGCAGTCTATTTGATATGTTAATTAATTTCAAGATAATTGATAGCTTAAAATATTGCAAGGTCCTCTCCATGAACATGGTATATCTATTTAGTTTTTAAATGACTTCTAGTAAATGTTTACCATTTCTACATAAAAGCCTTAATGCCTTTTGCTATATTTATTCAAAAATATATTACATTTTTGTTACTGGTGCAGCTTTTTAAATTTTTTGACACAATTATCAACCTTATGGAAAGGTTGAAAGAATTGTACAAAAAACTATTTTTCCCCCTGAATCTCTGAGAATAAATTAGTAACATGATGACCGCATATCCAAATACATTATTGTGTATTTTCCACAAATAAGGACATTATCCTATATAACTATATTACCATCAAAATCATCAAGTTCAGGAAATTTATATTGCTATATTATTAAAGATTTAGGTTCTATAAATTAAAATGTAGTAGTTCTACTACAACCCTTGATATTAGTGGCATTAAAGTGGTTAAGCATTTTTCTTTTTTTTTTTTTAAGATTTTATTTATTTATTTGACAGAGAGAAAGATCACAAGTAGGCAGAGAGGCAGGCAGAGAGAGAGGGGGAAGCAGGCTCCCTGCTGAGCAGAGAGCCCCATGTGGGGCTCCATCCCAGGACCCTGAGATCATGACCCGAGCTGAAAGCAGAGGCTTAACCCACTGAGCCACCCAGGCACCCTGATTAGGCATTTTTCTAAAGGGATTAAAATAAGGTGGTCTTTTAATATAATGTGATATTATATGTTCCCTTTCTCTGTGAGATTTTTAAAGAAGATCAGGGTAATTCCTTCTAAAACTAATGATGGCTATGTAGTCTTAGAAAAGAATGGTCACATTTCTCCAAGGTTTTATTGCACATGTTACTTTGACATCACCTTGATTTCTATCTGTATTCTATTCTTACGTGCCTTCTCATGGCTTTGTGTATATTATCCTCCCATTATATGGAATATATTAAAATAGAACTCTAACGTGGGAACTTTCTATTACATTTCACCATGAATGCCAGAGAAAGGAAGATTACAGTATGAAGTCCTGCCATCATAACTATGACTTTGACTAAGTATCATTACCTTTTTCTTCTGATTTGTACTGGTTTAAGCAATAATCATGTCTCAGCAGTAACCCTGAAGTAAATGGATATTAATGAAAATAGGTGTAGTAGCTTAAAGAATTGCTCTCAATCACTCCTGGCATTATACTTTTTAAATGTGGCTTTGCAATTATTTCTCTAGAGTAAGTGAAATATACTCCCATGCTTTATTGAAGTTGCTCATGGAACTTGCTTTGGACAATAGGATGTCAGTATTATCTGAGTAGAGGCTTAGACAGTGCATCATTTACATTGCACTGTTGTGCTCCTATGACAAACTATAAGAAGAGTATGCCCAGAGAGCTGCCAGTCCAAGAAGAACATGAAAGCATGTGGGGAAGACCTAAAACTAAATCAGTCTGGCATCAAGACTAACTGATCCCAGCCTAGTTCAGTAGAACTATAGAATATCTGTTCTTTTGAACAGATATTCTATTGAACAGATGTTCTGTTGAAAAGGAAAAAAAAATCTATAACTTAAATTTCACCTTTTCTAATGATGTATTCATTTATAGTATCAGATTAATAAATTTATGCCATAGGTTATCAGAAGAAAAATTTCAGTCATTATCCAGACCTACCTGGAAATATGTAAGTTCATAAGCAAGAAGCAAGCTCATTTGTCACAATCAAGTTTAAATAACAATATATATGGTGTTTATTCAGTGTGTGAAGGGGCACTTGATATGCAGAATCTTTATTTTACTCATAATCTATTAGTTAGCTAATAATCTGTAATACAGAATAATGCAAATATAATAAGAGAAATCTAGATTACTCATTTATATGTATGCTTTCAAAAACAATGTGTAAAGTTTTTAATTATGTTTTTGACCTTATTTGTTTTAATTATATTTATTGAAATGTAATTATAATCTTGTCGCATCTAGTAATAAAATACATGAGCTTCTGTTATGTCTGTGCTTTTAATTTTTTAATAATTTATTATTACATTTTCCAAAATGCCACAACAGGCAAGAAAAAATAAACTTAAATAATCTCTCAAAGAGGTATTTGAAAAGCACTGCCTTGTAGAACTAAAAATCTATGTAAACATAGCCAAAAGAAGTTTCATAATATGAGTAGCGTAGCAAAAAGAAATGGTCGTATGATATACACAAAGACGCTTGTTGTCCAGTCCTGATGGTGTGGCAATTATTGAAGGAGTAACATATGTTATTGCAGATACTATTTTGTGCTAAGAGAAGAAAGCCCATTGGTAACCGGGACAAAATTGTAGCACATAGATAGGAGCATTATGAAACTTAAGAAGATGATATTATTACCCCACATAGGATCTAGAAGAGGAAAGGGAGAAGGAAAAGGAACAGGAGAGGAAACTTGCTTCATGGTTACCAAAGTCAGGGTTCTTAGTCAATAAATGATAATACACTCCAGCTACTTTAAGCAGTCAAGACATTTGTAAAAGATGCTAGAATGAAGAATAGTAGTGTTCACAGAATGCCTGTGACATCCAACAAGACACTCAATGGTAGGACAAGACACTACTATTAAAATGTCTAAACACACCTCACTACAAAAACATCATTGTTACTTTTGTTCCTCATCTATGAGGCTAAGGAATGGATAGCAGAAGACCAGGCACTGTTGTCTCTGAAGAAGTAAATGCACAAAATTACAATAATATGTAAATGATATGACACGACTTTCTCCCAGAAAGCTTTAAGGTTATTAGAAACGAAAACAAAATTTAATTAAAAAATAAGTATGTCTGCTGTTAATTCATATTAAAAGCTGGGACCAAACTGCTTTCTTATCTTGTAAAAACACTAAGAGTTTGTTACATAGTTTAAACATGATTGACATGAAATTTCCACTCAAAACCATCATGCTTAAAAATTTTTAATAAGCATCATTCATATTATCACATACTAAAGAGAAAAGACTCTAGCACAATGGTCTTGATATAATTCACAAATTTTACTACAGCGCTAAGTACAGCAGTTATATCAATTGACTTATTATTTGTTTTCCATCATAAAACTTTCTCTGTGAAGAAAGCAGTAAGTTGATTTGCATTCTGGAGGAAGATCCTTAATCTGGGTAATTACTCAGAATGTTGTCCTACCATTGCAGCTGCACCATCAGAACATACTTTTATACAAAACTTACTTGTTGATAACAAAATTCTCAATAGTTTTATACAGTTCAGAACTAATTGTGTAAGCAATGAATCTCAAATAAAAACATCTTACTTTGTATTATTATCATGTTCAAAGTATACATATAGTAAGTCATACTAGCAATTTTGTGTATTCTTCAAGTTATAATGAAAAATATTGTGCTAGCTTTTTATGTCCTATGATGTGGTCTTCCATGTCATTAGGTGATACCTAATGTGTCAAGCAATGGTGCCATTGGAGCATGGTGCATCTTGGCCCTGATTCATCCCAACATTCCTAACAATACATTGGTATAGACTTTTCTGATACTCCTATACTACGTCAGGCATCCTAATGCAGGAGTAGCAAGAAAAACGTTTAGAAAGATTGGCAATTCTTTATTTTGCCATATTGAACATTTAAAACATCAGAAACATTAATAAAGTAGTTGGGCATTACTCAATGTCAAATTCTTTGCTATTTACATGAAGTTGCAAACTTCCTAGAAAGTATTTTCCTTTTTTTTTTTTTAAGATTTTTATATATTTATTTGAGAGAGAGAAAGAGCAAGCAACCTAGTGGGGGAGGGGTAGAAAGAGAGAACCTCAAGCAGACTCCACACTGAGTGTGGAGTTGCATGTGGAGCTTGATCCCAGGACCCATGAAATCATTACCCAAGTTGAAACCAAGAGTCAGGCAGTCAACTGACTGCATTACCCAAGTACCCTGAAAGTATTTTCATAAAATAATTTGCAGAAATGTTCTGGTGTGAGTGGTGTAAGAAATCCATGATAGCAGAATGAATGAAACTACTAGGTGACAGGCAAAAAAGGTGATGTAATTATAATATCGATTTCAGGTTTACTTGTGTTTTATTTATTTTTGACATTAGCTAACAGAGTGTATTTTTTCAACCTGATCTGCAGTTGCCATTCAGTAATTTCAGCTATCAGTGACAAGCCAAAATGTTCTCTGGCAGTAGAGAAACTGGAGGGCTGGTATAACCCACCTCAAATAGCACCAAACTCAAAAATAACTTTGTATGATTTCTGAAAAAAGAACATCAGTATATCTTAATTAGCAGTCTTCAGAAATTGGAATTTTTAAATTACAGAATTAAAAAGCTCAGTGAGATGTATCTCAGGCAACTATGTATAGCTTCTTGAACAGTCAAAGACCAACTCTTATTTCCTGAATAGTTACAGAATACAAATGTGACTTAAGAATGGCACTTTCATCCTGCTTTATGATAGGACTTGCAGAAAATTCAACAATGAGAACAAAAAGATTCCAGAACCCAAACCTCACTATAGAAATCGTTGACAAAATGTGTCATTTCCAACAAACAGGTCAGCAACCTAAAGGAATAGGAGGATTCCAAAGCAACATTGGCTCTTCTTAAAAAGTGACTGAAGACAGTATGCCTCAAAGAAAAGAAAATTATGAAAAATATGCAACTAAAACCCAATAATCCAGGTGTCTGCCTTGAACATAGTAAACTGTATATACATTATACACATGGTAAACCACTTATAATCTTAATGGCTGAGGTTTTGCATTTTAGTAAGGGACAGAATACCCATGACATGTAGTTATTTGTAATGAAAACGTATCTTCTACATCGTCAGCGTAGTTAAGATTAAAGAAGATAATATATGTAAAGTGTGATTTTGAATTGCAAATGCTGTTCTCCTTCCCCTACACAGGTAAAATCAGTTAGCTAGGCAGTGAATCAGGGGACCTCCTAGTTTTTCATTTCAATAACTGCTCAGACTTTCTCCTCAATGTCAAGGGTCTATTGTCCTTGCACTCACAAATAGGAATATTGTCAGCAGAACTATCCTTGCACGAGAACAAATATCCATACAGAACTGAAGAATTGAAAACTGCCAGTATTCTCAATTAACAAACTACACCTTGAAAAGGTCATTCTTGCAGCATTTCTCACTAGGTTTTAAACTACTGAGACTAAATCTTTGAAACTCAGCCACAACAAATGACAGATACTCATTGCAAAGCCTGTCACGTAACCCAGAGTGGAAAAAAATGTATTTTTGTGTGCATGTGCCTCCATATATTCAACTGTAGGTAATACCTTGTCCACTTTCCAATCCTTCCAAAAAGAAATTAAAGTGTATGTCATCTAAATATCCCCCAGAGTATTTATTTGCATAATATTTATTTGTTTTGTAATTTTTATAAAACTGGCAGCTTAGAGATTGGAATAAAATAATTATTCAAAATAATGCTAACCCAACAATTTTTTATCCCCATGGAGATTACTTGTATCAATTAATAAGAAAATTTCATCTAGGAGAAAATAGTGACACTTCTGGTGCCAAATGCAGGGCACTCTTAGTAAAGAATCATTCCTAGACATGAAGGATCTGGGTAATTGCCTCATGGATCTTGCTTTGTGACTCTCCTAGAATGCGCTGCCTTAGGACACTGCAGGGGAAAAGAGAGGGGAGAAGTTTTTTGAGGACATAATCCTACTAACCACAGTGTCCCCACTTAATGGCATCAGAACATGAACAGGATTACAAATCTAAATCCTGTTCCTACTACAGTTGCCCTTAAGAAAGAGAGACAGATGGGGCACCTGGGTGGCTCAGTGGGTTAAAGCCTCTGCCTTCGGCTCCAGTCATAGTGTCAGGGTCATGGTCTCAGGGTCATGGTCTCAGGGTCATGGTCTCAGGGTCGTGGGATCGAGCCCTGCATTGGGCTCTCTGCACATCGGGGAGCCTGCTTCCTCCTCTCACTCTGCCTGACTCTCTGCCTACTTGTGATCTCTGTCTGTCAAATAAATAAATAAAATCTTTAAAAAAAAAAAAAAGAGAGGAAAAAAGAAAGAAAGAAAGAAAGAGAGACAGATGTTCAGGAGAAAATAGTATTAACCAGATTGTGACCCAAAGTTCAGGATAATTTTATGGTGAATTTGCCAATAATGAATATGTACTATTGCATATTTTGGCCAAGGTTCCATAATAAAATCAAGATCAGGTAGTTTCCTTGGTCTTCATTTTTTTCTAAGCCCCATACCCATAGGTACTTGCCATTGAAACTATGAAAGAAATAGCAGAAAGATATATTATTGTGTTATATTTATTTAAAAATAACCAATATTGTAGTCTTTTAATAAAATAAGAAATAAAGATAAATTCTTAAACATTGGTTGAGAATGTATAAGTAAGCGATGTCTACAGATTAAATGGGCCTAACTTTCATGACTAAGTTTGCATCTTGCTACATTTAAGCTCAGACCCTAATCCCATCTTGATCTTCAGTGCTTTACCAACATCAAGGCAAAACAGATAAAAGAAAAATGACATATGGAAATATCATCTATTTACTGAGGATCCTTATTGCAGACTCAAAAATCCAGCTGCCTATTTAACCTCTCCAACTGGATGTCTAATAGTCTCCCAACCTCAAGTTTTCCAAAACTGAACTTCTAATTAATGTGCCCAGCCCACCTCTCAATCCTGCTCCTTTGTCTTCCTTTCCTCAATTAACAGCAACTCAATTCTTCCCATTTCTTAGGCAAAAACAATAAAGGAATACTTGAGTTAACTTTTTATGTTTCTGTCATACCTCACATGAGATTCACCAGCAAATTCTATCTGTTCCACCGTCAAAAAATACCTAAAATCTGATTTCTTCTTACCTCTTCTACTGTTATCCCATTCATCCAAGCCATGGTTACCTGGGCAAGATTTCTTTCTTACTGGTCTCCCTCCTAAACCTTGTGCAGATTATTCTGAATACAGAAACCAGACATTAAAACATGCCACTTCCCTGCTTAAATATTTCTCCAAAACTTCCATTTCATATAGGAGAAATACCAAAATCCTCAATCCATTCACAAGGGTCTAGATAGCAGGGCTGCTATGACATTTCTGACCTCATCTCCTCTCCTTGTTCTCTTTGTTCTTTCTAATTTCTTTGATGGACTTCATACCTTTCAGGCCTGCTCTACCTGTGCACAGAAACATTCCTTAGCACATCTGCAGTTCTTTTTTCTTGAGGAGTGATTCTGCAGATATGTTCATGGACACCCTCCTCTCTCTGTCACCAGTTTACATGTCTTCTCACTGGTGCCTTCCCTGAATATTCTGTTAAAAAGGGAAACATACAGGGGCACCTGGGTGGCTCAGTGGGTTAAAGCCTCTGCCTTCGGCCCAGGTCATGATCCCAGGGTCCTGGGATCAAGCCCAGCATTGGGCTCTCTGCTCAGCAGGGAGCCTGCTTACCTTCCTCTCTCTCTGTCTGCCTCTCTGCCTACTTGTGATCTCTGTCTGTAAAATAAATAAATAAAATCTTAAAAAAAAAAAAAAGTTAAGCATACATGCACATATACCCTATTCTCTTTTACTACCCTGAATCCTCTTCTTAGCTCTTGTCACTCTCTTACCTGTTATAAATTTTACTCATCTACTTTATTTCATATGTCCCCTCACTAGAAAGTTACCACTTATTCCTTTTTCATGGAAAGTCATGAACAACACAGAATTTGTCCAACAAAGTTTTCCTAATCACAGAATTGGTACATACATGTTTGAAGAAGAAGAGGGGCAAAGGAATGGTCAATGGAGTGATTAATAGAATAAAAGTATTAAGAGAAATACAAAGAAGAAAATAGATCAATTTAAATTGTTTTAAAAATTAACTTTTAAAGTATTCATTCACTCCAAACAATGAAACACTTCCCACCTTCATGTCTACTGTCTTTACCTATTTTTTTTCAAAAATTCTGACTCATTCCCCAAAGTGTTATATTTATTCCTGTATGTGATGACCACATCACAGTTTCTGCACACAGAATCATATAATCAAAGGTGATGTTAGAATCACATGTGAGTCAACGTTTTCTTTTGCTACCAAATGCAGGAAGTAAAAGTGCATGTTTTTCCCCCAAATGGAAATATTCAATGTATAATATCTCTTACACAACCTCCTGTAAAAAATACCATATATTTTATTTCTAAAACCAGAACTCTATTAAAAAATCTCACTTATTTGGCATTCTAATTGAGTCATTGTTCCTTTTTTCAGGTAGATACTGAAAATGCCAACTTCATTTTAAATTAAAAACTGATTTTTACCAAAAATATATACCTCTATTCATGGAATCACACAATTTAATGAGTTTTCTAAGAACAAAGAAAGAAGTCACACTTTTTATTTCACACATATACCAATTGAATCATAAGATAAAAGTTCATTACATCAGAAATGTAATTAAAAAGGGGTTTGGAAGACAGTGTTTATATTTGTAAAATAATCATTAGGAGGTTTCCATGGAAATAATTTTGTATTGCAACATCCAACATAAATAGCTATTCATTCACATATCTGTCCAGAATCAGTGCAAAGTCGCCATGATGGTCCAGGTATATTGAGGGGAGGATGGGACCCAAGTGTGCTCCTGGAAGATTACCAATTATTTGGAAGATAGTATTTTAATAGTTGACATTCTTATTTAGAGAGCTTGCAATTCAAGGTAGCCATTTCTTTGACCCATTAAAATGTAAGAAGTCACATAGCTAAGTGATAGAAAATGTAACAGTGCCAAGAGTTAATGAGTAACATGGAATGTTCTCTCACGTTTCTTACATAAAATAACCATCAATTCGTCGAGTTGTCTAGCATCAAACTAACGTAACTATTGGACTCCAGTGGTTTAGCCTAATGGCCATAAATGACAATCAGACATATCTGGCAAAAGAATAACATTCTCAATTTTATTGTCAAAGTGCCTAGTCTACTAATGATAGAAGTGCCTATCCTTTTCTCTTTTGGTGATTGTACAATATGTCTCATCACACAATAAAGATTTGATCAAGAAGAGACATCAAAGACTTAAAGTGGCATCACCATTCAAGTATGCATCTATGTTGGATAAGCCATTTAAAGCCTACTTAAAGTAGTGTGGGTTTAATAGGACCCTTGTTTGTCAAAGTGTTCTATATATTCTACTTCAATTTGAATATACTTTGTTTTTAATGCTCAAAACTCTCCAGTTATTAAAAAATAATGTTTCAGATTTGCAGTATGTGAATCAATCTGACACAAGATTTTCCAAATTAGCAAAAATATTCTTTCAAAACTTGATGAAAGATCTTGTATCATAAAAGACATGCTGAAGACTATATTAAATATCCAAATCCACCATGGCCTTCACCACAGTAAGCACTACTTTACAGCTCTATCAAAAGTTGTGCTTTATGAAATAAGTCAATCAGAGAAAGACAATTATCACATGACCTCTCTGATATGAGGAATTTGAGAGGCAGGGTGGGGGTCCATGGGGGGTAGGGAGGTAAAAATGAAACAGTGTGGGATCGGAGGGAGACAAACCATAAGAGACTCTTAATCTCACAAGACAAACTGAGGGTTGCTGGTGGGGGGCAGAAATAAGGTGGCTGGATGATGGACACTGGGGAGGGTAGGGTATGTGCTATGGTGAGTGCTATGAAGTGTGTAAACCTGATGATTCACAGACCTGTACCCCTGGGGCAAATAATACATTACATGTTAATTTAAAAAAAAAAAGTTCTGTTTTAGTCTTAAACATCAAGATAATTGATTAAAAATTGAATTTATTCCTTTTTTGATGTTTGTGAAACGTCTATGTTTATTTCATTTCAGAAATTGGCTTCCTGCAATTTTTGAAGGTTAGAAAATGCTGATGATTAGATGTTTATCACCCTTTTCCAACCCCAAACTCACATGCATGCAGATTTGTCCATGTACCCGTGCGCGCGCATGCGCGCGCGCGCACACACACACACACACACACACACACACACACACACACACATAAAGACACACATACCTGACCTTATAAATCCATGGGTGGTGCTTCATATGGGGAAATTAAATAGAAATGTCAAGGAAAGGAATAGGGAAAAAAAAAACATACAAAAGAATCTAAAATTTATCTGGTAACATAAAGTCACTTTCTCTGGCATGG
This sequence comes from Enhydra lutris kenyoni, assembly GCF_002288905.1. NCBI lineage: Eukaryota > Metazoa > Chordata > Mammalia > Carnivora > Mustelidae > Enhydra > Enhydra lutris. The sequence goes on along the minus strand of NW_019154106.1, from coordinate 22,768,557 downwards.
GCATTTTAAATTGTCCTCTCTAACCCTAGACCTCCCTTGTTACATATACACACACATGCACACACACTAAAAGTAAATCAACTGGATCACTTTGCAAAAAACTCAAAGATACATGTAATGATAAAAATAATCATCCTACATTCCTGCATGTAATATAAACCAGAATATAAGACAAACTCCTAATACATAGGGAGAATATTTGTTTATTGTTTTATTGGTTGACATGTTGTACAACATGTTTTGAGAAGTGTAAGAAAATAAAAGCATTTATTTAAGATACTTAATTTATTAATTTCATTATAACAATACATGAAATTATATAACATATAATTTCATATAGGTGTAGCAATTTAGAAATATTGCTATTTTTGTACTGACAGTTCATAAAAACTTTTTTCAAAAACTCTCCTTGTCCCTCTTCTACATCAATGTCTGAGTCCTTACTGGGAAAACTTTTTGAATCACCTGAGTTATTAAAACATACAATTTTTACTTTCTTCAAAGTTGTATAAAATTATTGCATGAAGCCTGTTTCCATCACTGAAATTTTACACTGAGACACAGGGACCCATTCAGATCACATCTTTTACCTATCATATAACCTTATACTTGTGAGGTCTATGATATAACTACTTTATAGCCATTTATACGAAGATTTTTTAAAATTAATTAATTTATTCATTTTCTTTTTGAATAAATGTTTTAATTTTCTCTGGATAAATACCCAAATTTATAATTAAATTTCCTTAAAGACTCATTTACAATCATTATCTATTCTTATAATTGTGAGATCAAGTCCCAGGAATAATCACTAACTCTTACAAACTTATTCCAATCCATATTTTTCCCTGTTACATTGACTGAGTCAAGTGGCTTTTATAAGCATCCTAAACAAGCCATTGATTGAGGCCATTTCCCATTAATACATGTTCCCCTTCATTATTCAAAATAAAATAACTGAGAAATCATTGGATAATATCAGCAACTTACAAAAGTTCCTGTGAAGGTGACTTCCTCTCTTCTGAAAGGGTAGGGTTGAGACTGAAATGCTATCATATGGCATCTATGCTACTATTGTTAACTAATAGAATTTTGACACCAGACACTTCTAACCCAAAGTTTACTAGACCAGTGTGACAGAAAACAAAGTTGGACAGTAGAAAGGGCATTCTAGGAAAAGCAATTTGGAAAGAAGTTGAATTTCCAGGAGCCTAGTGCATAGCCTTTTTCCTCTCCTTCTTCTGACCTCACACACATTGAAGAGAAGCATATAGTTCTCTTTCTCAGGAAACCTTGGGGAGTCATCAAGCCAGTTAACTCCATCTCATTACCTAGCTGAATATAGTCCATGGAATCAAAAAAGGATGGGGAAGGTCCTCAGGGGAATGGCAGTTTTGTGAGAGGTTATGAGTTAGCAATGATTTGTCTAAGACAGTAATCTCTAGGCTGCAACAAAATCAATATTGGCAATCAGTACTTAAAAGCTTAATCTATTCATCACTGTTCATTTATTCTAAAAATGTTTAGTCTCTATCAAGTCCTATGGGTAAGTTCAACAGATAGAAAAAGTAGTCCTTGATTGTAGTAGCTAACAACTACCATGGACTATGTAATAGTAAAAAAAAAAAAAAAAAAAAAAAGGTTATAAAATTAATAGTTAATATTTACTGAATACTTACTATGTGCCACTACATTCTGCTAATCTCAGTAACTAGGAGAAAATTATTTAATTCTCTTAACAACTTCTTCACTAAGCATGAATGTTACCATATTGTACAAAGAATGATACTAAATCTTGAAGAGGTTTCAGCATTTTGGCCATAATCACACAACCAGCAATGAGTGGGGATAAGATTCAAACCCATCAGTAGCTAGTTCTAAAATTCACACTCTTAATAAAGTTCTGGTAGATGGTTTTGTTTTTAAAGGGCCTATTCTGGGCCAGGTTAATACTTCTTGGTTTTTTTAACAATTTAGAAAGCCTCAAAGAGAAGGAGAATGTCAACTTTTATCTTTTCTGATACGCTTCTACCTATTGTCAAGGAGTAGTGGCTGGGTTTCTTCCACATTATTTTTTAGAAATCACAAAAGCAATCTTAGCTTTATATTTAGCTAAAAGGAAATCTGGCTCAGTTTATCCTGGGCTTTCTAATACCCAAACCAATTAAGATCAGCCTGGAACATTAGCAATAAGAAAATAAAACTAAGCTCAAGTGATTTGAGTCAATACTATGAATGCTTGCTGACTTAAGTGCTTGTCTTGATTTTAAGTGGAAATGTTAATTAATGATTAAAATAACCAAAATGTGTTTTTGTTGAATTTACTAACTACAGCCAAAACTTGCCTTCATATTTCACACTATTATAGTTTTGGACATGATGTAAACAAATGGAACTAGGCATAAAGACCTTTGAGGGATGTATACTGGTATGTTTAGCTGACAATCCAATGGGATGTGATAAGGAAAATGAACAAAAGAAAACAAAAACTTATCCAGTATTTCCCATTTGAAAAGCTTCATAAAACACAACCCTCAGAGGAAAGTAATTGCAGACAAGTATTGGTGTTTACAAAAAATGTGAAATGTGGGAAAGGTGGAAACCACTGTTTCTGTTCCTCTGATTTTATATCTTTATTGATCAGACTGTTGTAATTTTCATGGCACTGGGAGAAAAGACAGGCAAGTAGAATGTAATTATTCAGAATGGAGGCTTGGGAGCAATTTTTGTAATCAATAACCTAACCCTAGAAGGAATAGAGGGTAATATTTAAAACTGTGTTCACAGGAGATTCAGTAATATTGATTTGATTTTCTTTGAGCACATTTCCTAAATTACTATTCTCATTGAATCTTATCTGTATAATCACTCTGTATTTTTAAAACATCTTTTGTATTGGTTAGGGGGAAGAACCCCTCCAAAAGTTGAATGCTTTCCTTCACTTTTTAAAAAATATCAGCCTTATGTTCTATGGAGGAAGATATTATAATTTTTAAAAATATCTTTTGTTCTGTGCTCAGGAAAGAGGAAATGATTAAAAGTAGGTGCCTCTTGACAATTTTCAAGTAGGCATATCTCTTAAATTAAAAATACAATCTTCTCACATTTGCCTTTTGATTTCTAGATGTTGTCATTTCAGAAGGGACTATATATACATATGTATTTTGGGGGGCATCCTGTCTATGATGTCTTAGGCATAGAGAGAAGAATTACGTTTTTTTCCTTTCTACTTGGCTATTTGAGTGAGACTTTTAGTTTTTTCTATATGCAGAAAACAGACTTAAATAATGTAGAAAAATAAAATAATTAACTTTTAAATCACTAAGTTGCCCAACTTCCAAATGATAATAGGATATTCTATTCTCTTCATATTTGAGACTCTCCCCACGCCCCAACTGCATGGATTTTAGTTCATCTGTTTCATTTTCTTTCTTCATATGTGTTTTATATTGTTTTATTTTTCTCTTTACAAATGTTAAAAATAATAGATAATTTGACCACTAATAGTTGTGTGGATCACAATAATTAGATCACTAATTTGTTAGATCACTATCTGTTCTTAGAGTCCTAAGAAATCAGTTGATTTTTTTTCCTCCCTCAAACAGCAAGAAAGTCACAAATAGGTGAAAAGAAGGAAGAGTGGAAGTACAGGGACTAATTAAAACAGTGTACCTGTGGAAAAGCTATTCGTGGCTCTGCTTATTTCCCTTTTCTACAGACTTAGATGATTTCTCTCCAATGTGAAGAATTTGTGAACATTTCTTTTACCATAAGAAAATCTCCCTGGGTCTTCATGAATTTCTATACTGCTTCTTTGTTACAAATTCTCTCATCTGAAAACTGAGAATTAAAGTAGCTAATTCAATGAATGTCCTGAGAATTAAATGAAATGATCAACACAAAAGATCCTGGAAAATGTACTGTAAATGTACATCACTGTTATTCTCATTCCTTTGCTAGGATTAATGACATGAGGTCAATCCAGATATTTTCTTCCATTTTACATTTGTAAGTCTATATGTATATGCACAGCCTACCTTAACAGGATTATCTATTCCAATTGTTGAATAATCTGTAGGAATATTTCAGAGAAAAGCTCATTCATTAAAATTAAATAATATTGTATGCTCTCACATGAATTCTAACTTTTGGAAGTATCTTATTCCTAAGTACACTCTTGCAGTATCTGACAGTAACCAAATTACCTCAGAGACAATATTCCTAAAAAATTGTTCTAAGTATAGTGATTTGCTTTACCGTAAGTAATTTGATTTCTGGCTTCCGGTTTTGTAAATAGGGAGAATTACAGCCACATCTTCTGGATTCCCAAACATGCATTTTCTTTGGACCAAATGACTATGTAACTGAACTCTGACTCATAGAGTTATGTCTTTAACAACACAATTTCTCCAGTACTAAGATGGAATGATCCCAAATAGGACGGTAGGTTTGCCTGGGAACATAATGGCCTCAGGGGAATGGACCGAAGACCCCTGTTCCCTATATGAGGACCATGAATAGCCATTTGTTAGCAATAGGTAATGAACAATGAATTCCATCCTGTGAGGCAGGAAGCATTGATTAGATTTTTTGCTAGATGAGGCTCTATCCATCTCAAATGATCTTCTGATCTTAATTCATTTTCTTCAGTGTGCCTCAGTGAAGGTCTCAAAAAATGAAAACATAACATGGTACTGTGATAACTGCTCTAATCACGCTTACTTAGTAATGAAAAGTAAGATGAACTCAACTACTTTTGCCTGAATGTTGACATTATGCTCTGAACATGTATTTGGAGGCAAAACAAAACAATTGGGCTTTTCTAAGACACCATCTATAATATTTAAAGTGCTTTCATTTTTTTCTCAAATTAAGCTGGTCCTTATACTTTCATCATCCTGAGGTGTTAAACAAATATAGAACAAGCACCTGTAGCTTCGCTATTTTTTCTTATCAATCACTCAGAATCCTTTTTCAATGTGGGTACTATAAATTTTAAGTGTATAACTAGAGATCATCAATTTACTTAAATTTTTAAATGATCAAGGGTTACATAAATATAAAAAATGAAAGACTTTTTAAAATGGCCAAGGACCTTGGGGCACCTGGGTGGCTCAGTGGGTTAAGCTGCTGCCTTCGGCTCGGGTCGTGGTCTCAGGGTCCTGGAATCGAGCCCCGCATCGGGCTCTCTGCTCAGCAGGGAGCCTGCTTCCTCCTCTCTCTCTGCCTGCCTCTCTGACTGCTTGTGATCTCTCTCTGTCAAAAAAATAAATAAATAAATAAATAAAATAAAATAAAAAAAATAAAATGGCCAAGGACCAAACATAAGTTTTCTGAAAATATATGATAATGAAAGGAATCATAAATTACAATGTAAATATAAATCTGTCAATTAATGGTTACTACATCTATTTGGGGGGGTTAAAATTAAAATAATACTCATAGTTATAAAAGACTAGTAATGAGAACATTTTACATTCAACCTTGATATTTCCTTATACCAAGTCCTAGAAGAGCTGGGAAAATATTAAGTTAGTAAACATATTTGAGTCAGTACAACCTCATGACGTAGATATCATTAATAGCTCTATTACACAGATCAGAAAAATTAGCATAAGTAAATATTTCTGATTTCCAGTTCCATATGTAAAATGTTTGAAGTCACCACTCTATCCTAACAACAAGCAAAAGTCAAACAGGTTGAAAAAATCAACAACTCTTCTTGCATCTGCAGGAGAGTTGAGGATACAGGGAAAACCACTGACCCCAAGATTGGAGAGACAAACAGGAAGGTATGGAAAATTGTGGCTTACCTGAGCAGAGATGCAAGAAAGGAAATCATTCTGGGAATAGGTGCTGGATAGAAAAACCTGAACGATAATTGACAAATTGCTAGAGCTCAGGGTAGACAACTCTAATGGTTAAAAGATCCAAGGGGGGTCCCCTGCAATACTGTGAGTTTTTCTTCCAGGAGCTTGACTAGGTACTCACAGTAAATATCAGAAAAAAATTCCCTCATGTTTCTGACAGAGGTAGGAGAAAAAGGCCTATATTTAAATATACCAGAGCATGCTATTTTTTTCTTAACAAAGTCTTTCCTCAGGAGAAACTAGTTAACCAGAACCTAATCTGCTAGAATATTAGCAGGGTCTAACTGACCTGGGGACAGAGAAATGCCCAAATATAGACAGATGTAACCTTCCACATGGGAGAAGGGAAATACCTATTTTCTGCTCACTCTAGCCAACCTGTCTCACCTAAGGGGGAAGAAAAATAAACTGAGAAACATTTAATGAAGTTCAGTCTAAATGCACAAGATCACTGAAAAACCTGGACTTAATAATAGGATTATTGGATGCGTCCTTCCTTCTCCCCACATTACACACACCCTACTACCATGTTACTAAAGGCCATTTACAACAGTTCCTTTTACATAGTACAACATGTCCAGCTATGAATAAAAAAAAATTATAAGGCATACCAGAAGGCAAAAAAAAAATATGATTTCAAGAGGCAGAGCAAGTATCAGAACTAGACACAGAAAGGATGTTGGAATTATCTGACCAGGAATTTAAAACAACTATGATTAGTATTCTAAGGGCTCTAACATATAAAGCAGACTGCAGCATGTAAGAATAGATGGGCCAATAGCAGAGAGATGGAAAAATTAAGAAAGAACCAAAAATAAATGCTAGAGATCAAAAAGACTATAACAGATATGAAAAATGCTTTTGATGGGCTTATTAGTAGATAGGACAGGTCTGAGGAAAATGATCTTTGAGCTTGGGGATATCTTGATAGAAACCCTCAAGACAAATATAAATGAACAACAAAAAAAATGAAAACAAAAACAACAAAATATTCAAGGACTGTGGGACAAATACCAAAAGAGTAATATATGCATTTTGGAAATATCAGAAGAAGAGAGGAAGTGACAGAAGACATATTGAAAATAATGACAGAGAATTTCCTGAATTAATCTCAAACACTAAAACACCAAGCAAGATAAATGCCAAAGCAAAACAAAACACAATAAATAGGTATATCACGGTCACAGTACAGAAAATCAAAGATTTAATAAAAAAAATCCTGGAAGAAACTAGAGATTGAAACTACTTTACATGTGAGGAAAATAATAAAAGTCAGATATGACTTGTCAGAAACCATCCAAACAAGAAGAGAATGAGTGAAGTATTTAAAGTATTGGAAAAAAGAGAAGACACACCAATCTAAAATGCTGTATTCTGTGAAATTATCCTTCAAAGGTCAAGAAGAAATAGACTTTCTCAGGCACAAAAATTAAGGAAACCCGTTGCCAATAGATTGGAATTGTAAGAAAAATTTTAAGAAGTTAGTTAGACAGAAGAAAATATATAGGCCAGAAACTTGGAGCTACGTAAAGAAAGGAAAGCATTGAAGAAGGAATATGTGAAGATTAAATAAAAACTTCATTTTTATTATTCTTAATTGATCTAACAAATTATAGTTTGTCCAAAATAATAATAGCAATAGTGTATTCAATGATGTGTGCTTATGAATATCACATAGCGATTATGGATTCTTATATATAAGCAAAATGGATGATAGTGATAATACAAGGCATGAGAGGGAGGAATGAGGATTATGTTGCTATTATACTCGCATTACTCCAGAGGCAGTGTAGTTTATTTGAAACTAGACTTGGATTAGTTGTAAATATATATTGCAAACTCTAATGCAACCACAAAAAAGAGTTTAAAAGCATATAAATGATATGCTAAGAAAGGCAGGAACATGGAATCATAGGATACTAAATTAAAACCACAAAAGTAAAATAAATGGAAGACCAAGAAACTGCAACAAAGAACAGGGCAACAAGTAAGAAATAGTAACAAATATGGTTGATATCAGTCCAATTATATCAATAATTCAGCAATTACTTTGAATGTCAGTGATCTGCACTAATTAAAAGACAGAGTGCCAGAACAGGTTAAAAAAAGACCTAACCATATGTTACCTATAAGAAAACCACTAAAAATATAAAGGCACATATAGATTAGAATTAAATGGATGCAGACATATTTACCATGCAATCACTTATCACTTACCAAAAGAGAGTAGAGTACCTACATTAAGTTCAGACAGAGCAGAATTCAAAGCAAGGAAAGTTACTGGGAATAAAAAAGGGCATTACATAATGATAAAGAAATTTATTTTCCAAGCGGACATAAAAATTCTTAGTGTGTATGAATCTAACAACAGAACATCAAGCTAATAAAGCATAAACTCCTGGAACTGCAAAGGGGAATGGGTGAATCCACTATGATTGTTGGAGGCTTTAGCATTCCTCCATCAGAAATGGATGGATCCAGTAGCCAGAAAATCAGTAAGGACAGTTGAACTCAAAAACACTATGAATCAACTGCATATAAAGGGTACCTATAGACTACTTCATTTGACAACAGCAGAATACACAGTCATCTCAAGTACACTAGAAACATTCATCAAGATAGATTACATGCTGGGCTATAAAACAAACCTGCACAAATTTAAAAGAATATAAATCATATGATGCCTGCTTTCAGAACACAAACTGAATTAGAAATCAATAATTCACTTATTTCACTCAGCATAATCTCTTCCAGTCCTGTCCATGTTGATATCACTGAGTGATATCCATGTTGATATCAACATGGACAGAACTGGAAGAGATTATGCTGAGTGAAATAAGTCATTCAGAGTGAGTCAATTATCATATGGTTTCACTTACTTATGGAGCATAAGGAATAACAAAGAGGACATTGGGAGATGGAGAAGAAAAGTGAGTTGGGGGAAATCGGAGGGGGAGACAAACCATGAGAGACTGTGGACTCTGAGAGACAACTGAGGGTTTTGGAGGGGGAGCTGGGGTGAGCCTGGTCGTGGGTATTGTGGAGGGCACGTATTGCATGGAGCACTGGGTGTGGTGGATAATCAATGAATTTTGGAACACTGGAAAAAAAATAAATTTTGAAAAAAATAAAGAAGAAAAAGAGAAATCAATAATAGATAAATGGAAAACCCAAAATACATGGAGATAAAAAACAACACACTTCTTAAAATCAAATAACAAAAAAACAAACAAACAAACAAAAATACTTCTAAGTAACACATGGGCCAAATAAGAAATCTCAGGAGAATTTAAAAAATATATTTTGAATTAAAACAAAAACACAATTTATCAAAATTTGTGAAATGTAGCAAATACAGTGCTTGGAGGAAAGTTATCACACTGAATATATGTATATATTAGAAAAAGGAGAAAGATCTAAAATCAATAATCTGTTTCCACCTTCGGAAAATAGAAAAATAAGAGAAAATTAAATACCAATAAGCAGAAGAAAAGATATAATAAGAAAAGAAGCATATAAGTCAAATTTGAGGCTATCTGGGAAAAGAACATTCCTGATAGAGGGAACAGAAAGTGCAAAAGCACCAAGGAACAGATATATCTGCAAAAATTGAAGAATGAAGAGAAAACCAGTGTGGGCAGAGTAGAAAAGTAAGGGAAGAATATTACAGGATGAAAACCAAGAGGAAGCCACAGATCAGATCATGTAAAGGTTTGCAGTATATAGATAAGACTGAATTTCACTGTGATAAAAAGAAAACCATTAGAATGATTTTTTTTCAAATTGAAACACACACACACACACACACACACACACACACAGAGTGGCTGTGTTCAGAAGGATATAGAAAGAGCAGAACACAAGAGTAGAAACAGAAATGTCATTTTAGAGGCGATTGAAATAACCCAGGTTTAAGATGATACAATCTTGCAATAGAATGGTAACAGATAAAGCAGTGATGCATACTATTATTTTAAATACATGTTGAAAATAAAATTAAAAGCTTATCTTAATAGAGTTCATGTAAAGTGTGAGAGAAAGACAAGAACATAGGATCTTGAGGATAATGATAAAAATAGTCCATACAATAAAAAATGGGTTGGGGGTGGGAAGAGACGAAATGAGAGAATGGTACCCTGCTATTAACATAATAAAACAAAAGGGAAAAGAACAAAAATTGAAAAGTTAATAAATACTTAAGAACTCTTAAAAGTCAAAGAAATATCATAGTTTAAATACAAGAAAAAGTGAGCTGGAAGAATCGGCAGTCATGGCCTGTCGCTAAAATTTTGAAAGATGAGCATTCTGTAATGTGATGGCCTGGGGTGAATGAGGAGTGGGTGGTAAAGAAAGATAGCTGAGATATTAAGGATACAATGCATTAGATAGGTAATGAGTATAAATATGTGAAATATTCTAAATTCATTAAATTCACTGAAAAAAAAAAAAATCCAGAATAGTCACCCAGAATTCTGTTATCCAAAAGTTTAACTCTTCAACTAATGAGTGAGAATGATTGGAAATCCTGGAGGTATTAGCTCTCTAATGAAGTGGCACAGGATGGCATGATATTCAAAGAAGCTGTTTTTGTATTTTTTTTTAATTTCTGTATTGTTTTGGTTCTAAGAAGTTAGAAAACTAAATGATTGTGGAGCTTCAATGATAATCAGGAGCTAGGGTACTTGCCACAATTCATCTTTTGTACATTTGAGATGGGGTAAGAAAGCCCCTTCCGCCTGAGAGGGCTGTAAGGAAGATGGTGCATTTTGTAGGCTACCAGACTTCCAGGAGGAAATAGAGATAAAGAAAAAACAAAGAAAAGGAACTCCTAAGAGAGTTCAAATGAGCATAGTAAAGAAGTTTATAACAATCATGGCACAGAAGTCAGATAGGTTGGCTGCTTGAATCAAACTTGAATATAGCCTGGGAAGAATAGTATAAGTGTGCAATTTTGCCTGGTATTAGCTTAGAGGGATTGAACTCTACTAAGTGACTGAGACACAATTATATGAATACAAGACATCACAGTTTCTTAGGAAAAAGTGAACAATTATTTTAAGCAAGATTATTAAATACTTAGCTAAGTGGTTTAGGGTACTCATAGTAATTCCTTTTTCTGAGCAATGTCAGGGAAGAAATGGAAATGTTTTCAGCATGGATTGCATAAAATTTATGTACATATGTAGGAGAATGCCTTTAAACTATTTTTATGGAACACAGGAAAGAGCAGATCAATAAGAAGAGGGTGAAAAAGGGAGTGGGAAAAAAATCTTCTGACTACCTGGGAATGGTGAATCTTGTTTGGCTTTCATTTTAGAGTAAAGAGATGAACTGACATCTGTCAAAGATGTCAATCTGGAGAATATCCTTAAGCAGGCTGACTAGGGGCATTGACAGGCAATCCCTGAAGCATACATGGCAGGCTGCGAGTGTCCTTCCCTTAGGACCTACACCGCAGTAAGTCCAGGTCTTGTACCATGTTCTTATGGAAAAGACTCATGCCTTAATTATTGTTTCTGCTAATAGAAGTTTGAGAGATTTCTGTATCACAGCCTTGTAGTAGAGAACTGAAAGAAATGCATAGTAGATGTGTCATGGGAAAGAGTATAAAACTTTCTCCAACACTTGAAAGTAGCTGGTGTTTGCAGGCCAAGGGGATACTTTTCCTTATCCATAGAATTTCAAAACGTGCCCCTACAAGTTTGCTTAGTGCTCCTATTTGTATATTATACTTAAGGATATAATAGAAAGTGTCAAATTTTCATTTTTTTTTTTAGCTGTAGATCATCACTCCTAATTAAAAGTCTTCTTGAGTTCAACAAGTTTTGTGTTCATTCTAAATAGATATACGTGGAGATAGTCCAAGATGGTGGAGGAGTAGGAGACATTAGTTTCATCTAGTCCCAAGAATTCAGCTAGGTAGATATCAAATCATTCTGAACACCTGCAAACTCAACCAGAGATCTAAGAAAATAACTGCAATTCTACAAATAGAAAAAGTGACCACTTGCTGCAAGGTAGGAGGTGCAGAGAAGTGAATCTGAAGTGATATATAGGAAGATAAACCATGGGGAGAGGAAGCCTCCATTAGCCAGCTACCAGAGAGTGATATAGAAGTGGAGCACAAACTTGGAAGTCTGCACTAATGAGAGACATCGCTGCCTAAAAGGTGTTCAGGTGGTGAAGCAGGGCAGAATCCTAGGTGGGACAGTGTGGTCTCAGGATGCCCAGGGTCACAGAAAGAATGGGAGTGCCTGACTCCAGCAGAACTCCCAGGCATCAGAGCAAGGAGCCTGGCTGCAATCAGCAACCCCAGGAGTGGGCTTTAAGCTCAGTTTTGCTATAAACTGCAAACCATGGCACTGTCCTGTGACCACTCTCTGAGCAGAGCTCAGCAAACAGCAGAACCATGGGGAGATCCCTCTACCCTACCATGGCAGGAGGTGTAGGTGTTCACTTCAGAATTCTACAGGGTTTAGAGACAGGAAATGGGGTTGCATGCCTGAGATAGAAATTCCCGGTCACAGGCTGCGTAAGCATGGAATATGGCTGGAGACCAGCGAGACAGGAGATATATGGCTTTTCCCCCAAGGGCTCACTGAGGAGTGGGGCCCAGAGCTCTCAACTCCAGCATTAGAGATTGGGAAGCCACCATTTTCATTCTCAACCCTTAAAGTGGCACTGAAAGACTTCAGGGAACAAAACCCACATAGAACAATCAGGAACAACTTAATTAGCCTGGCCCCTGGCAAGGGTGGTGAAATTCTGCCAGGGCAAAGACACCTCAGAATCAGAGCAACAGGTCCCCCCTGTAGAAGATCAGCAAGAACATCTGGCTAAGATCAAGTTTACCAAACAAACACACAGAACTGTAAAACCCCAATGCTAGGGGGAAATCGTGTATAGAACCCATGGTTTGTTTGTTTGTTTGTTTGTTTTCTATATGATTCTTTAGTCTTTCAATTTCAACTTTTTTCTCTTTCCTTTTTCAACAAATTTCTTATTTTATCAACTTTTTTTGAAATCATTGTAATTTTCAATATTACAGTTACATTCCATTCTTCCATTTATTTTATTTTATTTTTGTATATACATAAGTTTTCATTTCTTTATAATTTTGGGATGTAGTTTCTTCTCACAAACAGAACAAAATATACCCAGAATGGGGGGTATTGCTCTGTTCTCCTCAAATGTCTAATCATATTCTCTTTTATTCTTTCTTTTTTTTTAATTAAAAAAAATCCAGTTTTATTTTGTCATATATATAATATAGATAGATAGATAGATACACACATATTTACAATTTTGAGATGTAGTTTCCTCTAACAAACAAACCAAAATACACTCAGGATATAGTGTATTGTTCTGTTCTGTTCACCTGTCTGTTTATATTCCTTCATTTTTTTTGTCTTTTGATTTTCATTTTTACAGTTATATTCTATCCTTTTATTGTATTTAATCTTATATTTCTACATATAAGTTTTTCTTTCTTTACAAATTTGGGATCTAGTTTTCTAACAAACAGACCAAAATATACACAAGATCCAGTGTATTACGCTGTTCTGTTCACCTGTCTGATTTTATGTTCTCTCTCTCTTTTTTTTAATTTTTATTTTGTTTTTGGTTTCAGGTCTCTTCTGATTTGTTTAGTGTATATTTCTCTGGGGTCACTGCTGTCATTTTAGTATTTTGTTCTTTTATTCAACTATTATTATCTGGAAAGACTGACAAGATGGAAAAGCTCACCTCAAAAAAAGAAAACATGAGGCAGTACTGACTGCCAGGAGCCTAATCAGTATGAGTATAAGTAAGATGTCAGAACTAGAGTTCAGAATAATATTTATAAAGATACTAGCTTGACTTGAAAAAAGCATAGAAGACAGTCAAGAATCACTATTTGGAGAAATAAAAGAACTAAAATCTAATCAAGTTGAAATAAAAAGGCTATTAATAAGATACAATAAAAATGGAGGCTATAACTGCTAGGATAAATAGACAGAAGAGAGAATTAGTGATATAGAAGACAAAATGATGGAGAATAAAGAAGCGTAAAAAAGAGAGACAAGGGGTGCCTGGGTGGCTCAGTGGTTTAAAACCTCTGTCTTCGGCTCAGGTCATGATCTCAGGGTCCTGGGATCGAGCCCCACATTGGGCTCTCTGCTCAGCAGGGAGCCTGCTTCCTCCTCTCTCTCTCTGCCTGCCTCTCTGCCTACTTGTGATCTCTGTCAAATAAATAAATTAAAAGTCTTAAAAATTTTTAAAAAGAAAAGAGAGAGACAAAACTGGATCACAAGGGGGAGAACTCAAGAGATAAATTATATCATAAAGTGTAAAATATTAGAATAATTGGGATCTCAAAAGAAGAGAAAAAGAGAAGGGGTGGGGGAGAAGGCATATAGGTATATTGGAGCAAATTATAGAAAAGAACTTCCCTAATCTGGGGAAGAAAACAGGCATTCAACCAGCAGGAACAGAGAACCCCCCTCAAAATCAATAAAAATAGATCAACATCTCAACATATCATAGTAAAACTTGCAAATATCAGAGACAAAGAGAAAATCCCTTAAAGCAGTTTGGAACAAGAGGTTCATAACCTACAAGGGTAGAAACATTAGACTGACAGCAGACCTATCCACAGAGTCCTGGCAGGCAAGAAAAGATGGCATGATATATTCAGGGTGCTAAATTAGAACACTATCCCGCCAAGAATACTTTACCCGGTTAAGCTGCCATTCAAAATAGGAAAGACAAAAATCTTCCAGGACAAACAGAAACTAAAAGAATTTGTGATCACTAAAATAGCCCTTCAAGAAATAATAAAAGGGATCCTAGAAGCAAAGAGAGAGCCCAAAAGTAACATAGACCAGAATGGAACAGAGACAATATAGAGAAAATGACTTTACAGGAAATACAATGGCACTGAATTCATCTTTCAATACTCTGTATGTAAATGGGCTAAAAGCCCCAATCAAAAGACACAGTATCAAATTAGATTTAAAAAACAAGAACCCACTGGTATGCTGTATGTAAGAGACTCATTTTATAACAAAAGACACCTCCAGACTGAAAGTGAGGGAGTGGGAAAAAAAGTTGGGGTAACAATCCTTATATCGGACAAATTAAATTTTAAACCAAAGACTGTAATACAAGATGAGGAAGGACACTGTATCACACTTAAAGGGTCTATTCAGCAAGAAGATCTAACAATTTTAAATTGTTATGCCCCTAACACGGAAGCAACCAATTATATAAGCCAAATAATAATAAAATTAAAGAAACACATTGATATTTATACAATAATAGTAGGATCCTTAACACCACACATACTGAAATGGACAGATCATCTAAGAAGAAGATCAAAAAAGGAATCAGCTTTGAATGACACAGTGGATCAGATGGACTTCACAGATATATTCAGAGCATTCATCCTAAAGCAACAGAACACACATTCTTCTCAGTGTACATGGAACATTTTCCAGAATAGATCACATACTGAGTCACAAATCAGATCTCAACCAGCACCAAAAGATTGGGATCATTCCCTGCATATTTTTAGACTACAGTGCTTTGAAATTTTAATGCAGTCACAAGAGGAAATTTGGAAAGAACTCAAATACATAGAGGCTAAAGTGTATCCTATTAAAGAATTAATGGGTCAAACAGGAAATTAAAGAATAATTTTAAAAATCATGGAAACAAATGATAATGAAAACAGAACTATTCAAAACCTTTGGGATGCAGCAAAGGTGGCCCTAGGAGGGAAGTCTATAGCATTAAAAGCCTTTTTTAAGAAACAAGAAAGGTCTCAAATACACAACCTATTCTTACACCTAAAGGAGATGGAGAAAAACAGCAAATACAGCCCAAATCTGGCTGAAGAAGAGAATTAATAAAGATTAGAGCAGAAATCAATTAAATAGCAAGCAAAAGAACAGTTGAACAGATTAATAAAACTAGGAGCTGTTTCTTTGAAAGAATTAGTAAGACTGATAAACCCCTGGAAAGACTTATCAAAAAGAAAAGGGAAAGGACCCAAAAAAATAAAATCATGAATGAAAGAGGAAAGATCACAACCAACACCAAAAGAAATATAAACATTTATAACATATTATGAGCACATATTTGCCAACAAATTAGTCAATCTGGAAGAAATGGACACATTCCTTGAGACTTATAAACTACCAAAACTGCAACAGGAAGAAATAGAAAACCTGAACAGACCCATAACCACCAAGGAAATTGAAAGAGTAATCAAAAATCTCAAAATAAACAAGAATTCCAAGGGAATTTTACCAAATACCTAAAGAAGAATTAATAAGTATTATTCTGAAGCCGTTTCAAAAAATAGAAATGGAAGAAAAACTTCCAAAATCATTCTAGGAGGCCAGAATTATCTTGATCCCAAAACCAGACACAGACCTAACCAAAAAATAGAATTACAGACTGATAACCCCAAAGAACATGGATGGTAAAATTCTCACCAATGTACTAGCCAATAGGATTCAACAGTACATTAAAAGGATTATTCACCACTACCAAGTGGGATTTATTCCTGGGCTGCAAGGGTGGTTCAACATCCACAAATCAATCAATGTCATACTCTACATTAATAAAAGAAAGGATGAAAACCATGCAATCCTCTCAAATGATGCAGAAAAGGCATTTGACAAAGTACAGCGTCTTTTCTCGATTAAAACTCTCCACAATGTAGGGATGGAGGGAACATACCTCAACATCATAAAACCTATCTACAAAAAGCCCACAGCTAATATCATTGTCAATGGGGAAAAACAGAGCTTTTCCCCTAAGGTCAGGAGAATATCAGGGATGTCCACTCTCACCAGTGTTGTTCAACACAGTACTAGAAGTCCTTGCCTCAGCAGTCAGACAACAAAAACAAATAAAAGGCATCTGAATCAGCAAAGAAGAAATCAAACTCTCACTAGCTGAAGATGTCATGATACTCTATGTGGAAAACCCAAAAGATTTTACCCCAAAATTTCTAGAACTTATTCAGGAATTCAGCACAGTGGCAGTAGAAAATCAATGCACAGATTATCAGTTGCATTTCTATACACAATGATGAGACAGAAGAAATAGTCATTAAGGAATTGATCCCATTTACAATTGCACCCAAAACCATAAGATATCAAGGAATGAACCTAACCAAAGAGGCAAAAGATCTGTACTCAAAAACTATAAAACACACATGAAAGAAATTGAGGAAGACACAAAAATTGAAAAACATTCCATGCTCATGGATTGGAATAACAAACATTGTTAAAATGTCTGTGCTTCCAAGGGCAATCTGTACATTCAATGCAATCCCTATCAAAATATCATCAACTTTTTTCCACAGTGCTGCGACAAATAATCTTAAAATTTGTATGGAACCAGGAAATACCCTAGTAGTCAAAGGAATGTTGAAAAATAAAACCAAAGCTGTGGCATCACAATGCCATACTTCAGCTCTGTTACAAAGCTGTAATCATCAAGAAGTATGGTACTGGCACAAAAACTGACACACAGGTCAGTGGAACAGAATAGAGAACCCAGAAAAGGACCTCAACAATACGGTCAACTAATCTTTGGCAAAGCAGGAAAGAATATCCAATGGAAAAAAGACAATGTCTTCAACAAACGGTGTTGGGAAAATTGGAGAGCCACATGTAGAAGAATGAAACTGGACCATTTCTTTATATCATACATAAATATAAACTCAAAATGGCTGAAAGACCTAAATGTGAGGCAGGGATCCATCAAAACCCTAGTGAACTCAGGCAGCAAATTTTACACCCTAGGCCACAGCAACTTCTTAGACATGTCTCCAAAAGCGAGGGAAGCAAAGACAAAAGTGAGCTGTTGGAATTTCTTCAAGATAAAAAGCTTTTGAACAACAAAGGAAACAGTTGATAAAACTGAAAGACAACCAGCAGAATTGTAGAAGATATTTGCAAATGTCTTATCATGTAAAGGGTTAGTACCCAGAATCTTTAAAGAACTTATCAAACTCAACACCCAAAGAACAAATAATCCAGTCAAGAAATGGGCAGAAGTTTCATTCTTCTATACATATTTGTCCAATTTTCTCAGCACCATTTATTGAAGAGACTGTCTTTTCTCCACTGTATATTTTTTCCTGCTTTGTCGAAGAGTATTTGACCATAGAGTTGCGGGTCCATATCTGTGCTCTCTACCCTGTTCCACTAGTCTATGTGTCTGTTTTTGTGCCAGGACCATGCTATCTTGGTGATCACAGCTTTGTAGTAAAGCTTGAAATCAGGCAAAGTGATGCTCCCAGTTTTGTTTTTCTTTTTCAACATTTCCTTAGCAATTTGTGGTCTGATTCCAGACAAATTTTAGAATTGTTTGTTTCAGCTCTTTGAAAAATGCCAATGGAGTTTTGATCAGGATGACATTGAAAGTATAGATTGCTCTAGGCAGTATAGATATTTTAACAATGTTTATTCTTCTGGTACATGAGCATGGAATGCTCTTCCATCTTTTTGTGTCTTCTTCAATTTCTTTCATGAATATTCAGTAGTTCTTCTAGTACAGATCCTTTAACTCTTTCGTTAGGTTTAATACCAGGTATCTTATGGTTCTTGGTACTATAGTAAATGGGATTGTTTCTCTAATTTCTCTTTCTATGTTTTAATTGTTAGTGTATAAGAAGGGAACTGATTTCTGTACATTGATTTTTGTATCCTGCCACATTACTGAATTCCTGTATGAGTTTTAGTAGTTTGAGGGTGGAGTCTTTTGGGTTTTTCATACAAAGTATCATATCATCTGAGAAGAGAGAGAGTTTGACTTCTGTGCCAATTTGAAAACCTTTTATTTCTTTTTGTTGTCTGATTGCTGTTGTTAGGAGTTTTAGTACTATGTTGAACAACAGTGGTGAGAGTGGACATTCTTGTCATGTTCCTGATCTCAAAGGGAAGGCTGTCAGCTTTTCCCTATCGAGGATGATATACGCTGTGGGTTTTTCATAGATAGATTTTATGAAGTTAAGGAATGTTCCCTCTATCCCCATACTTTGAAGCATTTTAATAAGGAACAGATGCTGTATGTTGTCAAATGCTTTTTCTGCATCAATTGAGAGGATCGTGTGGTTCTTCTCTCTTCTCTTATTGATTTGTTCTATCACATAGATTGATTAGCTATGTATAGAAGAATGAAACTTGACCATTCTCTTACACCATGCACAAAGATAAACTCAAAATGGATAAAAGACCTTAACATGAGGCAGGAATCTATCAAAATCCTAGAAGAGGACATAGGAAGTAACCTCTTCAACATCGGCCACAGCAACTTCTTTCAAGACATGTCTCCAAAGGCAAAGGAAACAAAAGTGAAAATGAACTTTTGGGACTTCATCAAGATCAAAAGCTCTGCACAGCAAAGGAAATAGTCAACAAAACAAAGAGGCAACCCACAAAATGTGAGGAGATATTCACAAATGACACTATAGACAAAGGGCTGATATCTAAGATCTATAAAGAACTCCTCAAACTCAACACACACAAAACAGATAATCATATCAAAAAATGGTCAGAAGACATGAACAGACACTTCTCAAAAGAAGACATACAAATGGCTAACAGACACTTGAAGAAATGTTCATCATCACTAGCCATCACGGAGATTCAAATCAAAACCACATTGAGATACCACCTTATACCAGTTAGAATGGCCAAAATCAATAAGACAGTAAACAACAAATGTTGGAGAAGATGTGGAGAAAGGGGAACCCTCCTACATTGTTGGTGGGCATGCAAGTTGATGCAGCCACTTTGGAAAACAGTGTGGAGATTCCTTAAGAAATTAAAAATAGAGTTACCCTATGACCCTGCAATTCACAACTGGGTATTTACCCCAAAGATACAGACGTAGTGAAAAGAAGGGCCACCTGTACCCCAATGTTCATAGCAGCAATGGTCACAGTCACCAAACTGTGGAAAAAACCAAGATGCCTTTCAACAGACAAATGGATAAAGAAGATACGGTCCATATATACAATGGAGTATTATGCCTCCATCAGACAGGATGAGTACCCAACTTTTATATCAACATAGACAGAACTGGAAGAGATTATGCTGAATGAAATATGTCAAGGAGAGAGAGTCAATTATCATATGGTTTCACTTACTTGTGGAATATCAGGAATAACATGGAGGACATTGAGAGTTGGAGAGGAGAAGTGAGTTGGGGGAAATCGGAAGGGGAGACAAACTATGAGAGGCTGCGGACTCTGAGCGACAAACTGAGGGTTTTGGAGGGGGCATGGGGAGTGGGGTGAGCCTGATGGTGGGTATTGTGTATTGCCTGGAGCACTGGGTGTGGTGCATAAACAATGAATTTTGGATCACTGGAAAAAATTTAATTAAATTAAAAAAAGAAGAAAGAAATGGGCAAGAAGACATGTAAAGACATTTCTCCAAAGAAGATATACAAATGGCCAATGGACACATTAAAAAAAAAAAAAAGTTCCACATCACTGGGCATCAGAGAAATAGAAATCAAAATCACAATGAGATACCACTTCATGCCAGTCAGAATGGCTAAAATTAACAAGTCAGGAAAGGACAGATACTGGCAAGGATGCAAAGAAAGGGAAACCCTCTTATAGTGTTGATGGGAATGCAAGCTGGTAGAGCCACTCTGGGAAACAGGGTCCTCAAAAGTTTAAAATAGAGCTGCCCTATGACTTAACATTCGCACTACTAGGTATTTAACCCAAAGATACAAATACAGTGATTGAAAGGGGTACCTGCATCCAATGTTTATTGCAGCAGTGTCCACAACAGCCAAACTATGGAAGGAGCCCAGATGTCCCTAGACAGATTAATGGATAAAGAAGATGTGGGAGATATATATACAAGGGAATATATATACAAGGGAATACTACTCAGCCATCAAAAAAAAACCTCACCCTTTGCAAAAACGTGGATAGAGCTAGAGGATATTATGCTATGTGAAATAAGTCAGTCAGAAAAAGAGAATTATCATTTGATCTCCCTTATATGTGGAATTCAAGAAGCAAAACAGCAACATAGGGAAAGAGAGGAAAAAATGAAATAAGACAAAATTAGAAAGGGAGACAAATGATAAGAGACTTAATCATAGGAAACAAATAGTGTTGCTGGAGGGGAGGTGGTGGGGTGATGTGGTGACTGGGAGATGGACATTAAAGAGGGCATGTGATGTAATAAGCACTGGGTGATATAAGGCTGGCATCTACCTCTGAAACTACTAATACATTATGTGTTAGTTAATTGAATTTAAATTAAATAAAAAAGAAAAACACTGGAAAATAATAAATAGATATACATTTTGCAAAGCAGCATACTTATACAATGAAGCTCAGATTATTATTCTTAAACATATAGAAACAAAGGTCAGCAATGTCTTTTGAAGAATGTTCCATTAATAAGCCTCATTTCTATTTGGTTATGTCAAATATTTTAAACACACGTTCTAGCAGTTAAGATTTTATGAGGCCTATAATGGAAAGCTGAGCTTTAACCCGCTTAATAAAAAGGAATTATTATCCCCTACAATTGCAGGTGGCAGAAGCAGGTCAGGTGCCACAACTTGTTTGATTTATTGACCGAGGATTCAGTTTTTCAATTTTTACCCCTGTGCACTGCCATGCATAATGCCAGCATCAACCTAAGAAAAGCATCCTCTTGGGTTACAAGATGACTGTTGAAAAACTCTAGGCTACTTGTTTCTTATCTAAGTCCATAGAAAGAGGAAGAATTTGAAGATTGAGGAAGAGACCTTCTAAAGAATTCCCCACAGACAACTTGCATCTTGTTGGCCTCCATTGGAGGATCTACTTATCTTTGAATCAATAATACAGAATATGGTTTTTCACTGATTAGCCCCATGCTCATTAAACCAATGTTGAAGTCAAAGAAATGCAATGGCAAACCACAAAAAAAAAAAAAAAAAACTTTTTAAATATGAGGAAAGAAAAAAAAGAGAGAAACAAAAGGAGAAAAAACATAGAAATGGCTCTGTGTTACTTTCCATATCCAGCTTGTTCGGGATTGTTGGAGTCAGCCTTTCTTAAGTGACTCTGTGACACAGTAAGCTTTTTCTACCATCAAACCCACTGAGTCAGTGGTCAATGAGACAGAGCAGTCCTATTAAAGAAATCTACCATCAGAAAGAGTCCCCAGCAAAGACCTTTTACAGGACTCTCTTTGGTGCTAATGTTTGGCTCTGCAGAATGTAAGTTCACTTCCAGTCTCAGATTGAAGGAAAATAATCCTTTCTTTTCATTTTAGCAGATACTTACAAAGTGCCGACTATTGTCCAGCCTCCAGGCTTATCAGCTTTATAGATGTTTTATCCTAGAGATGGAACTAATAAAGAATAGAGAAGAAAAATGGTACTTTTCTTGACTACTCCTAAGCTTGCCAATCTAAATCTGAATTCCTGGTAAATGACTATAATGAAACAAAAAAAAACAAGTTGATCCTAACTTGAATATTGGAAAATCAAACACTTCTTAGTGCATTGATAGTTCCTATTATTTATAAGAAGCTCAGAGTGAATTAGGATGAATGTAAAAATTTCCTTGTGGGAAGGCTGTTAATCATGACAATGTTTTTTTTCTTCCTTTTGGTGCTGGGGGTGGATGAGGAAGTTTTTCTGAAGCAAGTGATATTTTTGGTATCCATATTTTGTAGAGAGCTCATTTGAATCATAGGCCTCAGCACATGGCAGGCAGGCAAGTTATCAGGAACAGAGAGGATAAAATAGGCTTCTGGAACTTCTTACCATCTTGATACACTTTTAGAACCTTCTGCTTAAGAAGCCAGTTCTTTCTAGTACAAAACCAGATTGCAGAGATACAGTACTTCCATATAACATTGAGAGAAATGAGTAATTCAACATGGACCCAGCAGACAAAGAAAAAAACACTGATCTGTCAGATCATTAACAAGGTCCTTGAAAATACGTAAATCTTTTTAATCATCATTTAAGATTTGGATCCTCAATGTGAGAAAACTGGGCTATATTATATCCAATGTCCTATCTATTTATGACTCCATGATTTTCAAAAATAAAAACATATCTAAGAAATGGCCTAGAACCTTAAAAATAGTGGATGTTAATAAATTTCATTAAATATAAGATCCCATTGGTTGTAAAAATGTCCACAATTTATAAGTCACTAAGAAAAAATGCTGCCACATAAACCATGATATAATATTTCATCAGGACTCATATTTCTTCTTCGAATGGTCCACTGATGGCTTCTTGATTGTAAAGTTGTACCATCATGCCATCTGCAAAAGCAATTTTACACAATGCTTGCCTTGACAACTCTGCATGTGAAAGCTGTCTGGTAGAAAGTAGCTATATCATCAATTGTAAGATACATCCTGATTTTTTAAAGTATCAAAAATGTATGTATGGGAGGGTCATTAAGAACAATGAAATATCTATATACCAATGAATATTAACCCCATGTGCCAACACAGTCCCTTTGGTTTCCTTTCCTTAAATAAATAGACATTTACTAAACAACTTCTATGAGCAAAGCACTGTGACAGGCAAAGCAGACATAATCATGGGTAAAGTTTATCTTTTCTCAGCTTTTCTGGAGTAAAACCAAAAACATGGAAGTTATAGAAGAGAAAATCATTTATCCCAAGTCTGAGAACAAGGCTAGAGACAGACTAGAGAAAGAAAAGAATGGTACTCTAGGAGGTGAGGGTGAAGAGGAAGGTAGGGACCAGGACATGACCCCTTAGGCTATCTGAAAGATGTAGATCTTTACCCAAAGAACAATAGGTGGGCAGGCACTAAAATCTTTAAAGTGTAAAAGGGAAAGATTTACATTAAGAAAACATAACTTCAGTTATAGTGTCTGCCTGAGGTAGAGGGGGGAAAGAGAAAAAGGCAGAAGACCAGGTAGAAACATAGTATGTTCTTAGCGTGATGACAATTTGATCTAGGAGAGTTGCAGTGGAGATGGTGAGAAATGCATAGCTTTGAAAGATAATTATAAGATAAAATCTATAATATATAGTTTTATGTAGGAAAAATAATAGCTAACATTTTAATAAGACATGGCCAGAAACAAATTATTCTTTCAGTTCTATGGTATGTACTATTTACGAAAGTCCATCTGTTTATAAGAGAAAAATCTGTTGGTTTCCATCATAAGTTTCAGTTCACATTTATTCTTCGAACCAACTATATAAAAACCTAACTGTCCCAAACTACAGTAAGAATTTCTAACTTGATTTGCTTTACTAGTTTATATAATAAGCCCTGGGATACTTTTCATGGCGGGGGGGGGTTAATGAAAATCTCTCTTTCTTCTCAAAGTAATCATAGATGCCATATTGGGTCAAACTCTCTGACAGTTTAAAAAAAAAAAGACTAAACAATTCAAATATCTAGTTGCTTTGACTAGTTCAGTTATTGTCAATGTCAATAATTCTGTAGGAACAATGACCTAAAATGTCTACAGAATAGACAATGTGTGTCTTTTGTTTGTTTGTTTGTTTGTTTGTTTGTTTTATAATGATGAACCAAGCAACCTGTACTGGATAGGTTGGCAAAGAAATTTAAGAACTGAAGGATTACAAAGAAGAAAGGAGAAGGACCTGGAGGTGGAAATGATGGTCATGAATGATTGTATTAGACCTAACCAAGCCTGCTGTCTGAGAAGAGGAGCTTGTGGTCAAAATAATGTCTTTGGGGGAATAGAATTTACAACAGAACAAAAACAATTTGAAGGTGGTTGACTGAAGCAAATTAAGTGAGAAGGTCCTTAGGAGTCAGGATATCAAGAAAACTGAGAGGCCAAATACTGAAGGGATTACCATCCATACAGACTTGACATCAATCAAAATTATATAAACTTTAGTCAAATAGAATCAGCAAATGCCAAGGTTCTTGATAAATTGCAAAGACTGAAATCTAGAAAACATGTGAACATAACTAGGTAAGTGGGTGGAGAGCTTAATTTTTCAAAATGGCCTGTATCTGAAGAAAGTAGATTTGTATGATTTGTTTTTAACAGGTCAGGATAGAGGACTCAAGGCCAGAAACAGTAACAGAAAACCATCTCAATATACTAGAAAGTAGGTGAGCTCTCGGCGGGGGAGGGGGGAATGATTGAGGAAAATAAGTTTAAGATTCTTTAATGGATCCAATCCCATTTGCTTTTTATACCAACGAAGTCTACAACTTCACCTTCAGGTTTTTGCCGACATAGACATTGAATGTGTAACCATTCCAACTGTGTCATGCTTTCATATGATTAGCTGTATTTATAATGTTTACAGTATTTGTAAGGCTTACTCTGATGAATTACATATATATTTTTTTTATCATCCAGTTCAAATGTAACTTACTCTGACCTTCTCCTTCTCCACTGTCCTCACTATCCATCCACCAGCAGATCAGATGGTTCTTGCCCATGTACTTCCATAGCTTTTAGGCATAGCTTCATTAACACACTTTCCCATTCTATAACAGATATTTTTAATGTGTTTACTCTCCCACTAGACAGTGAGCAACTTAAAGGCAAGTTTCATACTCTATTGATCTTTGTATTATTTCTAGCCCCAGCTTAGGGAATGATAGGGGGTAAATGGTAATAAATTGCTGAAATAAATTGAATTTTAAAAATATCTTATTCCCTAAGCAGCCACTTTCCTCTACCATGTCAAAAACATTGAATCCCTTGTCCTCTAGCAATGGTGTATTCCATATGCCCAAGAGATTTAAAAGCATACAGCAGAGAGCTGAAATGAAAAGACTCATTACAGTACTGCTTTAGAGCTACTAGGTCATATTTTGCAACCATACTATGCCACCAATATAATTAGAAGATATTGAACTTTGATTAGAGAAGCCAGCCACCCTTTAATTGTCATTATTTAATTTTTTTTTTACTGTAATAGCCTCATGAGATAGACATCTCATTCCTGTGACAGACCCAAGGGTCACCAGTGGTGTAATTTTATTTCCCTGTACTTGAATGCAGCCCAGAATAGTATTCAACATTTAATACATTCCTAACTTTCATTAGTAACTTCAGTCAAATACAAATTAATCCAGTTTCCCATTTTAAAATTAGAATCTCTCAGTGTGGGAAAGAGGGATACTTCATCACTACTTATATGATGTTTGCACACCTCCTCCGTAATCCTGTCACCTGTGTTCAGTCTTATGGCCAAACATCTCGAATGAGGAAGAAGTCTCTGCATCCTATGACAACTCATTTCACATTTTTTTACTTTAACTTGCCTATATAGGATGAAGCAAATACATTACCTAACAATTTTATGACTATCAATTGTATTATATGACATAGTCCTTGTATTATATGACATAATCATTTTTATAATATTGGGAAACAATTATTATGTTGACCCATGAGACTTTATACAGCTGGGTTATTTCTGCCCAGTTTTCTCACCTATTTCCTTGTTATATTATTTGTGTTCATGTCATTATCTTAACTTTCTCTCTGTTCAATGTGTTTATAATTCTTAAAAAGAGGGAGGCCCCCAGAACTGATTCTAATACCCCCATTTTTATGTCTATGTGAGGAAGGAAAACTGAAGCTTCACTCTTGTGCTGTAGATGCTTATACTTTCTTATGTACAAACTAACTGTTGTTGTTGTTGTTTTTTCTGGTGGTGGGTGATGTTGCAACAAATTTTTAGAATTCACATCTCAGTTTGATATTAACAATACTAAGAGTAAATTGTAAAGGGGATACACTTAAGTAAATCCATTCCCATCGCTACTATTGGACCACCATTGCCGGCATTTACAGAAAATGAAACCAAATTGCAGCAGTAGGTTACCTTACCACTATAATTTTTAATGCTTATTTAAATTATTGTCTATCATATCCATTTAATTAAATGTAGTTCACAAATGGTATGTTTCAGCAGCAGCACTTATTTCCTGCGTCTAAGTACTCACCACAATGTACTGCAACTTCTGTGTGCGTGTCTGTCTCCCAAACTAGAGTTTATATGTTCCATGGCTAGAGCTCGTCTTATTTGGCTCTATATTCCCAGCACCTAGCATATTGTCATTTGTTGAATAGATGACGATTTTTGTATACAATCACTGATTTTTATACTACTGTATTCATGTAATATGAAATATAGATATTAAGGGCATAATTTCACTCAGTAACACATAGAAAAATGCTGCCAAGTGGAAAAAGGACTAAGCATTTTCTACAATTACACCAATAAAAGCTAGACCAATAAGGAAAATTATACAGAATATATTCTAATTTTTATTATTATAACTTGGCAAAGGATTTTTAATAATTCTCAGCTACATAAAATTCCCAGATAATCTAGCCATGTTTTTGTTTGCATTTATACTTATAAAATCTGCCATTACTTTTTTTTTAAATAAAATCTGTCATTACTTTATTATCCCAAGTTACTCTCCCCTATTAGAGGCTAAAACAACCCAACATACATCTATGTAGTGGCACAAATGTTGAGGAACATTATGATAAATAGAGCCCATAATCAAGGGAATGATGGGTGGTTGTTTGAATTTCCTTTTTTCTTAAGAATAGCTAACACTTATTTAGCACTTATCTTATGCTAAGTACTATTCTAAATGCTTTTCTTGAATTATTTCAATTAATCCGTGTACTCATCCTATGAAATAGTTCAAAGTATAAGTCCATTTCACAGATGAGAAACTTAAAGCCAGGATTAAGACTCAGGGATTCTGACTCTAGAACTATTGATACATCCATCTCCCTATAAAGTATCATCTGAACATCTACTTTCAATAATTTATAAAACAATTCAACCTATTGTTTTAATTTAGGATATTTATAATAAGCAAGTTGAACATTTTAAGAACTCATACAACCCAATAGCGAAACAAAATCTAATTTTAAATGGGCAAGAAAACTGAATAGATGTATTTCCAAAGAAATATGGTTACCAGGAACATGAAAATATGCTCAACATCACCAGTCATAAGGGGAATGCCAATCAAAACACAATGAGATATCACCTTGCCCCTGTAAGAATGGTGACGTGAAGGGAAGGGAACCTTCATGTACTGTTAGTGGAAATTTAAATTGGGTGCAACCACTATGGAAAATAATATGGAGGTTACTCCAAATACCAAAAATAGAACTATGATATGTTCCAATAATCCCACTTCTAGGTGTATATATATATATAATATATATATATATTATGTATATATATGAAATATATAAGAAAATAAATCAATATCTCATTTGTACTCCTATGTTCATTACAGTATCATTTACAATTTTTAATAGCTAAGACATGGAAATGGCTTAAGTGCCCACTGAAGGATGAATGAATAAAGAAAATACAATATCTACATAGAAGATGGTGGAGAAGTAGCAGGCTGAGACTACATCAGGTAGTAGGAGATCAGCTAGATAGCTTATCAAACCATTGCAAACAACTGCAAATCCAACGGAAGACTGAAGAGAAGAAGAACAGCAATTCTAGAAACAGAAAATCGACCACTTTATGAAAGGTAGGACTGGCAGAGAAGTGAATCCAAAGCAACGGGAAGATAGACTGCGGGCGGAGGGGCCAGCTCCCAGCAAACAGCGAAGCAATGGAGCACAAAATTAGGACTTTTAAAAGTCTGCTCCACTGAGGGACATCACTCCAGAGGCTAAACCGGGGTGAAGGCCACGGGGGCCAGCATGGCCCTAGGTCCCGCAGGCTCACAGAAGGATCAGGGGTGTCTGAGTGTCGCAGAGCTTGTAGGTATTAGAGCTGGGAAGCTGGCTACAGAGACAAAGCTAAGGAGTGAGGAGTGGGGCCCCAAGCTCTCGGCTCCCCTGGGCTGGAGACTGGGAGGCCACCATTTTCATTCCCGTCCTCCGGAACTCTACAAAAAGCGTTCAGGGAACAAAAGCTCTCGAAAGCAAACCCAAGCAGATTACTTAGCCCAGCCCCTGGTAAGGGTGGTGCAATTCCGCCTTGGGCAAAGACACTTGAGAATCACTACAACAGGCCCCTCCCCAAGAAGATCAACAAGAAATCCAGCCAAGATGAAGTTCACCTACCAAGGAGAGCAGCAGAATTCCAGTGGAGGAGAAAGAAAAGCACGGAACTCATGTCTTTCTCCCCATGATTCTTTAGTGTTGCAGTTAATTTAATTTTTTTAATTTAATTTTTTTTTCTTCTGCTAAATTTTTTTTAACTTTTACCCTTTTCTTTTTTAATGTTTTTTAACTAGTTTATCTAATATATATATTTTTTTCTTTTTTATATTTTTTCTTTCTTTTATTTGTAAATTTTTAAAATTTTTTTCTGAACTTCTTTTGATCCCCTTTCTCCCTCCCACAATTTGGGATCTCTTCTGATTTGGTTACAGTCCATTTTCCTGGGGTCTTTGCCACCCTTTCAGTATTTTATTTGCTCCTTCATATACTGTTATTTGGACAAAATGACAAGGCAGAAAAATTCACCACAAAATAAAAAAAGAACAAAAGGCAGTACCAAAGGCTAGGGACCTAATCAATACAGACATTGGTAATATGTCAGATATAGAGTTCAGAATGACGATTCTCAAGGTTCTAGCCAGGCTCAAAAAAGGCTTGGAAGATGTTAGAGAAACCCTCTCCAGAGAGATAAAAGCCCTTTCTGGAGAAATAAAAGAAATAAAAGAAATAGACCCTCAACTCTATGGTCAACTAGTCTTTGACAAAGCAGGAAAGAATGTCCAATGGAAAAAAGACAGCCTCTTCAATAAATGGTGTTGGGAAAATTGGACAGCCACATGCAGAAAAATGAAATTGGATCATTTCCTTACACCACACACGAAAATAGACTCAAAATGGATGAAGGATCTCAATGTGAGAAAGGAATCCATCAAAATCCTTGAGGAGAACACAGGCAGCAACCTCTTTGACCTCAGCCGCAGCAACATCTTCCTAGGAACATCGCCAAAGGCAAGGGAAGCGAGGGCAAAAATGAACTATTGGGATTTCATCAAGATCAAAAGCTTTTGCACAGCAAAGGAAACAGTGAACAAAACCAAAAGACAACTGACAGAATGGGAGAAGATATTTGCAAATGACGTATCAGATAAAGGGCTAGTGTCCAAAATCTATAAAGAACTTAGCAAACTCAACACCCAAAGAACAAACAATCCAATCAAAAAATGGGCAGAATACATGAACAGACATTTCTGCAAAGAAGACATCCAGATGGTCAACAGACACATGAAAAAGTGCTCCATATCACTCGGCATCAGGGAAATACAAATCAAAACCACAATGAGATATCACCTCACACCAGTCAGAATGGCTAAAATTAACAAGTCAGGAAATGACAGATGCTGGCAAGGATACCGAAAAAGGGGAACCCTTTGGTGGGTTTTCAAGCTGTTGTTGGGAATTCAAGCTGGTGCAACCACTCTGGAAAACAGCAAGGAGGTTCCTCAAAAAGTTGAAAATAGAACTACTCTATGACCCAGCAATTGCACTACTGGGTATTTACCCTAAAGATACAAACGTAGTGATCTGAAGGGGCACATGCACCCGAATGTTTATAGCAGCAATGTCTTCAATAGCCAAACTATGGAAAGAACCTAGATGTCCATCAACAGATGAATGGATAAAGAAGATGTGGTATATATATACAATGGAATTCTATGCAGCCATCTAAAGAAATGAAATCTTGCCATTTGAGACGACGTGGATGGAACTAGAGGGTATCATGCTTAGCGAAATAAGTCAATCGGAGAAAGCCAACTATCATATGATCTCCCTGATATGAGGAAGTGAAGATGCAACGTGGGGGGTTAGGGGGCTAGGAGAAGAATAAATGAAACAAGATGGGATCGGGAAGGAGACAAACCATAAGTGACTCTTAATCTCACAAAACAAACTGAGGGTTGATGGGGGAGGGAGGGAGGGAGAGGAGGGTGGGGTTATGGACATTGGGGAGGGTATGTGCTATGGTGAATGCTGTGAAGTGTGTAAACCTGGCGATTCACAGACCTGTACCCCAGGGATAAAAATACATTATATGTTTATAAAAAAATAAAAAATAAAAAAAATAAAGATTAAAAAAAAGGAAATACAGTATCTACATTAACAATGGAATATTATTTGGCCAGAAAAAATGAAATCATGTCTTTTTTTTTTTTAAGATTTTTTTAATTTTTTTATTTGACAGAGAGAGATCCCAAGCAGGCAGAGAGGCAGGCAGAGAGAGAGGAGGAAGCAGGCTCCCTGCTGAGCAGAGAGCCCAATGCAGGGCTCGATTCCAGGACCCTGAGACCACGACCCGAGCCGAAGGCAGTGGCTTAACCCACTGAGCCACCCAGGTGCCCCGAAATCATGTCTTTTGCTACAACATGATGGACCTTGAGGACATGTGCTAAGTAAAATAAATTAGAGAAAGACAAATATTATTTTATTTTACTTATGTGGAATCAAGTACACACAAACACACACACACTCATAGATACAGGTAATAGATTGGTGACTGTCAAAGACAGAAGGATGCGAGGTGGGTGAAATGGGTGAAGGGCGTCAGAAGATAGAGACTTATACAGTTATAAAATAAGTAAGTCATTAGGATGTAATGTACAACATGATTACTATAGTTAATAATACTGTATGGCACATTTGAAAGTTACAAAGAGAGTAAATCTTCAAAGTTCTCATCACAAGAAAATAGTTCCATAACTGTGTATGGTGACATACGTTATGCAGACTTACTACACTTATCATTTTGCAATATACACAAATATTGAGTTGTTATGTTATATACCTGAAATTATTTATGTCAAGTGTACCTCAACAAATAAGCAAACAAACAATGAATGCTCTCTAATTCCAAAGTAGGATTTCTTAATCTTGGCTCTATTAACATTTGGGGTAGAAAAACTTTTTTTGTAGGATACTGTCCCATGTGTTATAGAATGTCTAACACCATCCTTGGCCTGTCCACTAGATGCCAAAATCATCCTCCCCCTACTTGTGAGAATGTCTCTAAGACATTGTCAAGTGTCCCTTAGGGGCAAAATCACTGTCCAAAAGAAAAGAAAAATTATCTGACTTTAAAGTCTCCTTATTTTTATCATATTTTTCTTTATAAAAGGATTTTTCATGTGCTATATAGATAAGTAACATAATAAAGAAGCAACCTTTGAAATGAGGGAGAGAACCTGATTAGAAGGAGTTGCTTCTTGTGGACACATTGATAGATATCATTTCTCTTTTATTTTTCTTATGACACAAAATGATTTTTTGGGTCTGCCCCAACCCTGCATCCACGGCCCACATACTAGTCCCACTCTCCTCCTCTATCCTAAAATCCCTGCACAATACTTCTATTTTTTTAAATCTAATCTGTCTCTATACTTTGATTGGTAGAGCCGGATTACAATGGAAGCAACAAGATTGGTCTAGAAACATCCTACTATCTTCAAACTTTCTCCAATACCTTCCCCAAACTTAGTTGCATGAAAATCAAATTTAAGTTCAAGAAGCAAATACCATAAAAAAAAAAAAAAGAAGAAGAAGCAAATGCCATCAGACTGTCATCAAATACAATCAGTACTGAGGCTGCTGCTGCTTTTTTTCATGTTTTTAAATTAAGTTTTGGGTTGAATTTAGTCATGTGTCTTATGTCACTTTTCATAAAATAGTAACTCCTTTCAAGGAAAATTAGGGCTATATTACTCCAAATACTACATTTAAAAAATATTCATCCCAGTTTATATGTACATTTCCTATTCCATTTGTATGTTTTGTAAGGTTAGTACTGAATTTTAACATAAAGATAGGACTTTATTGCTGATTGCACAATCATTTGAATACAAATTATAATTTTCAAGGACATTAATATTGAGGCATATCCTTTCTATCTTAACTCAAAGGGGACAGTAAGAAGGTCGTACAACATCTTCATCTGTGAGGTTACAGTCACTCTTTTCCTCCATCATTTCAAATTTGGCTAAATACATCTCCCACCCACCCCTCTATCTATGTTATTCTCAATTTGCAGCCAAATGCAAATGAGTTCATCCAGTAAAGACTTAGGTCCTTTTCTTTCAACTAGAAACAGTGACCTCAGGAAGAGAACATGTGTATTCTCATCTTTCTGTCAGCTGTCTACCTCAACTGGACAAACAAGGCAAAAGTAATGTAGCCTGCTTCTCTCACAGAATGCAAGAAAGAACTAACTTTCCCAAAGTAAGTTGTAATTTGATGTTGAAGTGCAATTTAGATACATGTACATTATGTCTTATTTCATAGAATTCTAAGCATATCGAAAAAAATGAATCAATATACTTTTCACCTGACCAATATATAAGTCTTAATTTCTTTTTAAAGTTACATGTTAATTCTGAAAGCAGATAAATAAATGGAGACTACATCTTTTTTAGTGTTTGGAAAGAATTATAATTTTATTCTAAATTGTCTTCTCCTAATATATATTAAAAAGAAATACAGCCAGGAGAAAACTCCATTAATTTAGTTTCCATCTAATGAATTAAAAAATATTATACTTTTATTGATTTTTACTAATAATTACATTTTTATGTCACTGGTAATGACATTTTTGTATTGAATAAGACCTCATAGATTTTCACATAGCCATGTTTGTTCTTTCTCTGAACACAGTAACTTCTTTGAAAGTAATGATCTTAACTAGTGTGTTGTGTTTTATCCCATAAATCAATATGCATATAACAATATTGAACATTGCAAGCCTATATGAATCACTATGGATAGTCTTACTTAATATTCAAAAGATCCTCTGCATAGGTGCTGTTCTTTAACATATGAAAACGGAGGCTTTGAGGTTTTATGTAACTTTCCAAAGTTGGCCAACAAGTAAAAACTGGATTCAGGATTTGAATCCTAGCCTATCTGACTCCCAAGCTCAGATTCTAATGACTCCACTTTATCTGATACACATGTAAGGAAAACACTCTTTAACGCCTTACTGCTCAGATGTCTGTAGACCAGCAGCATCAACATCACCTGGAAACTTGTTAGACAAACAAAATCTCGGGCCCCACCCCTTATCAGAATCTGCATTTTAACAACATCCTAGGTAATTCCTATGCAGGTTAAAATTTTAGAAATATTCATCTAGTGGATACTGGTGGGTTGTCTTGTTAGCAAGCATTCCATGCATTTCCAGAATGTCACAGTTTTTGTTCAGAAAACCACATAGTTCCAGCAAAGGTAACTTCATACCTAGCTACACAATCCACATTAAACTAAACTATCAATCCCTTCATAGTGAGCCTCAAAGTTTTGCTGGGAATGTTGGCACAAAAATTTAATTGTTCAAGGCTGGGTAGTTAAAGGGCAGATAAATGAGTTTAGATACAGAGGCTGGAGAGACAGACAGAGGACAGATTATTCAGGAAACAATAAGCCATGATATGTATTTGAGAATTTCTCCTAAAATGAATCCATTTTTAACTCTGTGTGTGTGTGTGTGTGTGTGTGTGTGTGTGTGTGTGTGTGTTGGGGGGTAGAGAGGTAGAATGGGTTGGATTGACATAATTAGATTTTGAAGACTACTTTGGCTATATTAATTAATTAATTAAAAGAACAACAAAGCCTTAAGACAGAGGTCAGTCACAATCTGTTTCTGCAGGACACTCCAGAGAGGCTCATAGTTTAGTCCAGGGTGATGAACAGGGAGAAAACAATAAACAAATTCTAACAATATTTAGGAGGTAGAATCAAAAGCCTAAGAAGTTGATGGGCTATAAATAATAAGGAAGGTATTAGGAAAAGCTTCAAAATATTTGGTGTGAACAACTGGGGCAATAACCTTCACTCATTCAATCTGAACGAATATTAGAGTAGGAGCAAAGTAGGGACAGGATGAAAAGTTTGGTTTTGGATGAATTGGACTCTCAGCTGGACATACAGTTCAAATCTGTGTTCATTTCTTGCTATGACTTTTTGTTCTTCATCACTACATATCCAGACTACATATCAATTGTTTAAAAAGTGAACAATGTGAAGTTTCCTCCATTCTGAATCACCCTTGAAGTTAGTCTTTAATATTTTTGAAGTTTTACTGATATGCAATGTAACTAATAAGGAAATTTAGGCACTTTTTAACTCCCTATATTAACCACTATCTCAGTGTGTGTAAAATTTCTAAAGGGAAAATGTAACCTATAATCAGATCTCTTATAGAAGAAAAGAATCTTATAAGATTGACTTCTCTCCTGTTCCATTAATTGTTAATTATCGCTAATGAGAAGGAAGTAGGATTTGGTTCACATCTGATCAGCCCATAAATTAAAATCATCTAGAATGCTGGTCATGTGAGCATTGTCAGCTCTCTTCAGTATGTGGCCCACATTTTTTTTTTTTTTTTTTTTTAATTTCAGCTCCTTTAAGATAAGCTTCCAAATGCCGAAGTACTCAAGATATAATCTACCAAGTTCTGGGTTCCAAACCCTGGAGCATCAGAATTTGCTATAGTAAAATTTGAAGATTTGGGGCGCCTGGGTGGCTCAGTGAGTTGGGGCCTATGCCTTCGGGTCAGGTCATGATCTCGGGATCCTGGGATAGAGTCCCGCCTCAGGCTCTCTGCTTAGCGGGGAGCCTGCTTCCCCTTCTCTCTGCCTGCCTCTCTGCCTGCTTGTGATCTTTGTCAAATAAATACATAAATTTTAAAAAAAAAAAATTTTTAATTTTCCTGTGATTGGGCTTTAGAAGGGATTTTTCAGTCTCTGAAAACCCTTCTACTGAAGAATCACTTACAATGACCTCACATATGCTTGAAAATCCCCACAGAAGCCCAGGAATCTCTAAATACATCCATGGCGAAGACAACACTTAATTTCCCATTATTCAGATGCTTTCCAGAGGACATGATATATCCGTTTATTTATGTTTAGCTTGTGTTTGTTTTTAAATAGTCAGCAACCTCGAGGAGACAATAAGGTAACAAAACTGTTCTGACAAATAATTCACAAATAAACAGCGCAGTAATTAAATTTGCTCCAAATGCTTTCACTCCTCAGCAGATGCAGTCATTATTTCTGTTGTTTTGGTGGGGTTTTGTTTTGTTTTGTTGTTTTGTTTTTGTTTTTGTTTTTTTTAGGGGAAAAAAGGTAATTATGTCGTTGCCATAAAAATACTAGCAAACAAAGAGGGCAAAATTTGTTTCTGAGAGAATAAGTATTGTTTAAAATCGCATTAAAGTATACGACTTCCAAGCTGATTTTTTGCTGTAGTAACGGAAAGGCCCTCTGTAAACTACAGATGAAGAAATAGCATGTAAAAGGATATATATATATATATATATATATATATATATATATATATATATAACCATTTGGGATTGGCAAAGAAAATATCATATACTACTCCCATCCAAATAATTAGGCCTTTCAAGAGACTGATTTTTAGTTGTTGTTTTTTTTTTAAAGATTTTATTTATTTATTTGACAGAGATCACAAGCAGGCAGAGAGGCAGGCAGAGAGAAAGGAAGGGAAGCAGGCTCCCTGCTGAGCAGAGAGCCCAATGCGGGGCTCAATCCCAGGACCCTGAGATCATGACCTGAGCTGAAGGCAGAGGCTTAACCCACTGAGCCACCCATGTGCCCCATGATTTTTAGTTTTTATATACGAAAGGAATAAGAGAATGTTAGACTAACTCTGCATACATACTGAATGTTCTGTCTGAATGCTGATATTTTCTGTTCTGGAATATAAATACAATGGTTAATCTGTTTTCTGAATTGGATGACTCCCCTAATTATGAAAGAGAGAAAGAGAGAGAGAAATGGGGGGGGTTGGAATGAATGGACTACAAGAGGAAATATTTGCATTCCAGAAATATTCTGACATTTTTTATCTTCTAACAGGTGAAAAGGGAGAAAAATCCTTTAATAAACTCAGCTTTTTCTAATTATTATGGAGCAAGGTATTGGTTTTTAAAAAAGTTGTCCTAAGCTTAAAGTACATTTTCCGTCTTCAAGTTTAAAGCAATATTATAAACTAATCTTATAAACTAAAATGATACGAGCATTTATTAAAAAAATCTATTTTGAGTATTCAGGCTAATTTCAAGTCTGAAGCTGTGTTGAGCAGAGTATAAGTCTTCAGTTTGATTTTTCGCTCATTTAACTTAAATTAGGAAAAAAGAGGAAGAGGAAAATAGTATTTATGCATTCCTCCTTAGGCTAAGCTTTTAATATCCGTTATATAACCCTCATAACATTCTTGGGTTACGGTGTTATTATCTCAGTTTAAAAAATGAAAAAAAAAAAAACAAAACAAAACAAAAAACAACCTAAGTCTCAACAATCATCTCTCTCTATGGTCACACAGCTCCTATGGGTTAAAGTGTAGAGCTGGATTTGAATCTAGATATGTCTCATTTAAAGTTCTACCCATTTATTATTTTTTTAGGGGGGGGATGTTTAGGCTAAGTTGGGGTCAAAGAAATTCTCACCAGTTAAAATGTATAAGAGCATACATAAATGAAGGGCATGAAACAAGGCTGAAAGTGTTGCTATTCAACAGTAACACCCAGCAGAATAAACATTCTTCCCCTAAGCTTCCAAAAACATTTTTCACAGTGTGTTATTGAACACACCATGAATATCGAAGTTTCATTGTGGTTGACCAACAACAACTAATGTTATAATTTAATTCCAGAGCTATTTAAGAAGTAGCCATTTTTCTCCCAGTCCTATATTGGGAATAGCATGGAGACAAACAAACAAACAAAATTCAAAGCACAGTTCCTGACCCAGAGAAGCCAGGACTAGCTAGAAGGAAAAAGATGTACAAACATGCAGAATATAACTTGCATGTATAAACGTGCAGAAAAAGATGTACAAACATGCAGGTAGCTAACATATTAACCAGAACACTACAGTGTGTAAGACAATTTGAAGTAAGTATAAGAAATTACTGGGTATCTTCATTGGACAACTATGTATTTTTTACCACACACATTTCCTAGTTCTCTGATTCCACTAATTCATTGCCTTTGAGCTATTTACAAGTTATAGATAACACTTTATAGATAATTCATGGCAATGCAAAATGATTCTTATTTATACACCTGAAAATAAATTTTGTCTGGGAAAGGTTCAATTGACATCTCCCTGTCACTGTGTTAGAACCCAGTTGGCCCTCCCTCATTTGTGCATTCATTTTAATATTCTTGATTAATAAATGTGTCTGTTCTTGGCATTCTCTTTTGAACTAGTTGTAACATCTTATTAGATACCTCATTAATAATGAGTTAAGTTCAGTCTTTATTGCATGTTCATTTTATCTCTGTACGAGAGTCATGATTTTACTTTTTCTTGAAAATTATTCTTTAACAAATGTGTTATAAACACTATTAGTTGGTGTCAAGAGAATGCAAAACAACAAGTGATTTTCTCAGGTGTATGGAAGAAAAGTGATAATATATATCCTCCTGTAGGCTGAATGTCTAAAAACATATTATTAAGATGAAAGACACTCTCCTCTATAAACAAATACATCAGTAATCTACCCATATGATTAAGTCAGGTTATATATATTCTAATGATCTCTGCACCTGTGTATCAGTGAGAAGAGAATCAATATGTCTTTCTAATAAGTTAGATTTGAAAGAAAACACACATACAAGGACTATAAAAATATAAACTGGATTACTTTAATCATTAAAATATTATCCTTTCCATATTTTCAAATGAAATAGAAAAAGAACACTATATCATTCCATCAACCTGTTAGTATTATTAAAGCTTAGCTTCCCAGGGAGACTTTTCATTAATACTTTCAAATTTCTCTTTGATTTGAGGAATAACACAAATATTTTCTCATCATTACCTTCTTCCTCTCTTCCTCAGAAGTTGCAAAGTTGATTTTTTTTTCTCATGAGCCTTTGAAGAGAGCAGCCCTATCTCCCTTGAACATCAGATACAAAATGACTTGACAACACCAGAAGGTTTCAACAGACAAAAGAATATTTTCTTCTTTTACTTATTTATTTAATAACTGTTTCCAATACCTGTAGCAGTGTTTCCATTACTTTTTTCCTGAACAAACAATATCTTTGATAGTAGATAAAATCCCAACAAATTGACTTATTTTTGTCTTATGGAATTTGCATGTCTATCAAATACTGAGTTACTACTTACGAGAGCAAGGACATTCTTCAAACTTGAAGTCATGACTTACCACCATGTAGGAATTCAAGTAAGCCATTGGTGCCATCAAAAATTATCAAATATTTTGGCAGATGTTTCTGGAAGGCCTAACTAAATGCAACAGAGCAGAAAATAACACATGGTAAAAGAGGTAAGGTAAAGCAAAAATGCAGTCTACGTGAATGGGGACCTCCAGAGTTTTGTAGAAAATGAGTCCCACCATGAAGAAGAGAACAGCCATGGCACCTGCTGTGCATCATCACATCTTCGTTATTTTAAAAAAAGAAGACCAGGAAGATAAGTTGCTTACTTTTGTAAACATGTGCAAAGAGTGCAACTGATTCCCATGATCTAAATGTTTCTTTTGTTGGACCAATCAGCCAGTTTATAAATTGAAATGAGCCCTTTTCAGACAAACTGGTAAAGCAGATATATAAAGATAGATATAAATACATTTATAACATTTTTTAAAAGATTTTATTTGAGAGAGAAAGAGAGAGCATGCACATATAAGCAGGGAGAGGGGCAAAGATAGAGGGAGAGAATATCAAGCAGACTCTCCACTGAGTGTGAAGCCATGGGGCTCTATCTTATAACCCCAAGATCACAAACTGAGCCAAAATCAAAAGTGGAAGTGGCAGGCAGAGGGAGAAGCAGGCTCCCCGCTGAGCAAGGAGCTCAACCCAGAACTCTAACACTTAACCGACTGAGCCACCCAGGCATCCCCCCATAACATATTTTCAACTTAAGCTCTACTAGTTGGCAAACTATGCCTGGGTACAAGACACCAAAACATGCAGACATGCTGCAAAATATTTAGATTATTATTCATCTGCTTTAATTTTTCTCAAAGAACAAATATTACCCATGTGAGAGGGTCCTGTTTAATGAATTTAACTCAGAAAAGTCATTTAGGTGTTGCAAACTGTGTATCCCTAGAAAAAGAAAGTCTGTCTCTTAATTCCAGAATAGTACTTGATTTCCATTGCTTTAACAACCCTCATTAGAAATTGTGTTTAAGTCATTTACAAGCAGTTTTCAGTCTTAAAACATCAGCCTTCATGAAATTTGAAGAACAAAGAAACTAATACTGTAGAATCAAATCATTTGCATCATCTCTGTCACTAAAATTAAATATTTTAATTAGTTATTAAGAGTCCAGATATTTGATGAAACCGAGGTCTCTTTTCATCTCTAATACTTAATAGGCATATCAGTTCAGGAAGTTCCCTTAAC
This sequence comes from Enhydra lutris kenyoni, assembly GCF_002288905.1. Lineage (NCBI taxonomy): Eukaryota > Metazoa > Chordata > Mammalia > Carnivora > Mustelidae > Enhydra > Enhydra lutris. Next base: position 22,728,268 of record NW_019154106.1, on the reverse strand, counting down.
TCACCAACCCCGTTAATTGCTTCATCTATGAAAGAGGGACAGTAGCAGTAAATTTCTATTTACTGAGCCCTGCCTTAGTCAAAATTCCAGGGTCACTTCTTAAGCCTTTTCTAATTTGCATATTTTTAAAAATAGAAACTGTTTATACAAATAACCCCTACAAAACACTTTATCTCTATGGTGCAGCCTCAGAAGTAAAAAGTAATATTCATTTTTTTGTGTCTAAGATAACACATGGAGAAATTATCTGCAGTAAGATGAGAATTGTCAGAGTTTGACACACAATGGTCACTAAATGAATTGCTTTAAAATAAAAGAATAAACATAGAGAAAGACTCAGAACACAGAAAATAATGGGCAGAACGTCCCCATGAAGAATGCAGTGAAGCCACCATACCCAACGGCTGTCAGAGTCCCTCAGCGTAACCACAGACAGGGCTAAGGGGAGAAAAGCTGACACAAACTATCAGGTGGTCATGAAGAAGTCCCTGGTCAACTTAGTGATTAATGTGAAGTCACCCTCTATCAAGATTTTTATGCTGCAAGGCCTGAACAGACCCTCAGAACTGTTGCCACAACCACAGGAAATAGTCTTTCCAAAGAGGCACTGCTAAGAAATGGCAACTCCATTGACAATTTTGCAACCCCCAAACTACCTGAAAGTCCCAAGTGCTACCCAAGGCAACCTCCCTCACTTTTTCTAATTCTATCTTCTCATATTCTCAGGAATACTACAGAAATAACAGTGATAATAAAATGGTTTTTTTTTTAAAGAAAACTATCATCAGAAACTTCTATTTTGCATTCTGATACAAACTTTAGGATAAAACTTTTGTTAAAACACACACACACACACACACACACACGCACACACAAATAAATAAAAACCTTCAACTAATTAAAGCCCATATCCTATTGAGAAAATGCTTGTAATATATTTAACATAATGTCTGGCACCAAGTAAACAATGGGAACAGATAGCTATAATTTCATCTCCTCCCCAAACCAATTGGTGATACATTGAAGAAACAGTTATACTACTTCTTCAAAGCCAGTTGAAAAAATATTCAAGACAGTGTAGACATTCCCATTACAGTAACTTAGGCTCACACCGAATCAATGCAAATGTCATTAATTTGTGTTCTGTTGGCCTCTTCTGGCTGAATGGATTGTTGCAATGGTGTGAGGCAAAGCAATTCACTTTAGTACACATTCAAAAGTCATGGATTACTTAAACATACAGTCATTAAAACAGATCCTAAAGGGGAAAACACAGACACTTGACATTAACATTACTATTCCAGTGAAAGCAAATAAATTTGGCCATGAGCATTGATTCCATATATTTTAGAGAATCATTAAGAAAGGTTCTTGTACCATTTAATACCATGTGGCAAAAACATAATGGAAAATAACAAAAAATAAATTAAGAATGAAAAATGACTTCTGTAAATTAGTGAGATATTCAACCTAGCAGACATAGATCATAATAATATGCCTCTCAGGGATAAGCAAATAGACTTCTCATGATAAATTTAATTATAAAGGTCAAATAAAGATATACATTTAAAAAATTAAAACAGAGGAGCAGAGAAGGTGGGAAACAAATCTGACTTTATCACTTGTTTTTTATTTCCTTTACTATTTTTAGAAAAATTAAAGACTTTGGCATCAGACTTGAATTTGACACTCATCCTACTAATCACTATGTGACCTTACTCACAATCTCAGATTTTTGGTTGGGTCATTTGTAATTTTTAAACATGGATAACTATGCCAAGATGATTTTTATTAAGGGATCACAAATTAATGACAGTAGGTACCTGCTATATTATCAGCAAATTTTAGCTCTTGCCTCTTCCCTTCTCTGTTTGCCTCCTCCCCCAAGGATCACTGACCTTCTAAAACACTTATATAATGTGTACTGAAATCCTAACCTTGGTTCCACTAAGGTGATAACTGAGACCAGAAACTATTACAATCCCAATTATAAAAGTGCTTTATTCAAATCTGGAGAACAAAAAGAAAATAATGACAGAATCATATAAAATGTGCAAACATAAAAGTTTTTAAAGAAAAGCCTTTGTTTTGAAAAACACAGAGAAATGGCAGGAAGTTTTGAGGGTCTAAATATTCTCATTCTCTTGTAGCCATTGCTTTTCCCACTGGTACCATAGAACTTTATACTCATTGACTTCCCATATTCATGTGATCCTGCTCAAATAAAAAGGCTCCAGTTATCAATGGTCTTTTGACCTTGAAACATAATACTTGTCTCTTAGACTACAGAGGATAGTGCAAATATGTATGTTATTCTTTCTCTCAAAATCTCAACAAATTAAACCTTATTATCATCCAATTTATGATTCCCAGGTACAATATTTGGAACCCCAAACAATTTTCAAATTTTTTTCAAAATTTCAGAAAAATTTCATAATCTAGTAGGAGTAAGGTTGATGGTAAATTATCCAGCCAATTTGAAGATGATAATGATTGTTAAATATGATACTAATGAATATACATATACACACACACATTCCCTTGATGATTTTTCCCCCAAGGAAAGATTATCCAGAGTTTCTTTCGTTTAAATATTAAAAGTTTATATATATTTTGAAATCTATTACTTCAGTATACTAGCTCATGTTTTTGTAAAAACAAAATTTTGACAATTATTTTTAAGGGCACTCAACTAATTTTTTTTATTATATATTTCAAATGGTTCCAGTGGCCTTTATAAATTTAATAAATAAACAACCCTTCTAAACATGTTTTTTAAAGATTTTATTTATTTATTTGACAGACAAAGAACGCAAGTAGGCAGAGAGGCAGGCAGAGAGAGAGAGAGAGAGAGAAGCAGGCTCTGCACTGAGCAGAGAGCCCAATGCGGGGCTCGATCCCAGGACTCTGTCATGACCTGAGCCAAAGGCAGAGGCTATAACCTACTGAGCCACCCAGGTGCTGCACAACCCTTCTAAATATTTCAACGTTCTATCAAACTTTCTGAAAACTTATGTAAATGTCATGAATCCAAAAAAGTAATTTAACAAATATGGTGTCAAGTTGTCTTAAAATGTTCTAATACTATATTCAAAAGCAGCATACGTTTCACTTAAAAATTGCAATTTTTGGTCAATTATGTTATTTTTAATGAGATATCAATCATATGATATTTAAATATCTTTGGTTCAGTCTTGAGGACCATAGAACTTGACAAAAGGATTCATTCTTGTAGCACCACAACACTTAACAATATCATAGTAACATCTGATTAAATTCAAGATCACTTTCACAGCTTCATTTAACTATGAGTTCACACAACCATGGTTATTCTATTGACTATAATAACAATAATAAATGTTAACATAGTGATAACTATGTGTTAAGAGACACTGCTCTAAGACCTTCATTACTCTTCCAATCATTTCTGCAGATTTGGCATTTGGGGATTAGTATTATGTTCTACTCATAGATGAAAACACTGAAATCAAGGTGTTTAATAATTTATACAACAGTATATAGCTAATAAGAGGTGAGAATGGGATAGGAAGCCCACCTGTCTACCTTCTGAGTGTGCTCTTTACAGAATAAATGGATATGGGAACCAAGGCCAAGAATTATTAATGGTGTTTCTGTCACACATAATGGCCCCCTCACAAAATTATTGGTTTACCATTTCTGTGACTTTGGACCTGATGGGTTAATAGTCTTGGTCTTATTGTCTGCTTTTTTGTGTGTTTGAAACTTTGCTAATGCTTTAGCTAGATTGAACAAAATCTTTATGAGAATGTTGAAAGCCACCCCCTTCTCTTCCCACAAACACAAGGAAGTGGTCTTCCATATTCTCTAAAGAAAGAGAAAATTGACTGCCATTGCCTTGATTATGACTATAATCAGCAAAACAGGTAATGTGGAGGCTCATTGCACAATTCAAACTTTCAAATTTACAACCAAGTTAGAAATTTGGTGAAAGATATTTGAAACTTGAAATGTTAAATTGTTATGACTAGCAAAAAGATTCAGATTAACAATCAATATTTTAAAAGATTAAAGTTATTAAATTTGGGTTTGTGCTCCCTAGAGAATGAAAAAACCTCACTCTTTTCAAAGGGTCAGTAGAAAGCAGCGGAAATAAAGTGTCATTTGTAATTAAAATGAGGGATTTGGATGTTGTTTGAGGATAAAAATGCAGTACCCATCTCTTCAAAATAACTTAATTACAGAGATCACACAGGGGATTAACTGAGTTTTCAGGACATTCTTTCAGAGAACAAAATGACAAGAATGAAATATTGCAGATGTGCAGATAGTAAAAATGTCCATGGAAACAAATTATCCATTGATAATCCAATTACCTGTTGCTTGCAGATCTCCAATCTGTTAATTATCTCCATTTATTTTGAATCTGCTTTCAGCCACTGGGATTCATTATGGTCCATTCAAGTCTCTGCCATAATTCAACACTTTTTACTCTTTTTTTTTTAACATAAAGAAAATGGTCTATCATTTCTTCACAACTTTGATTTGTAGTGTTTTCCATTCCTTCAAATCGTTTTGGATTAGTATTATTTTTCCTTAATATGAAAACATGGTCAATCTGAGTCTCAAATGGAACATCAGGTACTGAATGTATTAAGCTAGTATTGGCATTATTTATAGAATTCCGTAACTGTATATGGGACTTTATAGAACACATAAAAACATAACCATCTCTCATCATGTTAGTATCCATTCTCATTCTAGTTCATATCACCCTGCTATTTCTCTACATCGGTGAGGCATCATTAAATATTCATGACATGACACTGAAATAGTGCAAATAAAATGGAAAGAACTGAATTGATTTCTCTTTTTTATTCACTCACACGATCTTTGCCATGATTGTATAGGTTGTCATTTTTGTTACTCTCTCTCCTAGGCTAGCCAAAAAAGGCACCATGGGAATCTTGAAAACATCATTGCAGTAAGCCTAAGAGATCTATATGGCCAGAATAAATAGTGCCCTAAATGGAAATGATGTTGAAAGGAATATACTGTTCTCTGTAAATGAAGACAAAACTACTACATAAACCTTTAGTTCTTTTTCCCCTCACCAGATATGTTTTTTGGTGTGTCACCATTTTGCAATATGAGTGTCCATGTTTCCTAGTTCTAATCCTCAAAAGGCAGATCTGGGGAATCTAACTTAACTAACACATCCAAACCTGGCCCAGTTAGTCAGGGTTCTGCCAGGAGATGTAAAGTACGAGGGGTTCATCTGGTATAAATGTGACAGCAAAACTCAATCCTCCAATAGAAGGCATCAAGTGCTCCAATAGAGAAGCATATAAAAAAGACACATGAGCCAAATATCTCCTTATACTACACTGCCTTGGGGATTTTGTGCTTTTGCACATGCTCTTTCCTCTGTCAGTGATGCTGTTGTCATCATGCATGGCCAACCTTCTTCATTTGCTCTTCAAGGGTGAAACCAAATACCGTCTCTCCTGGGACGACTTCCCTCCTCTCTAGTTTCTGTGTTCACTTGGTAGTTTGTTCCATAAACAACCATCACGCCAGTAAGGTCACATTTGTTATGAAAATCCCAACTAAGAGACGGAGATATCCAGAATGGATCCATAAGCAAAAGCTAACTGTCTGCTATCTACAAGTGAGAAACTAGAAATATAGAATACACGGAAATGTGAATGTGAATGGGTGGAAAAAGATGTAACGTGAAAAAAGGAAGCATATGAAGGCTGAGCTGGGTGAACTTAGGAAGTTTACCTCACTGAGTGTCTGTGAAAGTAGGATGATGATGGTAACAACCCATTAAATTTTTGTGATGCTTAAATGCATAAACATGTAAAATGCTTAGATCAGACACATAGTTCTAAAAATGTGGTTGGAGGGGCGCCTGGGTAGCTCAGTGGGTTAAAGCCTCTGCCTTCGGCTCAGGTCATGATCTCAGGGTTCTGGGAACAAGCCCCGAATCAGGCTCTCTGCTCAGTGGAGAGCCTGCTCCCTGCCCCCACCCCCGCCTGCCTCTCTACCTACTTGTGATCTCTCTCTCTGTCAAATAAATAAATAAAATCTTTTAAAAAAAATTTTAAAAAATTAAAATGTAGTTGGATATTTTATTTTTGGCTTAGAAAGGTTATAAATGTTATCAGAAACTCTTGTATAAGGAGCTGTGGAAACACAAAGATGATGTGATTTTGCCTGTAGTTCACTGAAGGAATTCAAAGGAGAGGTCAGTGTACACAAAACTTGGGAGAACACTGGGAATGTAATTAGTAAACAAAAGCGGGAATAAAAATTCAGGGTGTGAGTAAAACATGTTGGAAAGTAGATGGTATGTTTGGGGAACAGTAAGTGGTTTGTATAGCTAGAAGATAAAAAATACAGTGAAGGGGAGAATGGAGATTAGATTGGAAATGTAGCATGATATCCTTGGCCTCATTGGGGTTCAGACCACTCTAGTATTAGGAGATTGAGATCTATCTGGCAGATATAGGAGTCTTGTCTCCTAATTTCTTGCACTTTAGCTATGTGATCCCTAGAAAATGATTTAAACTCTCTGTGCTTCAGTTTCTTCCGTTGTTGCAATGATTAAATTAGATAATGTGAAACATCAGAATATCTGTGGAATAAGTATGAAGCCATCACTTAGAAAGTTTCTACGTGTAAAAGCTGGAGAAAATCATCTAGCCTCTCAGACTTTCAGGTTCTTATATGTAAAAAAGGGAAAGAAGCAAGAAAATATTACTCCATACAAAAACAATATTTGTAAACTATAATGTGTTCTAAGTACCAACAAAATTAATGTACCATTTTTTGAATACCTATTAAAGTGCTATCTGCTGTACAAAATAAATAAAAATATACATATGTTCAAAAATGTATATGTTCCTTATTTTTTTCACCTATTCTTTACAACAAGGTAACATAAATTTTATTAATTCTATTTTTATTAAGAAAGAAATTGAGGCCCAAAATTTAATAAATTTTCATAAGCTCACGCAAGAAATTTAAACATCTTGGTTATTTTAAATTCCATACTCTGCTCCATTTTATGTTTTCAGATGATTGTTATTATGAACATCACTTATTTTCTATTTATATTCTGATTTTTGATTCTGTTAATATGTCTAATACTGGGAGAAAAGAATCGACTGAGCAATGATATTATAAGTAATGTTCTTAATCTAGAAATAGTTCTTTATCTGTAATTTATTCATGTCTCTGTTTAAACAAAACTAGAAAGGACAAACATTTTTGAATGCTAAATTCAATAAAATTTAGATATATTTACTTCCTAAGGAAAATGCTTCAAGAATGCATTGAGAAATTCTCAAAGTAATAAATAACCCACATGAAAATAAATTAGCATATGATTAGAAGCAAAATGTCCATCTCTACCTCTGGAATATCTATCAGACTATGGCACCTGAGCTTTTTATAGCCCCTTGGCAAGAACTGAGACATGTAACATATTATGTAAAATCTCCCATTCTGGACAACCTTGAAGTATACTGTAGTGACATAAAGCTACCAAATTTGGTCAAAAAAAAAAAAAAGGACAAACTCACTATTATCTCAGGAGAACCACTGACTCTAAAGATCACACTGAAAATAATTTCTCTAATTTTCATTCATAATTACATTACCAGACTTTTTTTCTCTCATGTGTATTTTCAAAAAAATCTTCAGAAATACCTTCACAGTCTAAGAAAAGTCTATTTTTCCTAGTAGGAGACCCAATTATAGTTAGTTATTAGAAGATGACCTGCCATGGTATGTACAGACTGATTAAAGTGTGTACACTGTAAATTCTTTCTTTCTTAAAGATTTACTTATTTATTTGAGAAAGAGAGAGAGAGAGAGAATAGGGGGGGAATCTTTCAAGCAGACTCCCTACTGAAGCGTGGAGGCCACCAATCCTTGATCCATGAGATCATGACCTGAGCCATGAGATCAGGACCTGAGCTGAAACCCAGAGTCAGATGCTTAACTTACTGGGTCACCCAGGTGCCCTGACAATGTAAATTTATATGGGTTGTCTCCCCTAGTATGGGATTACCAGTGTTTCCAGGTGGCAATCTCAAAGGGTGTTTCAAGCATCTTAAATTTAACCTAGGTATCAAAAGGAGACAAGCATCCTGAGAAGCAGTATAAAGCAGAACCAAAAAAGACCTCCTGGCCCACTAGAGCCCACCTCCACTGCATCCCTACATCCAGAGCCTATGTCTCTCCAATGCCACTATGCCAAAGAGAAAGGCTAAAGGGGATGCTAAAGGAGATAAAGTCAAGGTGAAGGATGAATCACAGATAAGATCTCCTTCAAAGCCAGAGCACAAGACTAAAAAACCTCGCAAAGAAGAGAGAGAAGATACCCAAAGGGAAGAAGAGAAACACGGTGCTGACAAGGATGGGAATAACGCTGCAGAAAGTGGAGATGCCAAAACAGACTAGACACAGAAAACTGAAGGTGCTGAAGAAGCCACATGAAGTGAGTGCATTTTCTATAACTGTGTACTTCTTGTGACTGTACAGTTTGAAATACTATTTTTATCAAGTTTTTGAAAATGCAGAATTTTGCTTTACTTTTTTTTTTTTAAGATTTTATTTATTTATTTTACAGACAGAGATCACAAGTAGGCAGAGAGGCAGGCAGAGAGAGAGAGGGGAAAGCAGGCTCCCCGCCGAGTGGAGAGCCCGATGCGGGGCTCGATCCCAGGACCCCAAGATCATGACATGAAGGCAGAGACTTAACCAACTGAGCCACCCAGGTGCCCCTGCTTTACTTTTTTTTAAAGCTATGTTGTTAGCACACAGAACAATTCATTGTTATTTGGAGGGGAAGGGCATATGTCACTAATAGAATATCTCACAACTGAACTGATATGGGGGAAAACTCTTACCCCTTCTAGTTTTGAGAAAATTCCTCTTGATGTTGACAGGCATTAGCCACCTTGGAACAAACTCCTTGTGGTGTGGAAAAGGGAAAATTCATTTTTTTTTTTAATGTCTTCTTTTCCCTCTCTGTCTTCAGCATAGACTTGACTCCCTTTAACCCAGAGACTTGTTGGAACCTGACCCCCAAAATGGTTCCCAGTATGTCAAGCAAACTGCCTTTGAGATGGACGCCTTATAAGACTCCCTTTTTAGCTTGTGGGTCTTCAGATTGCTAATGCTGCCATTTTCATTTCATTTCCTGAAAGTCAGAGTCAACTTATGAAAAGTTGTTGAACAATATTCTAAGCATGAAAGGTCAACCCTCACTCCAAAATTTCCATATTCATAACACAACATGAAGACTTCACTAGGATTTATAGTGGCTTTCTAATTTTAGTAGTCCATTGAAGAATGGACTTTGGAAGTTTTACACTGTTAATGATTGTCTCCTGGTATCCTACCTGAACTACCATGGTTGTTTATGAAAAGTATCTTTAATAAATCCGGATACAGTTTGGCTAGGGAAAAAAGCAAAGAAAACAGAATCCTTGGATTAAAAAGTACTATCCTATTTTCTCTTGGTTTACCAAGAGCACAAAAAAGAAAACCAAGCATCTCTGTAGTTTTTCACCAGGGTATTTAAGAACATCTCTTTATGATATGTTGAAAAGCACAAGCTTTGGAAATAGTGTTTTATTACCTACTTGGTATTTGATATTTGAAGTCTCAGGTTCTTAAGTGAACTTTATTTTCCTGTTTGTCAAGCTTTGTTGGAGCTGTGGAAATATTACATAAGTTAATTAAAGTAATACCTTTGAAACAAAACTTTTTACCTTTATCATGTATCCCAAACTTATATCAATATGAAGAATATGGTGAGTATACTCTTTCTACAGGATGCTCAGTTCAAAGGATAGGCTACCCATAAGGTTATTTTCCCTTGACTAGTGTTGTTAGATGATTTACTCAGTCAGTTGTCAGATGGTACTTTATGCCAAACAAAATAAAATAAAAATACAGTTAATGATGTTATCATTTATAATATAACAAATTATTATTACTGATCTTCCTACCTCCACCTCCATTTATTCAAACTAGTAAGTCCTTTACCTCGAGAAATGGTGAGACTGGGGCACCTGGGTGGCTGAGTGGGTTAAGCCTCTGCCTTCAGCTCAGGTCATGATCTCAGGGTCCTGGGATCGAGTCCTGAATCGGGCTCTCTTCTCAGTAGGGAGCCTACCTCCTCCTCTCTCTCTCTCTCTATGTACTTGTGATCTCTCTCTGTCAAATAAATAAATAAAATCTTTAAAAAAATGGTGAGAGGATGAATACCCAACTTTTGTATCAACATGGACAGGACTGGAAGAGATTTTGCTGAGTGAAATAAGTCAAGCAGAGAGAGTCAATTATTAAATGGTTTCACTTATTTGTGGAGCATAAGAAATAACATGCAGGACATGGGGAGATGGAGAGGAGAAGGGAGTTGAGGGAAATTGGAGGGAGAGATGAACCATGAGAGACCATATATGGACTCTGAAAAACAATCTGAGGGTTTCGAAGGGGCAGAGGTTGGGAGGTTGGGGGAGCCTGGTGGTGGGTATTTATGGAGGGTACATATTGCATGGAGCACTGGGTGTGGTGCATAAACAATGAATTCTGTTACACTGAAAAGAAATTAAATTTTTAAAAAAATTTTTAAAAAGGTGAGATTATTTTCTAATAATTGGTTAATATGCAATATTCATTGCAGGAGAAACTAATTGATGTACATTTTTCCTGATTTTCTTTTGTTCTGTGATGAGGATAGAATAGGCAGTTTACTAATATTTTAGCTTAAATTGGATATCAAATTAAATACCAATTTATAACTGAACTTTAGCTGTAGCCAAAGTATACTGTAAATCCAGGTCATGAACTATAGAATAAGACATCACCAATTAACAAATGTGGGAACCATTCAATTTAGGTAAATTGAGGTAATCAGATGCAGAATAAATTTTGTCTTTTTCTTCTTCTTTTCCAAAAGAAGTAACTGTACCTACTTCACTTGCGCTTGCTCTTTGACTAAAGTGTCACTGTGTATCACATTGTCTTTGTCTCTGTAATTCATAATATGAAAATTCATTTATAGCACAAAAATAATGGGCACATTTTACCTCTAATTAAGATTACTCATCAGTTCACACCCACCAAGAATTCTACTGTGCTTTTAATTCATCACTGCTTACATTAATGTACCTCGTTTAATCACAGTAATGCCAGGAATAATTCCATCATAACCAGAGATATACTAATTTATTCTTCTCAAAAAAGAGAAATTTTAACATTGAAAATTTTGAAATTTATATGTGCAAATGTTTAATAATATACATGTATAAAATTTATATATGCATATATTTAACAATACACATGTATAATAGTTTTTGCTATCATGCAATCTAAGAAGAGTGTTTGAAAGTATGTTTGTCTTCACTCTGAGAGGAAATTCATTTCTGCTTCAATATTCTATCAATATGGGCATAACATAAAGCCTGTGGATTTTGACACAGCCAATTACAAAAAAATTCTCTATTAAAAAGTTCCTCATCCTAATCTCCCTCACCCCCTTATAAAGTGAAGAAATAATTTGTAAGTGCATAGGCTACAAGTCTTGGTTCAAGAATTAGTAAAAAATAAACACGAGATTTCTCAATCTCTTCAGAAGATCATTTCCTAAATGGGTATCTTCTGAATGTGTGCTTATCAACTAAAGTGCTTCATGATTCAGACTAAAATCCTATGGTAATATTTGGAGAAAGACCATTGGAAAGTGTTGCCTGCTTTTAATCCAATTTAATTCACAATTGGGCTTCATTAGTATCCTACAGCGCTGGCTTCAAGTTCTGCTGTTTGTGAATTAGAGAAAATTACAATGAGCTTTCAACCTAAGTAGTAGTTCAGAGATTCTCTACCAACTCCAGAAAAGGTTAGCATAGAACCCTGTAAGTCCACCACTAGTCTAAACACTGAGTTTTTCTTGTTGGAGTGTTTGGTGTATCATAGTCAAGGAATATGTTTTATGCAAAAGAGATTTAAAAGATTATCTTGTACCTTCAAGCATATTAAAATCAAAATTGGGAGAGTATATATGTCTATGTGTGTACATTTGCAGTTGTGTGGGTAATTGGATGAGTCATGCATTTTCAAACAGAACAAAATTCTATATGACGAAAATAAACATAAGTAAATAAAACCTATGTGTGACCTAGAAGTTTATAATAGAAATAAGGAATTTGGAGAGAGAAACAAAGGGTAGATAGGGTTTGAGATTAACCTTGAGGGTTGTACAGAAGTTGGACGGGCGATGAGAGTTATGGAAGGCAGGGTTCTGAAGATAACCCCTTAGCTGTCCATTCTCTGTTGAATCTAATACTAGTCAAGGTACTTGCTATGAAAAGATTTTGCAGATGTAATTGAAGTCCCTCAAAAATGACTTTAAGCTACTGGAGATTATCTGAGTGGGCCTGACCCAATCAAGTAAACCCTTTACATGCATGATTTTATTTTGCTGAGGGCAGAAGTCAGAAAGATGTACTCCTGCTGTCTTTAAGGAACAACACAAATAGTTATGTTGTGAACTTCTGAGGGACAACCTCTAGAAGCTCAGAGAAGCCCCCTGCTAGCAGCCAGCAAGAAAATAGCCATATACCTGCAGGGGAATTTCATCTTTCAATAACCAGTATTACTAGAAGAGGATCCAGACCCTCAGATGAGGATCTCAGCTCAGCCAACATCTTGATTCACCCTGTGAGATCTAAACAGAGGATCCAGATAGCTGTGCCCAGGCCCCTGACATGGAAAACATTAGATAATAAATGTATTATCTGAAGTTGCTGAGTTTGTAGTAATTTTTTGCTACATCAATAGAAGCTAACACAACAAGGATACATGTGAATAGTCAGGAGATGAGAGGACTCTAGTACACACACACACACATGTATGTATATTTACATGTATATATATTTATATGTGTGTGTGTGTATATATATGTGTGCATATATATATATATGTGTGTGTGTGTACACACACACACACACACATATACATTTGCCTGGAGTGAGGGGATAATAGTGGTAAAGAAGAGTAGTTCATTTCAGTGTACAATGATAGCTTACTGAATGTCAGACTGAAGTTTCGACTGTCCCCTGGAGAATCAATGTAGTATGGCAGTCTCAAGATGAAAACGGTCTACTTTATGCCAAGTATAACATACTTGAGGGTATAAGAGTGTGAAATAGGAGGGCTCTATGAGTCAAGCAGGAAGACGAGGGAAGAGGACAAGAGCAAATGAGTGAGAAAAAAACAGCTGTTAGAACAAGAGAGTCAGAACAAGACAGGTCAGGAATTAGAACACCTAATCATTTGTAGGGAAAGAAATTGTGGAATGAAAAGCTACGGGAATAAAGAACAAACTAACCTGAAATATAGGGAAGAGAAAAGTATCAGATTCCTTGTGAAAATATTCAGGTACTCTCTGATAAAAAGGTACTAATAAGAAAAGAATTTGATATTAGAAAGTGCCTGGCTGGCTCAGGCGGTAAAGCATGCAGCTCTGGATCTCGGGGTCGTGAGTTCAAGTCCTACATTGAATGTAGCGCTTACGTAAAAGCAAAAAACAAACAAAATACTTACTCTTCAACAGACATTGTTTAAAAATATGAAAAGGAAACACTAGGCAAACATGCTGATAAAGAGACTCACGTTTATAAGAAAGTGGAAAGAAAATGCAGTAATTCCAAGAGAAAGGAGGAACTTAGCAAAGTACTTTAAAAGATGGAGTTAAAGTGGTAGGTTTAAACAATCTGAAAAGCTTTTCAATCCATGGTTAGTATGCACTAGGATTTATGAGGTTATCTTTATGTATGGGTGAGTAGAGCCAATAAACTACTGGTAAAAATTAGAATTTCATGTCAACTGACATTTTCCTTAAAGTTTCTTGAAAATGTATCAGAATCTTGAATTGTCAAGGGAGGAGAAGAAAATTAATACATTTTCTTTGTTAGACTATGGATCATCCAATTAGTAATTTTTTTTTATACAATGGAGAACAATCTGGAATACAAGTAAGCTTATTGAATCCATGATAATAATTGAACATAAAATATCAGAGTAGGAAAAAGAAGTTTGCTTATATTTAAAGAGAAACCAGTCTTAAAAGTTCACAACTAAAGCAAGTTCTTATTTGAAGTTATGTGAGGACTACAACTTTTCACAAGCTCAATAAGAAAGAAAACAGATTCAGTATTAGGAGGTGTTCATAGAGACTGTTCTTATCACTTTCACATGACTGATTCTTATAAATTCCAAGTGAAATGTTATTTTTATCTTTTTCTTGTTTCAAGTTTTTTTGTTTGTTTCTGTTGTTTTTTTGTTTGTTTTGTTTTTGTTTTGTTTTTTAATTCCAGTGTGGTTAACATACAGTGTTTCTATTAGTTTCAGGTGTATAATATAGTGATTCAACACTTCCATATGTTACTCAGTTCTCATCACAGTAAATGTACTATTAATCTCATTCACCCATCTACCACACACCTCCCCTCTGGCAACCATCTGCTTGTTCTCTATAGTTAAGAGTCTATTTTTTGGTTTATCTCTTTTTTTACTGTGTTCATTTGTTCTGTTTCTTAAATTTCACATATGAGTAAGATAATACTGTATTTGTCTTTCTCTGATATTTCCTTTAACGTTATACTCTTTTGATCTATCCATGTTGTTGCAAATGACAAGATTTCATTCTTTTTTATGGCTGAGTAATATTTCATGGTGTGTGTGTGTGTGTGTGTGTGTGTGTGTGTGTGTACACATCACATCTTTATCCATTCATCCATTCATCTATCTACAGACACTTGGACTGTTTCCATAGTTTAACTTTTGTAAATAATGTTGCAATAAACATAGGGGTGCATATATTCCTTTGAATTAGTGTTTTCATATTCTTTGACAGAGGAGGAAGGATTATACAATGGGAAAAAGACAGTCTTTTCAACAAATGGTGTTGGGAAAACTGGACAGCTGCATGCAAAAAAAATGAAACTGGACCACTTTCTTAAACGAAAATAAACTCAAAATAGATTAAGGACTTAATGTGAAAGCTTAAACCATGAAAATCCTAGAAGAGAGCACAGGCAGTAATCTCTGTTGTAGCAACATCTTTTTTGATGTCTCCCAAGGTTAGAGAAAAAAAAAAAAAGGAAAATAAACTATTGGGATTATACCAAAATAAAAAGGTTTGGCACAACAAAGTAAACCAACAAAACTAAAAGACAACCCTGAACAGGAGAAGATATAAGCAATTGACATAGCCAAAAATGGGTTAGTATCCAAAATATATAAAGAACTTCTGTAACTCAATACCAAAATCAAATAATCCAATTTAAAAAATGAGTGGAAGGGGCGCCTGGGTGGCTCAGTGGATTAAAGCCTCTGCCTTCGGCTCAGGTCATGATCTTAGGGTCCTGGGATCGAGCCCCGCATCGGGCTCTCCACTCAGCGGGGAGCCTGCTTCCCTTCCTCTCTCTCTCTACCTGCCTCTCTGCCTACTTGTGATCTCTGTCAAATAAATAAAATCTTTAAAAAAAAATGGGTGGAAGACATGAACAGCTATTTCTCCAAAGAAGACATACAGATGGTCACAGACACATGAAAAGAGGTGTTATTTATCTAATTAAAAAAATAAATTTGGAGAACTTAATTAACAAGTCATTAAATCCACAATGCTGGAAACTGGGGCATCTGAGTGTATAATCTTATCATTTCTGACTCCAAATCTGAATCTGCTGTTCACTTTTTTTTTTTTAATCTTACTCCCTCTTGGCATCTGTCCATTGGCATTCTTTGAACTGGATTTTTTAACAAGTGTCATATACATAGCTTGATTTAAGGAAATAAATCTTTCTCCCTAGCTGTCCAAAAGTCTTAGAAAACACAACCAGGTCAAAGGAAAATAAACTGTAATCATTAAAATTGAGTAGTATCTCAGATGTATGGCACTACTATCAAGTGTATATCATATACTGGGAAACATAGTTGAAAATGCACACACACAGACTTTTGAGCTACAAAAATCTAGGTTGATATATTATCTTCACCATTTACTGACTGTATTACATTAGGCACAGTATTTAACCTTTCTGGGGTTGAGATTTAAATATACATTGAGAACTTATTAACTTAAACTCATAATTCACATCATATAGAAAGCTTACAATAATCACTGATTCATATCAATCTGAAATATGATTTAAAAACAAGAGATTGGATGAGATAACTTCAAGTTCTTTTCTAACGTTACAGTTTTTTAAGTGTGCACTCAATGATTAGTAGTAAATATACAGACTACAAGCCATGTTTAGAACAGTTCCATCATTTTCTTGTGTCCATTTGCAGTCAATCTCCACTCCCACACCAGGCCCAGGCAACTATTGATCTACTTTCAGGGAGTATAGATGTTTTTTCCCTGAACATTTCACATATTTGATTATAGAATATGTAGCCTTTTGGTCTGGCTTCTTTCATTTAGCATAATTTTTTTGAGATTAACTCATCTGATAGCATATATTTCCACTTTTTAATTGTTGAATAGTATTCCTTTGCATAGGTTTATCTATCCACCATTTAATGAATATTTGGTTTTATTTTTAATAATTTGGGGGCTATTTTGGATAACATTGCTATAAGCATTCACGTGCAGGAATTTGCATGTACTAATTTCTCTTGGGTAGATTTCCAGGATTGGAATTATTGGCCATAGAGTAAATTTGTTTTTAACTTTTAGAAAAACTGTCAAACTGATTTCCAAAGTGATTGCATCATTTTACATTCCCACCTGCAATGTAAATGGGTTCCACTTTGTCCACATCCTCACCAGCAATTGTTATTGTCTTTTTATTATAAACATTCCAGTGAATGTGAAGTGTTATTTCATTATGATTTTCACTGCATTCCTTAATTATTAATGTTGAGCATTGATTCGTGTGCTTATTTGCCACTTACATGTTTGATGAAGTTTCTAGTCAACTCTTTGCTCATTTTTAATTGGGTTGTGTGTCTTCTTATTATTGAGTTGTAAGAATATTTTATATATTCAGGATACAAGTCATTTATCAGAGAGATGGTATATATTTTACTCCAAGCTGTGGCTTTAAAAAAAAAAATAATGATTATTTTTGAAGCATCAAAGTTTTTTTTTTTAAAGATTTTATTTATTTATTTGACAGAGATCACAAGTAGGCAGAGAGGCAGGCAGAGAGAGAGAAAGGAGGAAGCAGGCTCCCCGCTGAGCAGAGAGCCCGATGTGGAGCTCAATCCCAGGACTCTGGGATCACGACCCGAGCCGAAGGCAGAGGCCTTAACCCACTGAGCCACCCAGGCGCCCCAAGCATCAAAGTTTTTAATGTTGATGAAGTCCAAAAATTCATATTACAAAATTGGATTGATCATGTTTTGGGTATTATATGTAAGAACTCTGCCTAATTCAAGGTCCTCAAGATTTCCTCTTATATTTTATTCTACAAGTCTTAGAGTGATGATCCTTACATTTATATATGTAATCCATTTTGTGTTTATTTTTGTCAATAGTGTGGAGTAATTGTCTAAATTCATCCTTTTGTATAAGGATATCCAAACTCTCATTTATTGAAAAGTATGTATCGTTCCCACTAAAATGACTTCATTGTCAAAAATCAATTAACCTTAAGTATAAAAGTTTACTTTATACTTTTAATTCTTTCTTTGCTTTATATGACTCTCCGTAGGTAAACACCATGTTGTCTTGATTACCATATTGATTACTATACCTTTATTTTAAGTTCTGATATTGAGAAGTATGTTATCCAATTTTGTTCTTAATCAAAATTTTTTTGGCTATTCTCCTTTGCATTTCTATACAAATTTTAAGATCAGTTTGTTAATTTCTGCAAAAAAATCTGTTGGACATTTGTAGCAAATGTATTGAATATATACATCAATTTGAAGAGAATTACAGCCCCGATAATATTTAATATTCAAATCCATGAAACTGGAATGCTTCTCCATTTATTTAGATCTTTAATTTCTTTCAGGAATGTTTCATAGACACCAGTGCATTTTGTTGTTGTTCTTTTTATTGTAAAACATTTCATTTTTTTAATTCTATTGTGAATAGAATAACTTTCTTAATTTCATTTGTTGTGTGTTTGTTGCTAATATATAGACACATACTGCTTTTTTTAATCCAGTGACCTTACTGAACTTGTTTATGAGACATAAGAGAGAACACATGTGTTCATGTGTGTATTCCTTAGGATTTTCTAGATAGAGGATCACAATGTCAGAGATTACAGACAGTTTTACTTCTTCCTTCAAATAGGAATGATTTTTTTTTCTCTTATTACACTGGCAACACAATATTGAAAAATAATGGCAAGGAGCAGACCTCTCTGCTTTGTCCTGATTTTAGAAGAAAATCATTCGTCTTTCACTATACGTTTATCATTTTGCTATTTATTGTCTATATGTCTCACGATTCTCTTTTCCTTTTTCTTTTTGTATATGCTTGTTAAATAGGTAGTTTGTTGTGTCATTTTCAAATGTAGTCATTTTATTTATTTTTGTGGCTGTTCTAAGGATTAAAATATGCCTCTTAATATGCCACAAGTCATCGGATGTGGGAGGTCATGGGGAAAGATAGTGAATTTTAACTATGTTAATGTCACAAAAATATGTCCATTCATTCATCAAGCTGCTGTTGTTAAATCTCACCCATTCATCTCATTTTGGTAAGTGGAATAAACTAGTTTTCCTATGAGTGCACCTCTGTAGGGGCATGAAATTAAAATCAAAAGATGAGCAATTTCATGGTAGCTTAATGTTTGTTATGAATATAGTAATGTCCTCTCCTTTGTTCTCCGTGGAAAACTATCTGTCCCTCCCAAAACTGTATTACCAAAAGGAGAAACTGCCTTCAAATATATTCAGAGTCTATTATGGTCCCAGAGCTGCAGGAGATCCCCTTGATAACCATGAAGAATCTAAACCCACCAATGTCTCTGACACTGGCATCAGTTACTCTTTTGATGTCCCATGAAGGATAAATGGCAAAAACATCTTTTAAGATCTTTCTAAATACCAGGCCCTGAGATGGTAGCTATAAATATGGTGGCATATCCTTGAGGCCAACAAAATTGTTATTATTCTACTACTGATATAAATTAGACTCCTTTGATGGAGTATTTACCATGACTTTAGCACAAAAATAAGAACTTGTTACTTCATTTAGACTTAATATTACCTTAGTTGTTAACCATTCCTCAATTAACAGGGCCCCACTCTGGCCCTCCTCCTAATCCACTCTTACAAGGAAAAGAGTCAATAGACTCAGAAAGAATATGCCTGCCATAATCCTGAGGCATCCTCTAATCCTGGATGCTAAAGTGAGTAAGTAAATAAATAAATAAATAAATAAAGTAATAAGCCCAAAATGGAGTCCCTGTGCTAAGCCCTGTATCCCCAAAATGAGACTTAATTATAGTCTTAGCTCTTACAGAAATGGAATCTATCTTTCAACCTGGCCAATGTTCTGGCTGCCAGAGATCATGGAAACCCTTACCCTCCTTCCAAGCCCACTTTCAGAGTACCCAAGTGCATGTTTCTGAGGTCTATTTCCTCCAGGTACATTATAAGCTTGGCACCTGCACATTTAGGCCAGGGGGTGATCAAGGGATAGCTAGCTGTTCAGGGGTTACAGATGGAACCTGGATGGGTCTTTCATGGTGAGCCAGTGACCTGGGAATGGGCAGAAAAGAAAAAAAATGAGCTCTGGGCTAGAGACTACAGACCAGACACCAGTGCTCTATGTTCAAAACTTTGAGGAATTCAAGAATTTTAAATTTTATTTTATTTTATCTTTTTTAGAAGATTTTCTTTTTTTTTTAAGATTTTATTTATTTATTCAACAGACAGAGATCACAAGCAGGCAGAGAGGCAGGCAGAGAGAGAGAGAGGAGGAAGCAGGCTCCCCGCTGAGCAGAGAGCCCGATGCGGGACTCGATCCCAGGACGCTGGGATCATGACCTGAGCCGAAGGCAGCGGCCTTAACCCACTGAGCCACCCAGGCACCCCAAGAATTTTAAATTTTAAATTGGACTTTCAGGTCATTATGAAAATATTAAGGCAAGAGTAAGATTTTTTATTTAACAGCATATTAATTTGCCTCCTACCTTTTAAACATTTAGATATAAGGTGTGATGGACTACATACATATTGATCTTAGCCCTATAATAATCTGGCATGGGGTGGGGTATTAATTTCACCTTTGTGCAAGTGAGAAAATCTGAGACTCAAAGGAGTTGAATATTTTGGCTAAGGTTACAAAGCCAGAAAGAGAAACTGTATCTGTCTGGTTCCAAAGGCTATGAAAAAAACATTACATTGTGCTTCCCTTATATTGTAATATCACATTTCTAATATTTGTGGAAACTTCAGCATCACTGGTTTCAAAGACTTCAGTGTTTTGGTGACACCATCCTACGATGATGGAGTCCAAAGAATATAAAATACAAGCTTAAGGAGAGCAAAAAATGCTATCTTTTTTGCTTATTCTGTATTTTTAGAACTCACAAGTAGGTACCTACAAGCATGTAGTAGGCATTCAAGAAACCTGTGTTGAGGAATGAATGAATTCAATAATGTTGGTGTTTACAGTCACACTGGTGTGACCTCAAATATAATGTATGACTGTAATCCCCGCCCCCACAGATAACACCTCAAGAATAGAGGAGCAATATAATGATTAGAAAATACTCTAATGGGCTATCCATTCTAGGTGTGAGCAAAGGACTTGCTTTCCACAAGGTGATTTATTTTTAAAAAGGAAAAAAAAGAAGAAAAAAAGAAAAGAAAAGAAGTATAAAATAATGCCACCCATTAATATAGGCTTTCATCTGGGAAAGGAAGAGGAATGTATTTTCTTCAGGTCTGTCAAAGCAACCTATAAAACAAAAGAAAACAAAGCAAAAACAAAAACAAAAAGCCAAATGTCAATCATCAATCATTGTGCAATTAAATAGCATCTTCTCGTGACATACATCCTGGGTGATTCAGCAAATGGCAAAATTAGTGCCTCAATTGATTATGAATTATTCAGGTAAATGGTTCATAAACTGAGATTAAAGAGATGAAAAGGAGCCAGGGCTACAACTTGCCAAAGGGATATGATCTGCTCTGGGAGGTGTACTGCAAAGGCAGGCTCTTCCTTCAGAGGACAAGTACCTGAAGACAGAAGCTATGAACCATGTCAGGAAAATAAATTTAATCCTGAAAAAGATCAGCATGTCTACGGATAAAAACCTCCACTCACACAGGGGCGTGAGCCATTGGAAGGGTCAAACTGAGGGCTGGCTCTATGGTTGGTGCACCCAAAATGGCTAGTGATAAATGACACCTGAGCTTGGCTCATTCCAGTACTGGTGGGGCTGATTTAATACAAAAAGTTACATCGGTTGTGAAATGAGACTTCACCAGAAGCACGGCATTAATAATCCTTTGTTTTTATGCAGGAGGATTGTATTATCTTTACTATGGGTTTAAAAATCTCCTCTAGGATTTCTGTTCCTTAAGTGTCTCTTGCTAACAGGAGCTTAGTTAAATTGCTTATAAGAACAGAGGAGAGAGGTTATAAATTGCAGACTTCCCAATTCCCAGAGCTACTCAAGAATCTTGTACAGTTGAGGGACATTAATATCTCATACAACCCTACTGCAGTCTTGGGGAAAACACACACACACACAAACCCTTCCTTCCTCCCCACCACATTTTCTGCTGTATTATTCTATCTCAAATAAAAACATTTCACCCCTCATTTTCTTTATGACCTTGGTCATAAAGGATAGGCAGGATAATCTTTTATCACTATCTGTTTTAGCTCTAACCTTTGATATTTCTGGGCTTTTCTGGGACAGTAAATACTTCTTAATGACTCAGGAGTCTTCATATTCCTGTTTCTCTTCTGATAAGGGGTCTCAACTCCCTACAGGCACCTGTGTATGTGTAATGGACCTGTGTAATGGGACAACCAAGAAAACAGGTAAACAGTGACATATAGTTCCTGACAGTTCAACTAGTTTTGAACAGAGTTATTGAAAGGCTAATGAGAGGACAGTATGCAAATGCAAAGTAGTAGGAGGCATTCTTGAGATCAAATCTCCCCTGCCTTTGCCATGGGATGGAGTCTTCAAGTCTCTAAACTGAAAAATTTATACGACTTGAACATGGGACTTAAACTTCAGAGAACCAGATGCTCCATATTGATGGTATTTACCAAAGTAGCTGCTGGCCAGTAGTTGTCCCAGGGGGAGGTAATGGTTAATTAAAATAAACAAGCTGGCCAGTTTCTGTGGCAAGAAATAAAGAACTTGGAATAACCCAGAAAAAAATATATCTGAAGGCCATCAGCAATGTATTTACCAATTTTTAAACTTCCCTTCAGGGTTTTTCATGTTGACATAATCTCTTATTCATTCAACAAATATTTATTAAATGTCAACTTCATGTCACTTAATGTGCTAGGCACTTTGGAATCACGGAGAGAATCTAATTCCTGACCTCAGACAACTAATAGTCTAAAGGGGAAAGACCTCACTTTAGCTTAATTACCTCCATAAAGGTCAAATTCTGAGATACTGGACTTCTTAAGACTTCAGCATATAAATTATGGGCAAACACAATTCAGCCCATAAAACTAGGTGATGGTGTTCTGGCCAATGGAATATAGAGAAAAGTCATATTAACCCCTATACCACTGGTTCATTAAAAACTACCGTATATGAAATCAAGGCTCTTTCTCCTTCCCGCCATCTTGAGCAAAAATAAACACAGTAATCATGGAAGCCACAAGTTGAAGTAACTAAAAGCACAAGAGAAAAATACTGGGATTCTTGATCCACCCTTGGAAGGAGATTAGTCAATCTGCCAGGATCATACACCCTGGACATTACACAAGCAAGAAATTAAAAAAAAAAAAAAAAAAAAGCTATGTTTAAGCCATTGTACACATTGAATATGTTCAGCAACTAGCTTTGTAAAATAAAATTGTCTTGGGTTGAAAACATACAACATACATATATACATACAGAAATGCTTAAAACTGAGTTACTTATCTTCAAAATAATACTCCAAATATACATTTTCTTCTTTTAACCCAATGGGCTTATTTACTTTGATTTTTAAGACATATCAGGGTTATAATTTTAAGCAAATTCTCTGAAAAAGAGGCCAACAGGGTCCTCAAAGTATTGAGAAAAAGTGTCCACAAATCTCATCTTAGGGATCCCTCAATCACCAACTAAACTGCTCAGCTGTCCTAAGCTCAAACCATAGCTCTAGCTACACCACATCTTTTAAGATAAATCTGTAAAACTTGAGTTACAGAGAAATGTTGATGAAATGTCTCTAATATTATTTTATAGACTTAACATTTTTGAAGGCTTAACTGGAACCAAACTCTAAATGACTTTAAAATATGGAAGATTTCAAGTTGTTCCCCCCTAATTTAAACTAGAATTATAGTGGAATATTATATTGAGTCATTTAATATCTGCATCTATGTGAAGTTAAGTAGGTCTAGAAAATATAGTCTGAAGAAATATTTCACCAAATTTTCTGACACTGTGACTCATATAAGTTTTGAAATTTGAATTTTAATACCAAAATTTTGAGATTATAAAAGACAGGCACTATTGATGAGTCACAGGATATTAGGTCTAGGCTATTCCAATTCAATTCAAAGAGCTGGCTTCTAAGTTCTAAATATCTGTCGATGTGTATACTAAATTGAATAGACAAGGAGTCTGAATTATACACATTTAGTGAGATACAATAATAGTATGTATTTTTTGATGTGTCATACTTATCACTTGTCACCTGTATTAGTGGAGGTAGGAAAAACATCAAGCTATAAATCAAGCTGTAGGATGTTGATGTCTGGGATAAAATTATAACTTGTACCTTAGGATAAAGGCACAGGAAGAGAACAATGTAATTGCTTGGAGAACTTTATTAATAACCCAAGGCTCAAATGATCAGAACAACTTTGTTATTGCAATGTTCTATGACAAAAGGTATCTGGCCATCTATTTCAATTTCCATTTTGCCCAACAGTTAACTGGGTTCTACTGCTGAGTTGTTTCATTTTACTGGAATGTTTAGGACATTGCCAAATCACAAAAATAACTAATTAAAGAAGTCAAACTGGATATTAACTCCTTATAGTATATATAGTTTAAAAATATTTTCTCACATTCCATAGGTTTGCCTTTTCGATGATGACTGTTTCCTTTACTGTGCAGAAACTTTTTAGTGTGATGTAGTCCCACTTGTTTGACTTTTGTTGCCTGTGTTTTTGATGTCAAGTCCCAAAAATTATTGCAAAAACCAATGTCAACAAAACCTATGTTTTCTTCTAGGAGTTCTACAGTTTCATGATATACATTTAATCCATTTTGAGTTGGTTGTGTGTATGGCATAAGATAAAGACCAATTTCATTCTTTTGCACATGAATATCCAGTTTTCCCAACACCGTTTAGAGAAAAAACTATCCTTACCCTGTTGTGTACACTTGGCACTTTTGTCAAAGATTAGTTGACTCTATATGCTTGAATTTACTTCTGGGCTTTCTTCCATGGGTATATGTGACTGTTTTTATTCCAGTTCCATTCTATTTTGAAGATATAATTTTCTAAGGAACTCCTACAACTCAATAGCAAAATAATTATAATAATCCAATTAAAAATGGGGTAAGGAAGACCTACAAATGGCCAAAAGGCACATGAAAAGATGTTCAGTAGTCATTGGAGAAATGCAAATCAAAACCATAGTGAGATACCACTTTACAACCATACAGATAGCTATTATCAAAAAGTAAAAGATAATAAGTGTTGGTGAAGATGTGGAGAAAAATAACTTTTGTACACTAGATGGGAATATAAATTGGTACAGCCATTATGGAAAACAATATGAAAGTTCCCCCAAAAATTTAAAATAGAACTACCATATGACTCAGCATCCCATTTCTGAGTATATATCCAAAGGAAATAAAACCATTATTTAAAGAAATATCTATGCTCCTATGTTTACACAATAGCCAAGATTTGGAAACAACCCAACTGTCCATTGACAAGTGAAATTTTATATGTATAAAATTATTATCCAACCTCAACAAAGAAGGAAATTCTGCCATTTGCAACAACATGGATTAACCCAGAGGACACTAGGCTAAGTGAAATAGGTCAGACACAAGAAGACAGATAGTATAAGATCTCACTTTATGTGGACTCAACAGTCAGATAAGTAGAGAGAGCAGTATTGGGGCACCTGGGTGGCTCAGTGGGTTAAGGCCTCTGTCTTCGGCTCGGGTCATGATCCCAGGGTCCTGGGATCGAGCCCCGCATCGGGCTCTCTGCTCTGCAGGGAGCCTGCTTCGTCCTCTCTCTCTTCCTGCCTCTCTGCCTACTTGTGATCTCTGTCTGTCGAATAAATAAATAAAATCTTTAAAAAAAAAAAAAAAAAGAAGAGAGAGCAGGATAATGGTTACCATGAGGTGGGGGTTAGAGAAAAAGAGATATGTTGGTCAAAGATAAAAGTTTTCAATTATAAGATGAATACATTCTGTAGATTTAATATACAATATGGTGGGTATCATTAATAGTAAAGTATTGTGTACTTGAATTTCCAAGAGTAGATCTCGAGTGTTTTCACCACACACACACACACAAGGTGGGACACTAAATATGTGAAGGGGTAAATACGTTAATTACACTGATTGTGGTAATCATTTTACTATGTATACATATATCAAGACATTATATTGTAAAGCCTAAATATATACAGTTTGTATTAAATAATGCTGGGGGAAAAGTTAAACTGGGACCTCTTGGGGACTGTCAATTTTTTTTTCTGTTGATTTTCTTCTCATCTTTTAGAATAACTTTGTTTAATGAAATTCTGTATGTATTCTCCTCCCCTAAAGTTCATTTGTTTATTAATTTGATCGACAAATACTTATTGAGCCATCTACTATATATTTATCTTAGTAAACTGTTTAGGATACAATTATTAGTAAACGAGACAAAATCTCTACCTCTGTATAGGTCAGATTATAAAGGAGATAGATAATTAAACAGTAATAATGTAGCTTGTATTAGAGTACAAATTTAAACTTGACTGGTTTCAGATCTTTTGAGTTTGTGATGTTCTCCAGCATAAAATAGCAACTGCTTTAGTTTCCTTATTAGTCAATATGGTAGTAGTTATAATTATACATTGCTTAGAAATATGAGAAATGTGTTGCTAACTGTAAGACATTCACTTTGTCAATCATAATTTAGAATAATAGGCATCACAGGGTGTCAGAAAACCTAAATTCAAGCCAGATTTATAAGTTGCATTCTCTTTGGGGGAAAAAAAATGGATCTCATCTCTCTTTTATTATCTTTTAAAGAGGGACTGCATTAGCAGACCCGTAAAATGGTGGCAGGAAAATAATTCTTTTGATAGGTAATTTTTTAAAAATCTCCCTCACCAGTGTGCCTGGGTGGTTCAATTCATCAAGCTTCTGCCTTCGGCTCAGGTCATAATTTCAGGGTCGTGGGACTGAGCCCCACTTTGAGGTCTCTGCTATGCATGGAGTCTGCTTCTCCCTCTCCCTCTGTTTCCTCCCCCTTGCTCCTGCTTGTTCTCTCTCAAATATATAAATAAATAAACTTTAAAAAAATATTCCTCACTAAAGACATTAGGAAAGCCCTCAGATATTTTGGCACATGTCATAAACATGTTAGCTCCTATATATATATATATATATATTCACTTATTTTTCTAGAATTATTGTGGTATTTCATAATGCTAACAACTAATTCAACTCTAAAGGCTACTTTTGTTTGTCGACTTACACAGGGTACGAAAAATAAAGAGATGACCAAAGTAAGGACAAAGGAATGGCTATATGCTTAGACTATTCAATGGCAGTATTTGATTTTCCATTCCTAGACACCTTGGTGGTAAGCAGAGCTGCTTAAGTTGATATAATGTTCAATAATATAGTTATAATATATACTAGAAATTTCCACAGCATGATTTCCTTTGCATCATCTTTTGGATTTGAGGGGACATCAGACGTGGGAGCAAAATGAAGAAAATAGGGTTAAATAATTTTGTCCCCTTATAGTTGCTTTCTTTAAAAAATGAGAAAATTGTTCAAAATAATAATAGGGGGGGCACCTGGGTGGCTCAGTGGGTTAAAGCCTCTGCTTTCGGCTCAGGTCATGATCCCAGGGTCCTGGGATTGAGCCCTGCATCGGGCTCTCTGCTCAGCAGGGAGCCTGCTTCCACCTCTCTTCTCTCTCTGCCTACTTGTGATCTCTGCCTGTCAAATAAATAAGAAATTTTAAAAATTTAAATAATATTAGGGAAATTTAATAACCCTTATTTTATATACATTATGGTCTTTCCCTGCTGTTTTGCTTACTTCTAAATCATGCTAAAACAGGGCTCCTGGGTGGCTCAGTCAGATAAGTGTCAGACTCTTGATTTCAGCTCAGGTCATGATCTCAGCGTTATGAGATCCGGGCCCCACTTCAGACTCTAAGCTGCGCATGGAGATTGTTTATGCTCTCTCTCCCTCTCCTCCTACCCCTCCCCTCTCCTAAAAATCAATCAATCATGCTAAAAGGATATTTGAGAACGGATAACCAGTTGTTCAGTGATACATAGTTATAGCATGGCACAATTATGTATTAATCTTTTAACATGCCATGGCTCCATGCAAGGCACTATATAAGGAAGCATTTCACAAAGTTGGATGTTTCTAAAACTTAAGTTGAGAAACTAACTTAAATCAATTAATCTAAATATAGATAGTCATGGCCCATAGGTAGTATGATAGTTAAATTTCAATTATGTTAAAAAAAAAAAAAAAACTTTAACCATTTAGTCACCTGAGATAACAATGATTTTTCCTTGTTTCTTAGGGTCTAATAATTTGTGAATACATTCACCATCCATTATGGTCATTTTAAATGTATAGATTCCCCAATCCATTAAAATTGGTACTATAGTCTTAAATTCACCTTTATTTCAAGATGAAGTAGATCAGGCTGTAAATGCTACCTGAAAATTGTTTTATTTTCAAATAAAAATAGCTTGAAAAGATTTTACAGGTATTTCAGCATTGCCATGAGATATGTGTTGAGATATTAATGCTTGTTCATAAATATCTTTGTGCTGAAATATACAGGGTTATGGTTAAGCTACTATAGGCACAAAACAAATGATTGACCATTTATTTATCCATTCAGTCTTCTTTTCTCAAATGAGTGATGGACCTACATTTGGGCATCTTTTACAACTCTTACATTAAGCTCTTCCATGAGGAGAAAGCAATAAATTTGTACAAAACCCATCTGAGGTATTATTGTCTTCATAAAAACATTCATTTATGAGTCCCAAACTATTAAGTGCCTTTCTCTACCCCCACTCTGAAGTTGCTTGGTGTCTTAAGTCATAAATATGTACAGAAATTCAGTGCCATAATTAATTAATTTACAGTCAAATAAGTACAAGTCAGTGAGCAATTTGGCAAAGTTAGACAACTGTTGCTTTGCAGTAGACATAGTTAGTCCCTTCTAATGTGGCGCATATTATAATAAAAAATTGAATTAACATAAGTTATTTTATTTGATACATAAATACTGAGAACCTACTATGTTTTTAGATGTGTAGACAACAGTGATAAGAAAGATAGACTCATATATAATTTTATCTTCATGCAGAAAGTGTGTGTGTGTGTGTGTGTGTGTGTGTGTGTGTGAAGAACTAGGCATTATTCAAATATCACACATGCAAAGTAATTAAAATACTAGTTTTAATCACAGATAAATCTAATCTTGTTTGAGTCTTCCATTATACACTTTAATTTTTATATTCTCTCCTCTAAATATTTTATAAATGTCTTCCTTTTGAAATTTATTAGTCTTGCATGGTGTTGGTGAAAGGAAGGTCACGCAAAAATGAAGCAAGTCAAAGTCTCTGACCCCAGGGAACCTATAAGCATTTCTAAATGTCGGCTTCATTGCTCTGGCAACTTTGAAGAAATTTGCACCTAAAAGCATTGTTGGGAATAAACCAATAAACGACAGAGAATAAATTAAGTCTGAGTAGGGTAGCAGCACCAGTCAATGAAAGAGAAGTAATAGGACCAGTTCCACTCCCCAGTGCCTGGTTAAAGAAACAATAGGTTTCCCATGACTGGGATTGATGACCTATAATTTTAGGAAAATATAGCTAGTTTGTCTTCTCCTTTTCGTACAATTCACCCCTTTAAAAGATAAGACGTTTTAATATGAGATAGATGTGAAGAATTGAAATCCTTGTGAAAATGACTCCAGAATCAAGCTATTAAAAAAGCAATCACAGAAATAATGACCTTGAATGATGTGCCCAAAGTGAACTTGGAGGAAGGTCTTTGACCAGAACCTAGCCTGAAGGTATGAAGATTCAGGAGAACCTGAGGAAAAGTTTTTCATAGCAAGGTCATTTTGAAGTTGCTTTTTAAGGTTACCAATTGAATCTGTTGAAGGAAAAAAAAAAAAGGAGTAATAATACACATTTGTATCATGAAATGTTTTTGCTTTAAACAGTAGCTTTTTAAAATATTTTAACAATGAAACACTTTCTTGAAACAACATCCAAGTCCAGTACGTGAACCAATAATTAATGAGATGTTTTGGTGGAAGCTGAGATAGAAGACCCAGCATGGGTCTTGGCATTGCCTACCCTCCACCTTTTCCAGCTCTAGGGGTTCTCAAGTCACCTCTCTATAGTCTCTGTGTCTCCAAGAATACAGGTTTTGGAACCAGGAACAACTGGATTTGAATATCAATTCTTGTATATTATGTATGGAACCTAAATCAAATCAATGCAAAATTTTAAGCTTTAATTTAGTCATCTGTTAAGAGTTAATGGCATAAATTTAGTGGGATAATAAAATGAAAAATATTTACAAAATACTAGGTATACAGTAAGTCTTCAATAAATGTAACTTCTTATTCTTTTTACTAATACAGTGTGCACTGCATTTCACACTTTGTTATACTATCAGCAGTCATGGCAAGATATCAAATTTCCAAAGTTTCTTTTGTTTTGTTTTGCTTTTAGGAAGTGTTGAATATATTTATTTGCATCTAAATCTACAAACTCAAATCCAAAATTAATGGACAGTTCTAAATGGATATGTACATATAGTTTTATTCAGATTATTGATTTTTTTGCAAGGTGATTAAGGAAAATTTGAAAAGCTAATTGATTAGATGACATTTACTAGCTCAAAAGATTTCTCTGCCTCTTTTTCTCCTTTATTCTTTTAATGTATATTTTTTAATGATAGAGAAAATTTCACATATATTCAGTATTTTCCTACTTTGAAGAAGACATTCTCTTAGTTGTTTGTGGCTTCTTTTGACCCCTTTTTAATTAGATAGATTATAAAAAGTGAAATTGCATATTTGCCCTTTTTACTATATAAAATTAACATAATTTAGATTTTACTAAAGGAGGATCAATTATGATTTCTTGTAACCTATGCCCACATAACTTACA
The DNA here is from genome assembly GCF_002288905.1 of Enhydra lutris kenyoni. Lineage (NCBI taxonomy): Eukaryota > Metazoa > Chordata > Mammalia > Carnivora > Mustelidae > Enhydra > Enhydra lutris. Next base: position 22,697,670 of record NW_019154106.1, on the reverse strand, counting down.
GGTCTAAAATTGTATGTTTTTCACCACTTTAGGAATATGTCTGGGATTATAGTGTTCATAATTGTCCCCCATATTTTTATTGTGGCAAAATATTCATAACATAAAATTTGCCATCATAGCCATTTTTAATTATACAATTCAGTGACATTAAATAAATTCATAATGTCATATAACCACACCACTATCCATCTTCATAACTCTTTCATTTTATAAAATTGAATTCGATACCCATTAAATAAAAACTCTCCACTCCTCCTACACTTAAGTCCCTGGTAACCACCATTCTACTTTCTGTCTCTAATTTAACCACTCTAAGTACATCATATAAGTGGTATCATACATGTGTCTTTTTGTGTATGGTTCATTTCACTTAGCATAATGTCCTCAAGGTCCATCAATGTTGTAGCATATTGAAGTATTCCCCTCCTCTTTAAGGCTGAATAATATTCCATTTAATGTATATACTCTGCTTCTTTTTTTTTTTTTAAAGATTTTATTTATTTATTTGACAGAGAGAGATCGTAAGTAGGCAGAGAGGCAGGCAGAGAGAGAGAGGAGGAAGCAGGCTCCCTGCCAAGCAGAGAGCCCGATGTGGGGCTCAATCCCAGGACCCCGAGATCATGACCTGAGCCGAAAGCAGAGGCTTAACCCACTGAGCCACCCAGGTGCCCCTATACTCTGCTTCTTAATAGATATCTTTTCTATCTATTAAAGATAGATAACCCACATCTTTTGGCTGTTAATGTCACAAAGTTACATCTTTACACCTTCTGTGCCCAAAAACATGAACAAATACTGTTCTAAGTTATGCAGAAAAACAACATGTAGCATTACAACCCAAAGTTACAATAACACTAGGTTTTAGGCTAATAATTTTTTAAATAGTCTCTTAAATCATGTAGAAAACAAAAAATGGAGTTACAAACTATTGTTGCAATAATATTAGATTTTATAATTGTCCATGTATATACCCTTATTGAGATCTTTCATTCTTTATTGCTTCTAGTTACAGTCTAGTATCCTTTCCTTTCACCCTGCAGGACAGGTCTAAAGGTAACAAGTTCACACAGCTTTTGTTTATCTTTAAATGCCTTAATTTCTCCCTCATTTTTAAATAGCAGTTTTGCCAGATATAGGATTCTTGGCTAATATTTTTTTCAAAAGATTTTATTTGTTGGGGCATCTGGGTAGCTCAGTCATTAAGCGGCTGCCTTTGGCTCAAGTCATGATCTTGGGCTCCTGGGATCAAACCCCGCATTGGGCTCCCTGCTCAGCAGGAAGCCTTCTTCTCCCTCTCCCACTCTCTCTGCTTGTGCTCCCTCTCTTTTTCTCTCTCTGCTAAATCAATAAATAAAATCTTCAAAACATTTTAAAAAATTAAAAATTAAAAGATTTTCTTTATTTATTTGAGAGAGAGAGAGTGAGACAGAGAGAGATAAACAGAGCACAAGCATCAGGGGCATAGAGAGAGGGAGACATAGACTCCCCACTGAGCAGGGAGCCCAATGGATCCGGAGCAGGACTCCAGGATCATGACCTGAGCTGAAGGCAGGCACTCAACAGACTGAGCCACCCAGGCACCCCCTTGGCTAACTTTTTTTTTTTTCCTTCTAGCACTTTGAATATATTAAGCTACGGTCTTCTGGCCTCCAGTGTTTCTGAAAAGAAATCTGCTGATAATCTTGTGGAGGAGCATTTCTCTATTGGCTGCTTTCAAAATTCACTGTTTTTAGTAGTCAAAAATTTGATTACAATGTGTCTTGGTTTGGGTCTCTTTGATTTCAGTTTGGTATTTGTTGAACTTCTTGAATGTTTATGTTCAGCTTTTTCTCAAATTTGTAAGGTTTTCAGCCATTATGTCTTCAAATGATCCCTCTACCTCTTTTCCTCTCTCTTCTCCTTTTGGGAGTCCCACAGTGCATATGTTTGTCTCCTTGATGCTGTCCTACAGATCCTTTAGGTTCTGTTTAGTTTTCTTCAATATTTTTCTTTCTGTTCTTAGACTTGATAATCTTCATTGTCCTATTTTTAAGTTTGTTCAAATAATTCTTCAGCCTGCTCAAATCTGCTTTAAAATCTCTCTAGGGTATGTTTAATTTTGGTTATTGTACTTTTCAGCTCCAGACCTTCCAGAGTTTCTACCTACTTATAAGAGTTTCCATTTTGCTCATCCATCATCTTCTTGACTTCCTTCATATCTTCCTTTAGTTCTTTGAGGATCTTTAGGATAACCATTTAAAAATCTTTATCTAGTATCCCTGACAGCAGGTTTATTTCAAAGAGTTTCTGTTGTTAATTTGTTTTTCTTCTCCTTTGAATGGGCCATATTTTCCTGTTTCTTTTTATTCCTTGTGATTTGTTGTTGTTGTTGTTGTTCAATATTGGACATTTGAATCTAATAACATGTTAAGTCTGGAAATCTGATTATTCCTTTTCCCCATTATCCTGTTGGTGGTGGTGATGATGATTTATTACTTTTGTGCTTTTTTTTTTTAAGATTTTATTTATTTATTTGACAGAGAGAGATCACAAGTAGACAGAGAAGCAGGCAGAGAGAGAGAGGGAAGCAGGCTCCCTGCTGAGCAGAGAGCCCAATGCGGGACTCAATCCCAGGACCCTGAGATCATGACCCGAGCCGAAGGCAGCGGCCTAACACACTGAGCCACCCAGGCGCCCCTACTTTTTTGCTTTTAATTCTGTGAGCTATCTCTGTGTCAAGGATCAGCCTGATGTGTAAATCCAAGGTCATCTAATGTTTTATGAGTCTGAGCCTTTCCCTTGCTAGACATAGTCAATTTCTAATTTCTCCCAAATATACAGTTTCTTTTGAATGTCCTCATCTTTAATGTCTGGCTTCTAAAAGAGGAAAAAGAGAAAAAGAAGGGTTGGGGGGGTGGTGCTGGCTCTTGACGTCTCCTGGCAATCTCTTCAGACAGAGAGGAAGGAACTAATAACAAAGGGGGGAGGTGTAACAACAATGGTCACCTGCCTCTGTCTGTACTTCAGAGATCAGAAGAAGCAATCAGCAACTACAGCACAGATCCTCTACGATTAGAGAACAGGTTCTTTTTCGCTCACCCTGATTCTGCAAGCTGCATGCAGGTTGCTCCAGGAGCACATGCACAACTGCCTGCCAAAAGTCTGCTGGTGGAGGATGAATGGCTGCTAGTCGGCTGGGATGAAATTGATCAAAATTAAGTCTGCTTTACATCCAAGTCTTCCCCTGGAATTTTCAAGCCTTTGATAAATTGCAGAGTTCCAAAATAGTTATATCAGACAGATTCTGCCAATGCACTTGTTTTCTAGGTGGGGAGACAAATTTCTGGTGCTTCTTATTCCTCCATCTTGTGTCCATAGTCTTCAGCCCAATTTGGCCATTGAAAGCTTTTTGTATAGTCCCCATGATGTTGAATAATTTTACTTTAAATAATTCTAGAGGGGAAATTTACCTCTTTCTCTCTCAATTCTATTCTTATACATTTTATATATCTTTATTCTTATTATTCTCTTAGTACTTTTATATGTCTCTTAACTCTACAACAGCAACCAATAAAACCACCTAAGTTTGAGACTATGATAGAATATTGATATTTAGTTAATAAAATCAAGCCCAGTGTTCTTGCGTGATATTGCAGATCCACTGAGAGATCTTTACTGTCCAATTCTTCCTTTCCAATAGACCTTGTTAGTTATCAATAGAACCTGCCATCAAAATCTTTAGGACATACATGTAAAACACTGCTAGTCTCTTGAAAGGCCACCTTATTTAAAGGTGATACTTAACTTTGGATAAACTTGAAGGTGAATACAAATATTATCTGTCATATAATTAAAAGTTATCTTTTGAGTGGGTTTTCTGAGATGATTTGTACACATTTTTAAGGGTGTCATTTTACATTTAAATCTTTGTGTTTTTTTTTTACTTTATGTGATTATGTAGATTAGCATCCATTATTTCATTACTGCAAATATGATCTTGAATGAGTTAATAAAGCAATAACTTTGTATTATTGTCTACAACATGACCATGAGTTTCATTATTACCACTTTATAGATGAGAATATTTCTTTAATCCTAAACACATTTAACAATGTTGTCATTGTAGCCTCAGTCTTTTCTTTCTTTTGATCCTTATAGCTTTGTGGTAGCACATAGTATGCTTTTGAGAGAAACTTGTTGAAATAAATTAAATCCTAGTACCAAAATAATTTATCTGAAAAAGTGATGCATCTCTGAATCCAAATTAATTTATTTTTACCACTGAAGAATTATGAATCCTGTACAATGAAGAACAGACTAAAACAAATTTGACAAAGATTGCTCTTTGAGCAATAAAAATGTATATTTTTAGGAATATATATCCTGCCTAAGAATAATAATGTATGTTTGTTGAGGATATATTACATACCTTACAAGGTACTATAAAGTTTCCTCATATATAACACAATTGCTATAAAACAGGTGTTATTCTTATCCACATTTTACAGATGAGAAAATTGAGATTGAGAAGTCAAATAACTTGTTTTACATCATGCAACCTGTAGATGGCAAAGCAGGGGCTCTAATTCACAGTAGTTAGTCTCCTTGTACTGTCCCCCAGTGCTCTTACTTTGTATTTATCTCACTGTTGATATGATAAGCTTTTTCCTGAACCGTTTCAATGACTAAAAAGAACACAATAGAAGATTTTATAATTATTTTCTATTTTCTCACTTGTGCAATCTGCCATTTTCCTAGGTAATGCTTCTTTGAAATTGAGAGGCATTGTGACTAACTATAGCAGCCCCTGCATTAGAGAGATAAAGGGTGATTTAGATAAGTAGCTAACAATTTGCATTTATCTTAAGAAAAATTATAGCAATGATCTTAATGCAGTTTCTATCACCTCATTGCTCAGAGACCCCTTGCTCAGATAGAGCCTTTGCTGTAAAAAGAGTCACAGACTATGAGTCACAGAAAAAGCAAACATAAAACCATGAGAATCTCTCCCTTTTGTTGCCATTACTTCATTTCTCATCTAAATAATTTGATCTCTTCTTGCTATAGCTAAGTGACTCACAAAAGCTTATGAGATTTACATGACCAAAAAAGTATTTCTACTGTTATATACAGGTGACAAAAATGTTCTCTAGCTGAAATGATCAAAGAGGGAATCATATTTTTATGTTGATAAAACATGAAGCTATTTTCTTCAGCTAAACTGCACATTAATTTATGTCAACTGAGGAAAGGAAGAAACATCTCCTGATCTTTATCAAATTACTATGGAATTAAGTTTTAGACTTTTTTTGATTGACACATTAATGTGAAAGTAGAGTAAGTTCTGAACTTGATAATAAGAACTTGAGAATAGAGGAGTAAGAACTTGAGAACAGAATTTTAAGACATTTAATACTTAATAATAGATTGGAAAATAACACTATCAGACAGATTATGCTCATACAAAGAAATGAGAAATTAAATTTTTCAGCTGGACAATAAAGAAAAGCACAAGGACTTAAAATCCTGCTGCCAGTACCTGAAGTTTACTGACAGAGTATATTATATAAATATATGGTTATCCAGATATCCATGAAGAGAATTCAAAGAAATGTTTATGACCTTTTCATTTTAATTTAAATGCATTAAAATATTACAGTAATAATGGGACATAGACTGTTGGAGCTGATCATCTATGCTAAGAGAAAAAAGAAAACATGTTATAGATAATTAAAACTCAAAGGGAGAGCTAAAGTAACTTCTGCAAAGTTATACCATGAATTTGTTACAGAATTAGTTGTGATCCAATTCAACGTTTAGCTTTTGTGAAAAGATATCTCAAGAGAGACATTCTAATAATACATGAACTTAAGTTCTGGACCAAATCTTTCAGTCATTCTTATCACCTATTGTCACAAATTCATTGCCTTTTGTCACAATTTTCACATACATAGGAGAGATTCAAATTCTATAAATTACTCAAGGTCGGGGAAAAGGCTGCACTTCAGGGAAGTGTATTGGACACATTGTAAAACATTAAGCAAGTTACATTTCAGTAGAGTCTAGCCTAGTAAGTCTCAAAGTTTTGACCCTGGAAAAGCAGCATCAGCATCACCAAAGAACTCGTTAGAAATATAGGTTATTAAAATTTAATCTAGACTTTGTGAATCAGATACTCTGGGAATAGTCACAGCATTTTGTATTATATAAAGTCGTCCAGCTGGTTTTGATGCAACAATGTTTGATAACCCCTGGCAAATAGGAGGAAAAACACCATACTGAAGAATGAAGATATAGATTGTAACTTTAGTCCTAGCATCCAGTAGATGTGCTACCATGGGTAATTAACTTCTCTAAGATTCATTTTCTTCATTTCTAAAATACATCATGTGAAGTTGGAATGAGATAAATTATAGAGAAATTATAGAGAAACATTTAGGAAAAACTGTCAAGCTCTAAACCAGTGGGTCTCAATTCTGGGTGAGAATTTAACCTCCAAAGAACGTTTTGTAATGTCTAGATACATTCTTGAGAGTCACAACAGTGGAAGAGGTTGCTACTGACATCTGGTGGGTAGAAGACAAAGACGCCACCAAACATCGTACAATGAACAAGACAGCCCCCCATAATAAAGGTTCATCAGGTTCAAATGTGCTAAGATTCAGAAACCTTGTACTGAGCCAAAATAATATATAAAAATGATACTCTTATTATCTAATTTACCATCACTTCTACCTCTTTCTCTTTATTTTTCTCCAATTTGTAAATCATTAAATGGATACTAACACCACCAACATATATTTTAAAAAATCGTATCATACAAATAAAAGATGCAGGTAAAAAGTTTTTCTGTTTTTTTTTTTGTTTTTGTTTTTGTTTTTATCTCTGGAAGTTGTTGGTAGAACAGAAAAAAAAATGTTTCTTCTGGGGTACCTGGGTGTCTCAGTTCTGTTAAACATCTGCATTTGGCTCAGGTCATGAACCCAGGGTCCTGGAATCAAGCCCCACATGGAGCCCCACCTCGGGTTTCCTGCTCAGCTCCCTCTTCCTCTGCCACTCCCTCTGTCTCTCCCTCTGCCACCCACCCCCACTTGCGCTCTTTCGATCTCTCTCTGTCAAATAAATATTTTTTTAGATGTTTCTTCTATCACATGTTTAAAATGTACATTTTCATCATGTGGAAAGAGATTAAAGTAATTTGAAGAACTTGTTTCAATTCAGTTCACTGAACTTTTTCATTTGGTTTCCTTCAAAATCTTGGGAAGCAGGCAGACCAATAAAAAGTCTTAGAATCAGAAAAGTTATAATTTTCTAAAGAACCCAGAGTTCTAATAGCAAAATTCCTTTTTTCCTAATACATTTTGCAAGTTTCAATCAGATGTTTTGGAAGTTGACATGTTAGACATCATTTATTCCAACTCAGAGATTTCTTGTGGTGATAAGGCTCTGAATACTAATAATAGTTCTTATTTAGTGTTTACTATGAGGTAAGTGTGAAGAACTGTGAGGAAGCTAAGATTTTTTTCTGCTGGAAAGCTAACAAATTAGCCTGCCATAATTATGTAGATGTTGGCAGAAGGCTTAGGGTCATAAACAAAGTACTTTATTACCTACAAAGATAGCATTAGTCAGAGGATTAACATATTATTATACCCAATTCCCAAGTCCACATTCTCACAGGATGAGACAAAGAAGGCAGGGGAGAGCAGCCCATTGTGTGTATTGGACTACAGCAAAGGAATTCTGAATTTAGAGCACCTGAATCTTTTATAATGGGCAGTAAGCACACCTTTTCTTTGCTCCAGAGGAAGACATTACCTCTATCTGCCAAGGCAGTTATTATACAGACATTCTTAAAAAGATGTCAGGAACAAAGGGTAGCAATTATCTTGCTTCCAAATGTGAAGAATTATAAAAGGACCATAAAGAATTGTATTCTAAGAGTGGGCAGTTGAGATTCATCTGTATAGAGGGGTACAATTTGGGCTTAAGCTTGACTGAAATTCAAATTGTTTGGTCATGTCTGACAAACTGGGTGGGAGGGACCACCTTATCCAGTTCACCTGAGGAAATGAGGAATATCTAGCTTTAAAAAAAATACCTCTTGGGGCGCCTGGGTGGCTCAGTGGGTTAAGCCTCTGCCTTCGGCTCAGGTCATGATCCCAGGGTCCTGGGATCGAGCCCCACATCGGGCTCTCTGCTCAGCAGGAAAAAAAAAAAAAATACCTCTTTATTTTAAAATGGCATATGAATCTGATCACAGTAAGGTATCACTCAGAACTGCCATTGGCCTACCTCTCAGGGACTCCTAAACTGCCAGCAAGACCTCTGGATTTAAAGATTGCTCTTGGGTGCACCTGGGTGGCTCAATCAAAACCTTTGATTTCAGGTCAGGTCACAATCTCAGGGTCATAGGATTGAGCCCTGCATTGGGCCCCATGCTGGGTGTGAAGCCTGCTTGAGATTCTCTCTCTCCCTCTCCCTTTTCCACTGCCCGCCCCATGCTTGCTTGCTCTCTCTCTCTTTCTCTCTCTCTCTCTCTCTCTCTCTCAAATAAATATCTTTAAAGAATAAAATTAAATTAAATATTGGTCCTCAAGGCAGTTCTGCTTTTACTTCCTTCTAATAATATGGTCCATGGAAATGCAAAAGGGCTTTCTTACTACAACTTTGCCACACTCATGCCTTAGCTTTGACATTTAAGGAACTTCAGATGTCTCCAATAACAGCAGCCATAAGAATATGTAGGCCGTTCCAATGATGTGTCAGAGAGGAGTGGCACTACTCTTACTAAATGAATTTCCTGAAAAAATGTGCGTATTCACACCGGTCTTGTCAGCAATATCCATCTGAGGATCGAGGGCCTCAAACACAATGCACTAATAGTAATAAGGGAGGCCAGCTGAGACACCCAGGCCTAGGAGACACAGTAGAAATTACCTCAAGTGACACTTACTTAGAAAAAATGAAGCTGATCAAAAGAAAAAGAAATGGTTGGTGACCAAAGATAGAAAAGAGAGACTGAATTCTGTAATAGTTAAAATAGTAATAGACAATAGTATTTAGCAAGTGCTTATGTTCTTAGTATTGTATCTAAGCCTTGTAATAATTTGTTAATATAGGTTATAATAATCTAAGTTTACAAATATTTAGGGCAAATAACTCGTTAATAGCTAATTTTACTAACACTATATTGAATACCTCGGGAAAAAAAAAATCTTATTTTACCATCCACTCAACAACCAATGCCTTGGAAATCATTGCCCTTACTCTCTACTGAAATTCTTTGGTAAAGGGCAATGATCAATTTCATCTTCCAAGCCAAAGCCCTTTTCCTAATACTCAGTCACTGACTTTTCTCCAGTAGTTGATAGTAGTAAAGAGCCTTGGCTTCTTTAAACTTACCTTTACATCTGTCTCTTTCTCAAAGTTCCCAGATGACTGCATATTTAGGTTCTTTAAGCTTTGTATTCCTCCAATTGCCCATAAACTATAGGAACTCCTAGATTCTGATACTACCTTCCTGTGCTTTTCTGATGCGCCTCCCTTTGATTATCTCTGTTGCAAACAGAGATTCTAATGCAGTCCATTTTACATCTGATTCTGTAGGCACAGCACTTTCTTCTAGAGACCCAGAGAAATATTTTTAATCTATATCTGGATATTTCCTCACAAATGACAGGATGATATCTCCGTGTCAACATACCAAATAATGAGTCTATCACTTTTTCTATTTCCCAAACCTTTAAGCTATATCTTTCTTCTCTTTTTTTCTCGTTTTTTAAAAAATTTTCTTATTTTTGATTAATGATACCATTAAGGAGAACTTTGATCTTCCTCTCTTAAAATTCCATCAGTGTTGGTCATTCTAAGTGATCTTTAAAAATGTATTTGACCATTAGTATTAAAGGTAACAGCTTTCCAAGAGAAAAGAAAAAAAATAGGAAAAGAAGATGGAGATTTTATGTGGGAACAGTAAGTAACCTAATTAGGCTGAAACTGGGGGTCACTGTGTAGACCCACTGTAAAGTAAAGCCCATACAATGAGTTGAGGAATATATTACAGTGTCTTTGAATGGCCTACTAAACAATCACACTTTATTCTGTATTCAAAAGGGGCTCCTCACACACATATACCAATTTGTTTGTAACTCATCTCACAGTATTTACCTCATTTTACCTGTATTTTTAGTGTTCTGATTTTTATCTTCTCTATTTTTTAAATATTCTTATAGCAGAATATTTGTATTGTATTCCCATTTATGTAGTACTCATAGCCCCAGCAAGGGCTTGAAACTTACTGTGGTCATGAAATATTTGCTCAGTTGGATGGATCCACACAGAGAGAGTAGAAACAATAAAGAGATGGAAATATTGGCTTGGAAGTTGGTCACCAACTGACAATTTGTTAAATATGAGTTTGGTTAGGTTGCGCCCTACAGAGTAAAAATAAGATCAGACATTGTATAATTGTTTGGTGATGTCCATCTACTTCAAGATCCACTTAAAACAAATTGAGGCTAAAACATTCCTTCTCTTCAATCATGCATAATTTTTGGATCTGGTCCAATGAGGATAATGGCCCAAATACAAAGGGCCACCTACAAAATAGTTCTTATTAAATAATGCTATTTAATAGTCACAATCAAACTAAACTCATTATTTTCCTGCTCCTGAGTCTGCCCTGTATGGTCTGACATATGAAATGGGAATGTTTTCATTAATGAAGAGTATGATATACCAATGTGACCCAAACCAGGCTCTACAATTCAAACCAGAAGCACACAGTGTATGGAAAGATACATGGTCCTCCTGGGAAAGCATTAGCATCATGACCTCATAAGAATTAATGGACAAGAAGAATGACTTCAATGGTCTGTGTAGAAAAACCTGCTGTTTCCTCTCAACACTTGCAAACCCCAGTGAAACTTTAGTGATTAATAGTGATTGGATCTGATAATGATTAGGCAAAGCATCTGCCGTGGGCAGCTCATGGGCACTCACATGACCTTCTGTGTGTTAATTAAAGACATCAATGATCCAAATAGCATGGTCTGCAGTATATAACCCCACGATATGCAAAATACACTGCCCTGCTTAGGGAGCCATAAAGAAACAAATCGAGACAGGTTTTCTCTTCAAATCAAAATGTAAATGTAATTTAAATCTAAAAATGACTGTTAGGTTAATTGTACCTATGCTGACGTTGGGCTTATAAATAGGCACAAGTGTATATTTAATGGGGTAAGCCATTCAACCTGTGTACAAACTATTGGGGCATAAATACAAATATATATATATGTGTATATATATATATACACATATGTATATATATATATATATACACACACACATATATATATATATATAAACTTGCTTATTTGGGGGCTCTCCCAAAGATTAGTCAAGCTTCCAAATGCAAATAAGAACATATACAAGGTATTAAAAATTCTGAAGAAATTTTGACTCCTCCAAAACTTAACTAGTAGTCTACTCCTGACCAGAAACCTTACTGATAACATAAAATCAACCAACATATATTTTGTATGCTTTATGTATTATCTACAGTATTCTTATGATAAAGTAAGCTAGAGAAAAGAAAATGTTATTAAAGTCATAAAGAAGAGAAAATACATTTAAGGTTCTATACTGTATTTATCAAAGTAATCTGCATATAAATGGACCCACACAGTTCAAACCCATGTTGTTCATGGGTGAGCTGTATTATCATTATTGCTGTGACTTTTTCTGAATAAAATCTCTGAGTTTGAATTTAGTCCTTAGAGTATGTAAATTATAAGGTCCAATCTTAAATAACAGCTTTCTAAAAGTATTGTAAGAAAGTGGGGTCAGAACAGCATTCGTACAAGATAGCAGAATGCAGCTAAGGCTAGGGAAGAAACCATCTTCTGCATCTACCTGGAAGGCAATGTTTCTTCATCAAAAGACTTTGGATAACACGGTGCTGCTCTGGGATCTTGAGGACTCTGGAAGCTCTGTGGCAACCTGCTCTATACCAGATTAGCCATCGTAAGTGGCTACTGTAATAATGAACAGAAGCTGCAGAGAAACCTGAGAAGAATCCATGCCAAATGAGATTCAGCTGCAGAAGTAATTTACCTGCTCATAATCAAGGTAACAGCAGTGAAATTCACAGGAGGGTAGGAGGCAGGGAAGTAGAAGAGATACATATATCAGCTTCCTGAAATAACTGGGAAGGTATGGTCACAAGAGCCACTAATGGCAAGAAACCACAAAACATGGGTCATGTTAATTTTGTTTTGTTTTGAAGTGCATGAATGAGAGAAATAGGGGGGAAAGAGCATACAGAGATATGTCTTTAGTTATGTAAGAAATATGGTTATTCACTACCTATATTTTTGGAAAAATGAAGGACCATAAATTCTCTGATGATCAGCTTCTTAGTGATTTTTCTGAGTTGAGAAATTATATGTTTATTTACCATCCAATAATACATTAATATCCAACCACTAATTCATCTCTACAAACATGGATAGAGAGGGGGAGCAGAATGTAACCCTAGGGGCGCCTGGGTGGCTCAGTGGGTTAAAGCCTCTGCCTTCAGCTTGGGTCATGATCTCAGGGTCCTGGGATCGAGCCCCGCATCAGGCTCTCTGCTCCGCAGGGAGCCTGCTTCCTCCCCTCTCTCTCTGCCTGCCTCTATGCCTACTTGTGATATCTCTCTCTCTCTCTCTGTCAAATAAATAAAATCTTAAAAAAAAAAAAAAAAAAAGAATGTAACCCTAAAACATGCCACTTTGGCATGTGAATTATTTCAAACTGAAAACAATCAAGAGCTGGTTACCTTCCCCTTAACTGCCTTAAAGAATTTAAATAGAGGGTTTGTACCAGGAAAGAACTAATACCAAAGATACCTTTTTATTATAAAGACTTATCTGCATGACATGACAAAGATTTGTTTACCAAACATTTGTTCTTCTTATCTTCCTGTGAATTATTTTCCTCCCCTGTGAAGCCCCAGACCCCTACCACTTCTCAGGATGGCACTTAAGACTCAATTGCCTAACTGTCTTTGGGTTTCATGTCTTTGGGTTTCCCATATCTAAGAAGAAAAATAAATTTCTTTTTCTCCTGTTAATTTGTCTAATATCAATGTAATTATTAAACCAGCCAAAGAACCTAGGACAGAAGAAGGAGAAAGTTTTCTCCACCTGTACTTACTCTGACAGGAATTGTAAAACAAAGATGACGAAGACATTGCCCCTTGTTTTTAACAAGCTCATGGTCTAGTCAGGTGTACCTAGTCCTTTAATAGGCCTTATCAAACATGTTTAATGGACTACGTTTTAGACTATGCTAAAAAAAAGTACATAATACTTTGAAAATTCAGCATAATGATGAAGGAAAATGAAAATTAATGATGTTTTCCAAAGTGTTTATGTACACTTTTTTTTTCATTTATATATTAAAAAAGTTACCCATTTCCAGCTGGAAATAAGAACATATACATGTATGTCTGCTAATCTACATTCCCGTCTTGAATTTTATATATATATATATATATATATATATATAATCACATTTGCAGGTCTGAAAATGTGTATATTTTGTTTAAATAATCCACTTTAATGATATCCAGTTATGCTCTTCAAAAGGAAGTATTTTCTGAAGACAGACCTTAGGTAATCATAGATTAAATAAAATTAATCTAGCTTGAAAATGTTACTATAAACATGGAAAATTCAGATCTATTGGGTCAGTTTTGGCTTGTTGATAAATGATAACTTCAAATGAACAAATCCTTATCAGAGATCTGTAGCATAGCATTGTTTTATCTCTCTGATAGTTTCTTCCCATTCTGCTAGGGCAGAGCCCTGCAATGCTATTGCCTTGTTCCTTCATACTGGAGGTGACAATCAAAACAACCCATCCCTCTGTTCTCATGCATTTTCCAGTGGTAAAAATATGACCAATCCACATCAATCAGGGGTCTTCCTTAGGTCCTTTTTCTATAATGGAAACTAGCAAAAAAAAAAAGTATTCTCTTTCTGTTCATGAGGCTATATTGTATAAAAGCCAGAAACAGCATGTGACCATGGTCTTGGATGTGTGGAGACAGCTGATCCAAGAGAATAAAGTTGAAGCAAAAAGAAGTGGCGATAAAAGACAAAGAAAAAAAATAGGCCAGATCCAGTGCAAAAACAACAGGCCTGATGATATTGATATTCCTGCATCCAGTCAATAATGAAACCAGTTTCATCCCCATCTCTTTTTGAAGTTTGTTTCATGTACGTTTTCCACTTAAAGCTAATTGAACCAGTTTTCTATTACCTGGTTCAAAATGAGTCCAAATACGTTATTAAAAATATTATAAATTTACAGAATCTGCTCAACAGTCTTTGTTCAGAAAAAGACTGTTTCCATTGACTTCCCTAAGCCTGTGGTAGAATACAGCTGCTCTAACTTTCCAATTGTTCAAACCCTTAAATATCAATTATATAAAAAATCTAAGACAAGTAGTGTTCGTGGAATATGAGACAAAAAATAAATGAAACTTAGAATATTTTATTTGAGGCTATTGTATTAAATAGATATATGAGGTAATAGGATTTTTTAAGAAAGTTAAACGCATTATTTTTGATATTAAATATCAATTTTTTTTTTTTACTTTGACTTCAAATTTTACCTAAACCACTATGGGAACAATTTCAAAATCCCATGAATTTCCACTGACCAAGTAATTATAGCGACTTCTTTTTATATAGTAATGTCTATTTCAAAGTGCTTTAAAATATAATTTGTTTAACTTCACCAAAAAGCTAAGAAGCATATATCATTTTTTAAAGATATTATTTATTTATTTGACAGACAGAGATCAGAAGTAGGCAGAGAGGCGGGGGGGGGGGGGGGAGCAGGATCCCTGCTGAGCAGAGAGCCCGATGCAGGGCTCAATCCCAGGACCCCAGGATCATGACCTGAGCTGAAGGCAGAGGCTTTAACCCACTGAGCCACCCAGGTGCCCCAGCATATATCATTTTTAATCAGAGTGAGAACAGCCTTGTCCAAAGACAAAATACTGGTAAATGGTTTCACAAAAAGGGTATATATTTCCAAGTCCAGTGTTCAACAACAACGATCTCAAAGCATGGAGTTGTGGTTACTTACATAGATGTTAATCAGCTAGGAAAACTGAAATAACTGCAATGATAATTATAAAAGCCTTGAATGATAATGTATATACATTGAGATTTAGATCACCTGCCATTCATACCATCTATACTATGCAAGTACCATTTGAAACCAGAGCTGAAGATCAGCTACTAAAGGTACTTCAAGTCAATGTTTGTTGAACAGAGCTGCATTAAAGGAAGCCTGATTTGTTCATATATATCTACTTAATTATTTTATAAGTGACACAGTACCTATACATAAACATTCCAAGCAATTTTGATATGATGGAAAAATTACAATCTCAGCTGAACTACTTAATAACTATACAATCAAGGTAAATTGTAACATGTATTATAAGAACAATTGCACTGGACACTTGCTAAAAATATCAAGAAAGACATTATTCCAGAGGATTGTAATAGAGGTCAAGATTATTGTAATGGGGGACAGAGATTGAATTCAAATTAGCAGAAGAAAAGGCTGAAGAAGGATTTTTTAAAAGTTGGGGTGAGCTAATGGAAAAGTCCAGGAAAATATTAGGGGAGATTTGTGAATGGGACTAGTTCATTGTACTTGCCAAATCATCCCTTATCCAAGTTAGATTACTATCTTTTCAAAGACCAGAAGACAGGGGATCTACATTTATTGATGATTATGTATCAAAGGGTTGGCTGCCAGGTCCTTGAGAAAGACATTCCTGGGTTGTAAAGAATGTATCACATATTCATTGGAAAATTAAATGAAAAATACGAAATTTCTTAATAAATAGAAGTATCAATGTGAAACTAATAAAGCTTATATCCTATAACAATCAAAATTACTGCAATATAGAAGTAGGATATAAATCAACAAAATTACGTCTTTTCTCCCACATTTCCAACCCTTTGGTCATCTTCAGATTTCTGAAGTTTTATTTTATTTCTAGTAACAATATATGATAGAAGAAATAAAATATATATTTTGGAATTAGTTGGAACTGAGTTTGAATTTAATTTTTGCATTTACTGGTAACTTTACATAAGTGGATTAAATTTTTTGAGCTTTTCTTTTTCATATGTGGTATGTGGCAGGATAAAAATATTTGGGGGGCACCTGGGTGGCTCAGTGGGTTAAAACCTCTGCCTTCGGCTCAGGTCATGACTCCCAGAGTTCTGGGATCGAGCCCCATATCGGGCTCTTTGCTCGGCAGGGAGCCTGCTTCCTCCTCTCTCTCTGCCTACTTGTGATCTGTCTGTCAAATAAATAAATAAAATCTTTAAAAAAAATTTGGAATAAAATATATACCAGATATGAAACAACAAGCATATAATAGGCAATGTACTTCCACATATACCCATGGTTTTATAAATGGTGTTCTTCCTGAAATTCCTTTCCCTGCCCTATTTGTCTGGCTGTCTTCCTGATCTTTACAAGGTCAGCATTTTTTTTTTAATTTAATTTTATTTATTTATTTGACAGAGAGAGATCACAAGTAGGCAGAGAGGCAGGCAGAGAGAGAGGGAAGCAGGCTCCCTGCTGAGCAGAGACCCTGATGCGGGGCTTGATCCCAGGACCCTAGGATCATGACCTGAGCTGAAGGCAGAGGATTAACCCACTGAGCCACCCAGGTGCCCCAGCATTTTTTTTCTCATCAAAGCCATCCCCTTCTTACCTTTCATCCTGTGTTGGTTTATATGTCCCTGTATATACTTCTATCCTGGCACAGCACTATATAATAGACTAATAACTCTGACAAACAATGAACAAGTTTTTAGTAAATGTGCTGCTGAAGTGAGCACAACAATGAACAAGTTTTTAAAGAATTATTGTTTAAGTGTTTCCAGTCCAAAATTATTTCATGGACAATTTAGTTTTTCAAATAATTAAGAATAAATAATTCACATGACATGTAAAAATGATGAAGAGTTTTTCAATTCATGTAATGACCCTGGCATAATCCTAAAACCTAAGTAAGAAAAATAATAGCAGAAAATAAAAGAAAATTTCACATGTCCACCCTCCTTATAAGTAGATACAAAGTATCTCAAATAAAATACTAACCTATAACTGAAATAAATAATAACATATGAGACTCAAAAAAGGGTTATTTCATAAATAAATCTGATGGGGAAATATTTTATATAATTCATCACATAAATATGTTAAAGTAGAATAAAAGACATACAAACTTTATAAAAATGTTTAAAAAGCATTTGATGAGATGTAGTGTTGTTATTACTATTATTATTAAAAGCTTTAACTAAACTTGGAATAATGGACACTTAATATGTTGTTTATCTGAATATGTCATTTATCTAGCTGAAAATCAAGATTAATTGTAATATTTTATAGGGGGTATATGAGAAAAGAACAAAATCAGTTACCCACCGTCATTGCCGTTATAGGGCTGCACTAATTTTCCATTGTCAAGTAACAAATTACCACAAATTTGGTTGCTTAAAATGACTTCCCTTTATTAGTTCATAGCTCAGTAGATCAGAAGAGTGGGGGCTTGGATAGCTTCTCTGATTGGCATCTTACAGAAGTAAAATCAAGGTGATTGGAGTCTTACCTGGCAGTTCTGAGGAAGGATTTACTCCTAAATGCATCCAGATTATTGGCTGCATTCAGTTCCTTAAATTTGGAGGTCTGAGGTCTTCAGCTCTTTGTTGGACGCCGACGGGGGGATGTTCTCATCCCCTAGATGCTGCTCTCTGGTTCTACAAATTGAAAAGAAAGGATAAATTTGAGGGAGGATATTTTTAATATAAATAAGTTTTATACAAAACAAACTAGCAAATACCCAGCAGAAAGGTATTCACAAGTTATAAGCTATTTTGTTAAACTATAAAACAGAAAGAACAATGACACTCATAAAAATAAAAAAAGAAAAAGAAATACGACGTAACTTATTTTCACACCAATAAAAACCAACTTAAAAGAACAAATTGGGCTTTATGTTTCAGATGTCTTAAAATTATGCCTAACATTTATTCCAGGAATTTTATCTATTTGTACTTATTCTAAGGAAATGATTAAATATCATGCAAAAATTTATAGTAACAATCAGCCTAGCATTTTCTTTTATAATAACAAACTTTGGTGGTGTAAAAATGTCCAACACTTCAAGGATGGTTAAATAAATTCACTACACCTCTGTGAGAATACCATTAAAACTGGTGACATGGAGGCATATTATTCAATAAACAAAGAGTAGATTTAAAAAGCAAGCAACCAAGAATTTTAGATAGTATATCCCCACTTGGAGGAAAAAAATTATATATTATATATATATACATATGTTATATATATATATTAACAGTAATTTTGTTTGTGCCATAAGATAATTAGTAATATTTATATTATTTGGTTTATTTTCTAAATCAACAATATAGACTGGCTGCAGAACTGTAGTTTCTCCACTAGACTAGGAGCATTTTAGTTAAAGATTTAATTATTTATTTGAGATAGAGAGAATATGAGTGGAGTGAGGAGAGAGGGAGAGGAAGAGAGAATCCTCAAGCAGTCTCCCTTCTGGGCAGGGAACTCAACACAGGGCTCCATCCCAGGTCCCTAAGACCATTACCTGAGCCTAAATCAAGAGTCAGTTGCTTAACCAACTGAGTCACCAGGTGCCCCTAGAGTAGGAGTATTTTAAAGGAAGGATTTGAGTCTTATTCAAAAACTTCCTTCAGGGTCTAGTTCTGAAGGAGGTGTTCAGTGAATGTATGCTATATAATTGATCACACTATCAAGCACTTCTTAATTACTCCTTTGCAATGAGAAAAATGAATTCTGCAAGATTTCTGAATATTCTGTCATTAAATATCTAGCCATCTTGTTGGAAAACAGCTCATCTCCTCAAGTATGAAAAGGGACACTTTCAGACTACATCAAAGTAAAATTGTATAATGTACTTCTCTGTATCATGCTAGGTAGAAATAAAATAAAACAAATATGTGACAACATTTATTACTTGACAGGGTTCTAAAAACAGTGTTTGACCTAAATACTATGAAACCCAAATTACATTAGTACACAAATTGATTAGATGCAGTGGAAAGATTTTTGGTTTTTTTATATTTTGAAAGGAGCTGGAACGGCACCACTTTTTTTCCCCTTCAATTTTCAAGCAACACTAAATAAGTGTTTTGGAATGAACCATATTCACCTTGTTACTCATTTAGCTTATTTTGTTTGAAAACATTTACATAGTGAAAAGCTGTTAATGGCATACTGATAACCCTGGTGCTATGAGTAAAGAGATTGCTGCTTTGTGCTAAATGTACACTTTACCCTTTTACTTCTTCTAAATACCTCTATTGCTAATGATGTTTTTCCTCCTGAAATTCATATTTCCTAAGTAATCTTCAAATGTAGGAGAGTCATAGTGGGACAATCTCTATTAAAATGAGCTGTCTTCCCCAATCAGCAAATGAAGAGAATTTCATTCAAGGGAAAACTTTGTATTATTAAAGGAAATTGAACTAGAAGTTTTTATTGCCTGATGGGGTATTGTCTTAAAGGTGATCTAAAGGACAGTTTATTCATCTAATGATCTGCTTTTTTTTAAAATACATGGACATTAAATTGGCCATTTTTAAATGGACTTTGCAGTGAAAAACACAAGGGGAGACTAAATGTAAATGTTACCTAAAATTAACATGTCAAACTAATGTGGATATATATTCTGGTTTTAATATGTACCAAAACAGGCACCTGGGTGGCTCAGTTGGTTAAGCGACTGTGTTTGGCTCAGATCATGATCCCAGGGTCCTGGGACTGAGGCCTGCATCAGGCTCCCTGCTCAGCAGGAGGCCTGCTTCTTCCTCTCCCTCTGCTGCTACTCCTACTGTTTGTGCTCTCTCTGTCAAATAAATAAATAAAAACTTTAAAAAAAATATGCAGCAAAACTTGGACAAATTGATTTAAATTTGGGGTTTTTTTTACTGCATTTTACTCTAATATACAAATTAAATAGTGATGAAATTTATGAGAGTGCTATTTATGAATGCCTCAGGAACTGATGGTTGTGGTGTATTGGCTATAGAAACACTCTTTCTTAGGGCGCCTGGGTGGCTCAGTCCTTAAGTGTCTCCCTTCAACTCAGGTCATGATCCCAGGGTCCTGAGATCAAGCCCTGCATCAGGCTCCATGCTCAGCAAGAAGCCTGCTTCTCCTTCTCCCACTCCCCCTGCATTTGTTCCTTCTCTCACTGTGTCTCTCTCTTAAAAAAAAGAAACACTCTTCCCTGACATCCATTGAGATGCACATCATCTGCTCTGAGCCTTGCTATGGGCTGATATCTATTCCTAAATTATAGTCCCACTCTTATCTCTGGTTACTATGTCTATCACAGGGCTCTGGCCAGAAAGGATGTACTTTTATTCTTGTTTCCCAAATATATTTGAGGTTCCTTGTGAGTTTTATTTGTTTTTGTTTTTGTTTTGTTTTGTTTTTTAGGATTTTATTTATTTATTTGGGAAAGAATGAGAGAGAGCGAGCATGGGGAGGGGGCTAGGGTCAGAAGGAGAAGCAGACTCCCTGTTCAGCAGGGAGCCCAATGCAGGACTTGATCCGGGGACTTTGCAACCTTGACCTGAGCTAAAGGCAGACATTTAACTGACTGAACCACCAATGTACCCTATTTGAGGTTCTTTTAACTATTCTTTTCTTTCTCTGATTTAAAAGTTAAGTGAGGAATAGGCTCGAGTTCCCTTTTCAGGTATTCATGGCAATGACCAAATTCAAGCATTTAGGTGGGAAGTATTCCCTAGCAGTCTACCCTAGGCTCAGTGAGAATAAATGTTTTCTCATGGTATCTATAAAATACTAGTAGTTCCTGATGGGTTATCAAATAATCTACATGTCATTTTGTGTGCATGTGTATATAAATAATACATAAATTTTAACATATTTAATATTATAATATATAACTACAAAATATTATCTTTTAATATATAAAATAAATTTTATGTATATACTATATGCGTGTGTGTGTGTATATATACTGTGTGTGTGTATATATATATATATATATATATATGTATGTATAATTTTCCAAGTATTTCACAAATTAGAAATATAAGACAGTTAAATGATTTTTCACCCAGAGAGCCCATTACAGTTTTCATGGTCATTCAACTTTTTTTAACTCTCTTAACCATTTTTAAGAGTGCAGTTCAGTAGTGTTAACTATATTCACATTGCCGTATAAGAGATTTCTAGAACTTTTTTCATCTTGCAAAATGGAAATTCTATACTCATTGAATAATAAACCTCCCTTTCCCCTTCCCTCCAAATCCTGGCAACAATAATTCTACTCTCTGTTTCCAGAATTTGACGACTCTAAATATCCCATATAAGTTAGATCATATATTATTTGGTTTTTTGTTTTGTTTTGTTTTGTTTTTACTTCACCCAGCATAGTATCTTCAAGTTTCATACATGTAGTCTGTGATAAAATTTCTTTCTTTTGTGAGCCTGAGTAATATTACATACAGATATAGATATATAGATAGATGATAGATATGAGAGAGAGATGTATTCCATATTCTCTTTATCCACTACCTGTCAATAGATATTTGAGGTGCTCCCATCTCTTAGCTATTGTAACTAATCCTAGAGTTTAAGCGGGCATGAGATTGGCGGCCCCAGAGTGTTCTGTGCTGAGGTAGGAGGTGCCCAAGCAAGCTCTCTGAAGACAAAGTGGTATGGACCTGGAGTGTCCCAAAGTGCTTTGGAACTATGTCACCTTGTCACAACAGCTGGAACTACAGTGAGCACTGGCCAGGGATGTCCTGGTATGCATCATAAGGGAACTGCCTTGGTAGGATGGTTGGGGCTGATATGGCTTAGGCATCTGGTATTTGTTGAGATAGTAGGCCAGCTATAACACCTGGACCCTGCTCCAGTCTGCACTATCAAGGTGCAGGGGAAGTGTAAACCATGGTACTCACCAACCCCTCCACCCAGAGAGTTCCAGCCACCTATCTAACACCCCACTCCACCCTTGCCCTACTGCTATTTCATGGAAGTCTAAGGAAGGATCTTTCATATTTTAGTTCCCTTTTAAACCATAGCTTTTTTTTTTTTTTTCTTGTACCCCAGAGCAGATAAATCTGCTCCTAGTCTCTCGGTCTTGTCCTTTCCCACTGCACTTCACATCTGTGGAGTAAGTGTTTCCTTCCTTATGGTATCTTACATCTCTCTTGCATTCTCTATGTGGCCTCTCTATTATTTGCTGTGCAGAAGCTTTTCAGTCAGACCTCAGTTCTTCAGAAGGAATTTCTCTATAAATGTATAGGTTTGGTGTTTGTGGAGGAGTTAAGTTCAAAGTCTTCCTATGTTGCTATCTTGGGCCAGAACCCCGCAATCATTTAGCTTTTAAGTGTTGTTAATCTACATTGGCAATATTAGAATTATTGGGGTCCTAGAAGAAGAAAAGAGAGGGGGACAGAAAGTATACTTGAGCAAATCAGAACTGAGAACTTCCCTAATCTGAGAAAGAAAACAGGCATTTAAGTCCAGGAAGCACAGAGAACCTCCTCAAAATCAGTAAAAATAGATCAATACCCAGACATATAATAGAGAAGCTTGCAAACATCAGAGGTAAAAAGAAAATCCTGAAAGCAGCCTGAAACAAAATGTCCTCAACACACAAGAGTAGGAACATTAGACTGGCAGCAGACCTATCTGCAGAGACCTGGCAGTTCAGAAAGGACTGGCATGATATATTCAGAGTACTAAATGAGTAAAACAGGCAGCCAAGAATACTTTTTTGAGCAAGGCTGTGCTTCAGAATGGAAGGAGAGGTAAAGAGCTTCCAAGACAAACAGAAACTAAAAGAATTTGTGATCACTAAACCAGCCCTGCAAAAAATATTAAAGGGGATCCTGTAAGCAAAGAGAGAGCCCAAAAGTAACATAGACTAGAAAGAAACAGAGACAGTATACAAAAACAGGGAATACAATGGCACTAAATTCTTATCTTTCAATATTACTCTGAATATAAATGGACTAAGTACTCCAATCCAAAGACACAGGGTTTCAGATTGGATAAAAGAGCAAGATGATTCTCCAGACAGCAACTAAAGTAATCATATTAGAATAATTTCAGCAACAAATTGATCATGTCAATTCCCCAGAAAAAAACAAACAACAGGAAAATCTTCATTGGCTCTCTAATTCAAATATAATAACATTTTTAAAATATTTAATACCCTCAAAACTTTATAGGATATGCACTTTGGCTACTTTATCATGTGAATCTGATGCCAATCATGCTCTGTACCTCAACTGAACTGTTCTTTTTTTCCCTAATTCCTCAAACATAGCTGGCTTATTCCAAGTTCAGTATGTGTTCTCTCTGCCTATTACTTTCTTTGTCACATCATATTCCAGTTGTCAAAAGAAAGACATTTTCTGAGCCCCAATCTAAGGCACTTAACCCCATTATACCCATGCATAGTTTTCTGTATTTTTGCTTCATGATAATTACAATTACACATTTATTTCTATAATATATATTTTTAAATACTTGTCTCTCCACTCTATTTTTAACTCTACAAGGAAAAGAATCATGTCTGTTTTATGTGACACTTTATTTTTTTAAATATTATTATTAAGTTTATTTTAATTCTAGTATAGTTCCCATACAGTGTTATATTAGTTTCAGGTGTACAATATACTGATTCAGCACTTCTATACATCATTGCTCAGTGCTCCTCATAAGTGTACTCTTAATCCCCTTCACCTATTTCACCCATCCCTCCACCAAACTCCCCGCTGATGTGCTTTATTTTAAATGAGCCTTTTATCTTTAGCACCTAAGAAGGTACTCAATAAATTTTGTTGAATGAAGAAATAAACTTGTAAAAACCTCTATTTTTCAATCTCAGCATTTAATTGGCTGAGGGAGCCAAGAATAGTCCATTGGACCACTCTTCGCTCAAATTCTCTGTTTTCTTTTAATTTAATATCTATGCTATTAAATTAGAGACAACTCAAGTCTTATTTTTTACCACTGATTAGTCTGACTTGGATTAAACAAATATCCTATATGCTCCCCACTGGAAGTTTTCACTGCTTCCTCTTTTCCTATTTTTTTTTCTAAAAGCACTGTTGTTTTCAGGCACTGCTCTGAATTTGATGCAGAGGCTGATTTATTCTGTTATTCTAGTGAACATTAAAAAAATTAAAGAATCTCACTCAAAATTTTGATAACGTTTAATTCTAATATATTATCAAGTTATATATTAAAAAGTAACATATATATTAATACATATTCAATTAATCATTTCCTTAATAAGTAACCTATATGACACTATCTAGAAATCAGAGGAGTATCAAATAAAAAATTAATATCCCTGCTTTCAAGAAATTGAGAAGTCTGTGGGGATGGATTTATGTATATTTAATGGAACCTTGATAAATATGTGAGACATTGTATTTTGTGTTGTGGGATAGAGTCATGTGGTTTCAGAGGTGTTTTTAATAAGTTAAATAAGTTGAAATTCAATAAACCTAGATTATGAATTATAAATAGGTTTCCAGTTTTTTTTTATATTTTTATCTCATTTTTCACATTTGTCAGATGGTGGATCTTTTTTTTTTTTTTTTAATGGATACACATATATGTTCCTAAAATATTGTGGAGGAAGGCCATTTACAATAAAGTGCCAAATTTTATGGTAAGGACAGATAAGTGTAAAAGCAGATAAAATGCTGCAAGTGTACACAAGACCAAAAACACAAAGCTGACAGCAAAGAATTCAATTAACATTAAAAGCTCACTACATTTGTTCTTAACAAGATCATACTTGTCTTGGCAGTCTCAGAACATAGGTGAGTTAATGGAATAAAGAGAAAATCCTATTAATCACCTTATTTTCCAACACTTATTTAACTGAAAAGTTATTGTCAAAAGGAATTTATTTTTGCTTTAAGTAGCTAGCTCCATGAAGAATCAAGTTTTGGTCCCTGGTTCATCAGTCTTGAACAACATGTGAACCAACTAAGATACCCTGTGGACATTATTACAAACTAATGTTATTTCCTAAACTCACATTGCAAACTCTCAACTTCCTCTACTAAATCATTTCTACTTTTCTTAAAGACAGCTAACTGCTAAATATCTTATAGATGCATCCATATAAAACTAACAGCAGGTAATTTATTTGACTTTCTATATTAAGGAGAAACCCTAATTGTCTTTTGTGAAGTTGAAAAGGGTGTTCAGAAAACAGCTAGTCTACACAAGCAACCTACCCACTCTGTTGCTTGGCACTAAGAGGACACCCAGGATTCCACCATGACTTGCAGCTAAACACACCGAATGCTGTATATTTCTATTTCTTAAATATGCTCTAAGGACAGTAGCACTGATTTAAGAGTATAGTGTACCAAGTGTTCTAAAGTTACATAAGCACTGTGGTCAAATTTCATGCTGAAATATGACATTTCTAAGGTTTAAAATTTAAATGTAGTAGTTTCACCTTTTAAAATCACTAAGGGTAATAATAAAAACAAAAACTATTTTGTACTTAATGGAAGTTATAACATCTTAAGAGTTGCATGAGATAGAAGGTAGTTGTTCAGAATTTTATCAATAAGAAATTTAATTGTTAATATTTTATTTTGTTGTTGTTATTGTTGTTATTATTGTTGTTGTTGTTATTATTATTATTGTTATCATTTAATGCCAGTTGGGAGGCCAGGATTATTTGGCACCGGGTATTCCTTTAAAGAAATTATTTAGTTGTCTTTCACAAAGCTGGAGCAGTGACAATTGTTTAGAATTCAATCTATAGACTAGTTTCACACAAGGGAAGATCTAAATCTTCTTTTTATTTGTAACCTCATAAAACTGATGCACCTCTTTTGAGGTAATTAAGCTCAAATCACAAAAGGATTTGGCCACGGGGCTCAAGGGAACTGGTAATAAGATATTCAGCCTTTTATCTCCATGCAGTTGGTGTGAGAGTGTCTTGGGCTGATAATGGATAAAAGCAGCAAGTGTATGCCAACGGATTCAGAGCTCCTGCCAGCCAAGTTCATGATTCCCTCTCTGTTTTCATGTTTCACTTGTGAACTGTCTTCTAATTTATCATTTGAAGGGCAGAATCATGCTATTAAATGCTTCTCTAGTTTAAACATTTGATGATCTTTAAAGTTTATGTTTATCCTCACTATCAACCTTTAGAGTAGTCAGATGTTATGATCCCCAATGGCTTCACAGACCAATGACACATTCAAGGACACATAAATAATTGTTGACTGAATCAGTACTTGACTTAAAAATGAGCAAAGATGCAGTTTTAAGCCACCCTGATATGGTCAGTTGTAGTGTGAGAGGTTTCCTGGCAAAAATTCCAATGCTAAACTTTATTTTCCCAATTGGAAGATTATAAAGAAAAGGAACGGGCTGCAAGTAGAAAGGGAACTACTCCCTAATGCCTCTGTACAGCAAGCATTTAGTAAAATTTCTTAATAAAATTTCCTTTTATTCTTAAAACCTCTGAAAAAGACATTATTAATTTCACTTTACAAACTGTTGAGTTTCAGGTGATGTACTCTGCTGCTTGCTAATAAGACGGTTTTTCTCCTAGCATTTTGTTTGTTTCATAATTTTCAAATGCAAGATTAGATACTTACAAAATTAACTGAAAGGTGTATCACAATTATAGAAAAAAGTACTTTATGTCTAAAACACAAAGAGGAACAAGAATGTTTTCTTCTCACCAAAGCTATACCTTTTTTGCATTTTAACATATCAAAATGTTATGTCTCTACTAATTTTTTCTTGTTATTCAGGCTTATTATGAAAAACTACTCAAATAATATGGAGGTAGGTAAAGAAGAATATAAAATTGCATCCATATTTATATAAGAGATAAACCAATTTTAGTGTTCCGATGGGTATCCTAGACCTTTTAAAAATATTAGTGTATCATATGTGTTAATTTATAAGAGATTTTTCAACAAATTTAATAGTTAGTTAATAACACCTTTCTCTGTTAATATACACAGACATCTTTCATGGCTGTATTACAATCCTTGGTATGCAGTGTTGATTTATTAAACTGATCTCTTAAAAAAAATAAACTGATCTCTTACTAGTGGACTTTTTTGTTCATTTCTTGTTATTATAATTAATGTTATAGTAAACATTCCTGCGCATTTACTGTAGATTTTCTTAAGGTAACCTGTTAAAGCTGGAATTTCTGGGTCAAAACATATGAACATCACACATACAGCAATATTCATTTATCCATCCATCCATCTATCCATCCATCCATCCATCATTCATTTAGCAATGCTGAGTATGTTGTGTGTGCCAGGCATAGTTTTAGATGCTTAGGTTTTATAAGTGAATCAAACAAACTAAAATATACCTAGGATCTTGAAATAAACATTATATTGAGGGGAGAAAGAACATTTGAAAAAAAAATGTCAAGTTAAGGCATTTTATATTAATGTTCAACGGTGGTATGTTCAAGGCAAAAATCACCTAGAGTTGGGAGTTTAGGAGTTGAAGACTATAATTTTCAACAGGGTGGCTAGGGTAGAGCTCATTGAGAAACTGTCCTTGAATAAAGAACTGTAAATTTTTATTAATTTACACTCCCAGTAATAAAGTACGAGACTGCCTATAAATTTAATTTACACCCCAGTAATAAAGTACGAGACTGCCTATATTCCTAAATCTTTATTAACATATAGTGTTATCATTTGAATCTTATATACAAAAATGATACCTCACCATTTTTAGACGTAACTTGCTTAAATTGAGAGAATGTTGAAGATCTTTTTATACACTTAAGGATCCATTCGTATTTTTTCACTTGAGAATTTGTTATCTGTTATCTTTTAGCCCATTTTTCTACTGGTTTTTTACCTTTTTTTGCCTGCTAATATTTAAGCATTATTTATGTAGTAAGGATCTTAACTCCTTTTTTTCATATATGTTAACATTTCTCCAGGGTATTTGTTTTGTCTAGTTATCTGATTATAATTGTGCCTGAAAACTCAGAAATGACTTCCCTTTCTCATCCAAATGCATATCTTATTGTGTGAAAGAGGATAAAATATCACCTCACTCTGAAGCCTGTTCTGTTTACTCCCACCCTACTATAGCACTACTCAAGATCTATAGTATACAAGGTAATATATTGTTTTCTAATTTGCTTATATATATTTTTGTTCTTCAACCAAATGGCCAGCTATATGTTCCCAAA
This sequence comes from Enhydra lutris kenyoni, assembly GCF_002288905.1. Lineage (NCBI taxonomy): Eukaryota > Metazoa > Chordata > Mammalia > Carnivora > Mustelidae > Enhydra > Enhydra lutris. The sequence continues at coordinate 22,669,322 of NW_019154106.1, read as the reverse complement.
TTCCCTTGAAATGATCAAACAATAAAGAATCAAAAGTTCTGGAAAACAAAACAGTACAAATAAACAAAATCATGGCTTAAAACACAAATGAAAAAACAGCCAGCCCTGTGCTGTAGCAGTTCATTTTGACATAACCTAGATGTCATCACCAGCCTGGTATGAAATAATGCTGTGTGGTTCTTAGAGATGCCCAACTGTAAATTGATCATCTATTTCAAAGGCCTTACAACTAAAGTTCCTCACACTTCCCTCTCCTAAGATTTCAGGATAGCACGGAGTCTATACCATCTTGGCAAGGTCGGGCAAACCCAGTCCTAAGCCTTTGACCTCCTGCCTGCTCTTCCCAATCTTAAACCTCCCTCATAAATGAATCTGATGGTGAAACCAAACTCATCTTCATAATGAAATCTCAATCTAAAGTAGGAAGGCTGGGCCTGAGAACTAAACATTTATTCCAAGTTGTTCAGGGAACGGAGGTTAACATCACTCGGATGACTGGAGGTCTGTGTGCAACTTGTCCAGGTTGTTTTGCTAAAGACAGAAGATTTCAGAACTAGATGGGAATTTGTGTTTCTAATGACTCATTGTCATTCTAAAAGGAGTCAAGATAAGCCCAGTGAGCAATATGGCATTGTACTAAGTTTAAGAAGCTAAATTAGCATGGCATGCAACTTTCCATAATCAAGAGAGTACAATGGCAACAATTTACTAAAATACCTTTGCCATAAAATTAATCTTCTTTATAAAATTTAATTGGATAGAGGGAGATCAATATAACAAGGTATTAAATTACTTGGACGTGTTCTATTCATTCACTCCTTTCAGTTGCATTCAATCATTTGCCCTATCTCCTCTCTAACTTGTAGGTGACTGATGCTCTTGAGACCATGTACTTCCCAAGTGGGGGTTATTTAAGATGTCAAGTTGTGCCTCATTATTTCGTAGACTGCTGATTCATGGTTTCCTTCTGTCATGCCTGGATACTTAACCCACCTCATCTAAAACTTCAGTAAGCAGAGGAGCCTCAAATATGATCATGGCTTTCTTTCTCTTTGCCGTGTTGTGGCACCCTAGAGCCTAGGTTTCCTACTTCTGTTTGTCTACCTAGGTATTTATTCACACCTTTAAAAAAATTATTGAGCTCTTCCCTATGAATCAAGTATCATGTAAGGAATTAAGGATACAGAATTGGTTCATAGAAGGTCATTGCCTCAGAGATTTTACCATCTTGTGAAGGAGATGGGCATATAAGCCCTTGTTTAGAGTACACTATGGAAAGATGATCTATGATGGAGTCATATAAGGAGTACTTTGAGAGCACAGGACATGGTAGGGGCCAGTGGGATAAATAGAGGAAGTGAAGCTGAAAAAAAGTACAGAACCCTAATAATGTGTTTGGAACATGAGCTAAATCATGTCCTATCCTCCTTATTCTCAATTACACTTTCTCATTTACTTACAGACTTCAAATTTTCTTGACAGTTATTATTTTGGGGGCCCTTTTCTGGATATTACCTTACTATACATGTCCTGCTTTTTGTAATCCTCCTGTCTTACTGCTCTTCATTAATGGCAAGGATATCACTTTCCGTGACTGTTTTTTCTTCTTTGTTCACTGGTTTGCCAATATATAGACCTAACCCACATTTAGCACAAACCTGACTTAATTTTAATTCCCCAGTGCTAGAATGGCAGATATATTTAAAATATATATCCTGACAAAAATGAGCTTGAGCTCTACTACCTCTCTCTCTGTTTTAAACACAGCTGGCATTCTATTAATAAATGTTAGGCATTATTTTAGTTACTTTCCTGAGCATAGACATTGACACATCTTGTGTTCACATTTGGTGCTGAAGTAGTCTGCATTCTCATAATGCAAAAATTCTGGAGAAAAAAAGTCTAATTTTTTTGCTACATTCTTATTTTAATACACGACTGCATTTTTTAACACTTAAAACCTATTTGCTAGTCTACCATGAATAATTTTTAAAATGAAAGTATCAGAACATTACCTAAATCCAGAATCACCACCCAAGTCATATTAAATTGAAATTTCACCAAAAGTTGGCTAATGTGTGTGTGTGTGTGTTAATATTCGCATCACCCTCTTACACTAATGACATTATGTTATAAAACCAAAACAATAAATTAATGATGAGCCATATCCTTCAGATTAAAGATAGATAAAAGTTCCTCATTCCCAAGCACTATATTTATTTTTAAGGTGATATCTGATATAGGTTTTACACAACAAGAAATTTGAAACACACCTGCAGTAGCCTCCATAGACTAAACTTTGTTTAGTTGCTCCAAGTGAGTACTTATATCCGAGGACTTGAGTTGGAATTTTAGAGAATAGGTTACATTTTTCACCTAAAATATTAATATATATACAATCTCCTTTGCTGGTGAGAGAGTAATAAATTTGATACCATCTAGTTCCATAATAATGCTAACCAAGAAAATACAAAACTTTAGTGTGGTGCAGTAAGAAATGTTTATTTTTGCTTGCCATCTGTGGGTTATCTGGGCAGTTCTGAAAATAATCTGGCTCTTTGATGCAACTGCAAGTCAAAGAAGCAGTTCCGCTAAGCTGGGCTGGACTCCCTTACATATAAATTTGATATTGGCTGACTCTAGGCTGGTCTTCAATGAATTCAGGGGAAAACTGAGTCTACCTGGCCTCTCATTCTCCATCAGGCAAGCTCAAGCTTATTATCATGGTGGAGACAAGATTTTACGGGAGGACACAGGCAAGCAGGGCTGCTTGAAGACTAATTTCAGAACAAATACATTATCATTTCTTCCACATTCTATTGGCCTTAGCAAGTTACAAAATAAACTATTTCAGTAAATGGGATAGTAGAGCCTACTTCTTGATGGGAGGAGGTTCAGAATCACATTGCAAGGAAATTGTGGAGAATTGGGACCTTTTTCAAAAAGAAAAACTACCATAAACATGGATGTTTACTTCTGATGAAAACAAATTAAAAAAAAATAAATGATTATGTGAGACTAATTAAACAAAAATGGGCTTAATTTTTTTATTGTTTATAATTACTGATAAATTGACATATTTTCTCTGAATATAATCAAATAGTTGATATAAAACAAAATATTTTATGTGAAAATGTCATCTCGCAATTGTTCCTGTTATTTAATAAAAGACAAATGATCAAGTGATCAATAATATAAAACTGATTAATCTCATTGATGGCATCCACTCTAGAATATCATGCAGTTTTATAGAGCAACATAGAAAACAAGGGGAGAAAAGTAAAAAGTAACATTCTCAATTAAATATAGAATATCATATGATAATACAGAAAATATATCATAGTTCCCTATAATAATTATTAAAGTGCACTTAATAATAACTCAACCTTTTTTTACTATCTTGCCAAAACTCTGTCTGTACCTTATTTTCTTTTTAAGCATTTATATTTATTTTTATATAAAAATGATAAAATATGGAATTCCTAATGACTTACTATTAAGAATACATAGCAGAGTATATAATTTTTATGAATATAATTAACAAAAAAACAAACCTATGCATGGAAAAAAACTTATGTATAATAATTATGCAAAAACATTTAATTTTTATGTATTCAAATGATCTGTTTTGATTTTTTTCCATAAATATGTAAAGTAATTGCTCCCTAATCACATGCTGCCTTTACATAAAATTCCAGCATATGTATATTTCTATGATACCCACACAAGGAAAAGAATTTAAGGGCACAAACTTGGAAACCATATTGTGCTGTGAAAATGTTTTGAAATTAGGAAAGTTGACATAAGGACAGGATCCAAGAAAAGCTACTGGCATTTGATCACTGGAAATTATGGAAAAAAGGAAGTAATGATGAATTAGGTCTGACAGTGGTGCCAAGGGAAAGGAATGCTATACCAACCATATGTAAGAATCTCCAGATGTTTGGATCAGGGTGATTTACCAGACAACTATAACTTCTCAAGATTATCTAATTCCTCTGCCTGGTTCATATTCAACCAACCACATAGCTGAGGTAGACTTGTTTACAAAAAAGGTTTCCCTGTTTCCCTGAGTGACTGGACTATCAAATAAATGTTTGATGGTTTGTTTCTGCTTTGGTAATCCTTAAAGTGATAACATTGGTATTAAGTTATAAATTTTTCTCTGGTGAGTTTTAATATACACAGATACTATAATTATTCATTGTGAATTTTTAAATTGTCATGTTTTCCTGAAGCCTCAACATTCACAAGATGACTGTAAGCAACTGACCCAGGTTATCATGTATACCAGTGCAATAAGGCTGGTGCCTGCCACAAGCTCCTCTTCTTGCCCTCCCCTGACTGTGACCTACTGACATTCAAATGCATCAGTAAAATTCCTCAAGTCTTCTGCTTGAGTACTCCACCTCAACTTCCAGTGAAGGCACTTGCCCCCAGGCTCTCTCTCTCTCCCTCTTCTCTACACCTGCTAGGATAATCCTACCCCTTGAAGCTCCCCCCACATATCCCTCTGAGTGGTGTGCTGTGCTGCCCTCTCCTAGGACCTGAGGGTGTCATCTATCTCATTTTCATGTACCTCTTTATGGTGTTATTCCATGTCTACCCTGGACTGACCATCAAAACCCCCTAATTTAGGGCTGCCTGGGCAACTCAGTCAGTTAAGAACCCAGCTCTTGATTTCAGCTCAGGACATGATCTCAGGGTTGTGCAATCAAGCCCTGCATTGGCTCTGCACTCAATAGAAAGTCTGCTTGAGATTCTCTCTCTCCCCTCTGTCTACCCCTCCCCTGTTCTCTCCCCCCACCCTCAGATAAACAAATAAATCTTTAGGGGAAAAAAAAAAAACACCTACTTTAAAATAATATATTTCTACAACAGAAATAAAGTCTGCAGAATCTGGCTGTTAGGCTTGCAGTCCTGTGAAAACAGAATACTTAGATCAGTAACAACAGTTTTGGGGTGTAACAGAACATCTATAACACCATTTCATAAGCAGAGGTCAGAGTCATATGGTTATTACTGGAAATGATATTGGTAGATTCATAAAAATAAATGAATCTGTGATGTCTAAGTGTGCATGGCTAGCTTTAAGTGTTAACACTGTGATGGATAATTTTATGTATTAACTTGGCTAGGTAGACCATGGTACCCAAATGCGTGGTCAAACACCATTCTATAGGTGTCAAATACCAGAGGTCATTGTGAAGGTATATTTTGATGAGATTATTATTTAAATAAATAGACTCATTCAGATTATCCTCCATAATGCGAAGAGACCTTATCCAATCAGTTGAAAGCCTTAAGAGAAAAAAAAAAATGAGGTCCCTCAAGGAGGAGAGGGGCAATTTTGCATCCAGACTATCTTCAGACACAGTCTGTAACATCAGCTATTTCCTGGGTCTCCAGGGTTCAGACTTGCCAGCCCCCACAATTTTAGGGGCCAATGGCTTAAAATCTTTCTCAGCCTCTCTCTTTCTCCTTCTCTGTCTCTCCCCGTCTCCCTCTCTCTAGATACATGATAGGTAGGTAGGTAGATAGATCAATAGATACATAGATAGATATAGACTCTCTCTCTCTCTCTCTCTCTCTCTCTCTCTCACACACACACACACACACACACCCTTACTTGTTCTGTTTCTCTGGAAAACTTAAAACATCATTTTCTGTTCTGATATATTTTGAGCTATTTAACAATCTATTTCTTATGGTAGCCACAATATTGGAGGCTATCATATCAATCCATCTCTGTGGAAACTCAGGGGGACCATATTATCTTCTAGCCTCCTTTGCAGTTCTGTTGAACCTATGTGACCGAATACTGTCCAGTGGAATATCAGCAGAAGCAAGGTAAGCCTCTTTCAGGCTTAGTCCTTAAAAGCATCTTATTGAATCTCCAACCCACTCTTCCTCTTACAAAGCAACCCTGAAAGCCATGTATCCCAGATGACAGAAAAACAAATAAGAAAAGCTCTCTGATCACATGAGACTCATTTAGGCAAGAAATGAGCTTTTATTATATGCAGTAATTGAGGTATGGGGGTTTATTTCTTGCTGTAGCATAGCATAGTATTGTTATTTATGCCATGCATGAGGTGAGCTGCTTTCAGCAGTGTGTACTAGCAAAACCAGAATCTGATTGGTCTCAACAATAAGGAAATACATTATCTCATATAATAGGAAGAGCATTAGTTGGATATGTTTCACGATTGGTTGAATACATCAATGATTTACTTACCAAAGGCTATCTTTTAAAAAATATCTCTATTCTATGTTCCTTAGTCTTTCAGATTTGCCTTCATGCTGGTTCCCCTCATATTCATATGGCTGTGGTAGATAGACTTCACAACCAGGTCCACTACTTCCCCAGAATTCCTCAGCAGTCTTTCCTGATGTCCCATCGGACAGAGCTGAGTTACACACACTTACACCCTGAACCATCAATGCCAAGAGAATTAGGAACATGATCATTATTCTAAATAAATGAAGATTTCCCTTCCTGGATTAAAGTTAAGGTATATGTCTCCAGAATCATGTGAAAAAGAAGTGCTCATCGGAAGCAAATCAAAGCTCTGTCAATAGCATGAACCAAATTTCAAGGTCACTGGGACACTAAGATTTGATATTATGCTATGGACCTATGAAGGGGTCATTACCTAAGCTATCTAAGATTCAAGCTACAAAGAGGTCACTACCTAAGCTGAAAAATCCTGGCCAAACCCATCACCATTCCTTCAGGGAGAAGCATATATAAATAGTGCCAGATTTACATTAATATATTAGAGGAGACAGGGCAGAACCTGCATGTCCTAAGACTTGAACCATACCTTAACTCTTAAAAAGTTTGCTTTTTCTACTATCAGAAGTTGTCAGTGATTCCTCCAGTAGTAAATAGTGGGGACAAAGCTAGTTCTTTCATGAAATTCTCATAAGGAAAAATAAAAAATAATAGGGTGATCTGTAAAATGCCTGACTGGGACTTCAATATCAAAATGCATCAATTTCAGCATCAAACAAGAAAAAATACATTTCATAATACATGACTATACCCCTTTACCACCCAAGAGAATAGCAAAAATGAGGGAGGGGGGGAAATTTGGAGAAAGAGATGGAAAAGTCAGAGAAAAATAAAGGAACAACATTATGACAAAATGTCATTATGCTTCAAAAAATTAATTAAGTCTTCTATTGCATGTCATCCAAGAGCCACATAATCTGTGCTCAAAAAGATAAACCCAATTTATAAAAATTAACCTAAAGGAAATCCAGCTTTTTTGTATATGTTTCTCAGAAGCATACATAAAATAATGCAATACATCAAGATTAGACAGTCATTGTAATTTTATTGTATTGATTAAACATTAAAACAGCAATAAAACATAACCTATACAGTTGTTGAGTATGTTCAAAATATCACTTTATAGAAGTGCAGAGAATGTTAGTGCCTATGGTCTTGACTTTATCTGGGTGACATTCTATGAAGGTGTGAAGTAGTAAATGTTCGCACGGGGAGTTGGGATTTCCAGTTTTAAAAATCTCTCAATTATTACCTTTGTGACCTTGGGTGATTCACTTAAACTTTCTTGGGTTCTGTTTATTTACCTAGAAAGTAACAGCAATGAATATATTGCTATAAACCTCCAAGAGTTGTGTTATTTAAATAAATATCACCACAAGGTTAGACAAAAGAGCTGATATGAATTATCACTGACATACTATACTGATCAAACATTTATAGTCTTAAAATAACTGCTTGTTCATTAAAATATTACACACCTTATTCAGCATTTGGCAGATCTAAAGACTTACTCCCTTATTACAATTCAGTTGCTAGTCATGGAGGACCAACTCCTGTACTCAAGTTAGTTAAGAAAGGGCTAATGTCATAGCTTCCATCCTTCCCCCTGCTTCATTGAGGTATGACTGACAAATAGAGATTACATATATTTAAGGTGTATGACATGTTTTGAAATACATGTACATTGTGAAACGATCACCACAATCAAACTAATAATACCCATCTCTTCACATATTTAACTTTTTTTGGTAAGAACACTTAAAATCTACTTTTTAGCAAATTTTGAATATATGACACAATATTAACTATAGTTACTGAGCTATACATTATTTCTCTTATCTATCCTGCATCACTGAAACTTTGTACCCTTTGACCAACATCTCTCCTTGACCCCAGTCCCTGGCAACCACCATTCTACTTTCTGCATCTATAAATTTATGTCTTTTATACATGTATTATAATAAAAATTAGATAAATGTGTGGGCTTGTTTCTGGGCTCTCTGTTCTATTCCATTGGTCTACATGTCTGTTTTTATGATAGAACCACACTGTCACTTTGCAGTATATCTTAAAGTCAGGCAGTGTGATGGTTTCAGCTTTGTTCTTGTTTAAGATAACTTTGACTATTCTGGATCTTTCGTGTTTCCACATGAATTTTGATTTTTTTTTCTATTTCCATGAAAAATACCACTGGAATTTTGATAGGGATTATTACACTGACTCTGTCACTCACTTTGGTATTGTGGACATTTTAACAATATTAATTATACTGATCCATCAATATAGAGTATCTTTCTATTTATTTGTGTCTTCTTCTACCTTTCATCGTTATTTTCTAGTTTTCAGTGTATAAATCTTTCACCTACCTCGTTAAATTTGATTCTAAGTATTCCACTCTTTTTCATGCTTATATCAGTAGGATTGTTGTGTTAATTTCATTTTTGGATGGTTCATTATTATTATCTAAAAATGCAACTAATTTTGTATGTTGGTTTTCTGTCCTGCAAATTTATTGAATTTATTATTTCTAACATTTTGGGGGGGTTGGGGGCGTCTATAAGGTTTTCTATATAAAGTCATGTCATCTGTAGATAGAGAAAACTTTACTTCTTCCTTTATGATTTGGATGCCTTCTATTTCTTTCTTCTTCCCTAACTGACTAGGATTTCCAGTGGTATGATGAGTAGAAATGGTGAGAGTAGGCATCCTTGTCTTGTTCCTGATCTTAAAGGAAAAACTTGCAACTATTCACCATTGATTATGATGATTTTAGTCGTGGGCTTGTGATATATAATCTATATTACATTGAGGTACATGCTGGCTCTACCTAATTTGTTGGGTGTTTTTAATCATGAAAGGATGCTTTATTTTGTCAATTGCTTTCTCTGCATCTGTTGGATGATTATATGATTTTCAACCTTCATTCTATTAATATGGTATATCACATTTAATAATTTGCCTATGCTGAACCATCCTTGCATCCCAGAGATAAATCCCACTGAACGTGGTGTATAATCCTTTTAATATGCTGCTGAATTGAATTGTCCATAGCAGTTTCTTATGATCCTTTTTATTTCTGTGTTCTCAGACATAAAAATCATAATGTCTCCTCTTTTATTTACAATTTTATTGAATCTTTTCTTTTCTTAATATCTAAAAGTTTGTTAATTTTCTTTTTAAAAAAACAAGTAAATTTTGCCAATCCTTTTTATTTGTTTTTCTCATCTCCATTTTATTGATTTCTGCTCTAAATTTTATTATTTTGTTCCTTTTGCCAATTTGGGGCTTAGTTTCTTTTTCTAGTTCCTTGAGGTGTAAAATCAGATTATTTGAGATAATACTTTTTTTTTCTTAATTTAGGCATTTATCACTTTTAAGGTTGTTTTTCTGTGTCCTGAAAGTTCTGGTGTGTTGTGTCTCCCCATTATTTTTTGTCTCAAGGTGGTTTTCTATATCTCTTTTGATTTATTCTTCAAGCTACCGGGTATTCATATTCATGTTGTTTGATATCTCTACATGTTTGTGAATTTTCCAATTTTCTTCCTGTTATTGATTTCTAGTTTGATACAACTGTGTTCTTGAATTGATTTCAACTTGACACTTGATATGATTTCAACCTCAATTTGTTAAGACTTGCTTCTATGTAAAAATCACTTTTATAATAGAGCTCCTTTCATTAAAATATATTCCAATCAAATCTTGCAAAGGAAAGCTCACTTAGTCCCAAGTCAACAATATAAAAGCAAGGATAAAGAACGGGTTCTCTGCTGGGATCGAGTTCAGGACATTTAGAAGGGTGAACGAAAGGTGAGCAAGGCTCCAGGAGTGCCATTGTGCTGTCTGCACCAAAACTTCCACATACTGCCCACCACCCCCAGGCTTGAAATGGTCATCTGGTAGATTGTATGCTGTCCACACTCGTTCTCTCAGAAACAGCCACATGGCCTTCAAATTGTTCTTTTCCTCCAGCATGAAGTGGTGATAAATCCCTACAGGAAGAGTTATCATGTCTCCTTTTTCCATGAAAATGTGGATCCACTTTTCATCTTTATTTCCCACATCAGAGTAGCCACTGCTGTCCAAGATGGGGCAGATTTCATTATCCAGGTGCTCCTCATAGAACATCTTAATCTTTTCTTCGTGATTTGGTTATCTTTGCATACAGTTATTATGTCTATTCAGGAGTAGGTCTCTCTCTTCAGGTTTTACTAATTCTGAATCATTCTCATATTTGTCAGCAATCAACATCTAGTAAAGTACCCCTACCTGGTGCAGCTGCTCCAGGCTTGTTTGGTGTGATGCGGCCACCTGGGGTCATGGATAGACTAATCTTCATACCTGCTCTGCACCATGGCCCAGCTGGGGCACCAGGAGGACCTGCCTGTTTGAATGTCCTGCCTGCTTGCCTGGCCCACTGACCCCACACCAGTAGCTATAGGAGGTGGTGGGGGAAGAGCACCTCTTATATACTTTTGGTGATGACTTATTTTTCCTTATACGATGACCTTCTTTGTCTCTTTATGACAGTTTTGATTTAAAATCTGTTTTGTATGATATAAATGTGGCCATTTCTGTTCTCTCTTGGTTTCCATCTTCATGGAATATACTTTTTCCATTCATTCACTTTCAGCCTATCTGTGTCCTTAAAGCTATAATGAATCTTCCATAGATAGTATATTGTTGGGGCTTGTTTTTCATCCCTTTAGCCTTTCTATATTTTTGATTAGCAAATTTAATTCTTTTACATTTGTGATAAAGTGAAAGTTTCTCTAGGAGTACTCATCACATACTAGGAAATCCCAATAAGGCTATCACTGGATTTCTTAGTAGAAATTTTACAGGCCTGGAGAGAGTAGGAAAATATATCCAGTATGCTGAAAGAAAGGGGAAAAAAAGAAAACTATACCTGGCAAAGCTGTCCTTCAAAAATGAAGAGAAAAAGATTTTCCCAGATAAACATATCCACAGGAAGTTTATCACCATGAGACCTATCTTATAAGAAAAGCTAAAGGGGGTTCCTCAAATTAAAATGAAAGACACTAATTAGCAATATGAAAACAAAAAAAAGTATAAAACTCACCATTAAGGTAAGTATACAGCCAAATTCTGAATACTCCAACACTCTAAATAATTGTAAATAATGTTTAACTCTACTTATGGCCGAGAACATTCTGAAGTCCTATTTCATTCATTATATATTAAACTCATCACCACATTCCTCCACCAAAGATGTTTATATGCTGCTTATCTGGGATTTTCAAGATCAGAGACAGCAGTTGTTTTATTCACTCCTGACATACATAGTGCCATACCTGACACATAAAACTAGACCTTAGCTAAAAAAAAAAAAAAAAAGAATAGTTATGGGTGCTATTTAACAGTCTATGTCGGTTCCACTCAGAGTGTGGCCCTCAGGCCAACAGCATTGACATTACTAGAATTTATTTTAAGATTAAGTTCACGAGTCCTCATAGACTCATAAAATCAGAATACACATAGTTTGGGACAATGCATATCTGTTTTAACAACCTCCAGGTGATTTGTACAGTAGTTAAAGTTTGAGAATCCCTGGTCTAGGTAAAATCTTTAAGAGGCAAGAATATATTTAGAACCTCTATTTTGAAAGTATAATGCCATTTAAAGGCAGACATTATTATAGTCAAATACATGGACAGATACAGTGGATAGTTAGCACATGTCACATAAAGATAAACTCCTCTGGATTTAGAGTCTACATCTCTTAATTTACTTTCATATTTTACAAAGTTAAGTGACCACTTTTGACACAGTGGTGATATTAATGAGTGTGCACTGGGTATACCACAATAAATTAGAAACTTAGCTTATATCTGAAAAAGATAGAATCCTTGCATTATCATAGTGAATTATGACACATAATACATGTACCATAAAAATTCAAATAAAATCACCATCTTGACAAGAAAAAATAACTCAGTAGTCAAGGAGTATGATGACAGCTTAGGAGTATTGCTAATATTGAGAAAGGCCTTTCGGAAGAAAGCATACTCTGAATTCTTAGAGTATGGGTGCTTTATTACAAAGAAAAATAAGCACTCACTGCACATAACCAACAGCTTAGTAAAAGTTCAATGAAAAATAAAAGCCACACATTTGGGAAGTCGTAAGGCAGAAACATTGACTAGAAGGGAAAATAGAGATTGAGGCACAGAGGAATATGAGAATAACAATTAAAAAAATAGGCTAGAGATAGAGAACAGATGGAGATATAGCCAGAGGTAGAAAAAAAAGAGCAAAAGGATCTTGGAGGCAGTTAGCAGAGGATATGTAAACTCCTAAAAATGAAGATGCTTGCTTGTATGGGGGCTTCAGAATTGCTTAGACACTCAATGAGCTGTATGTGAACACATTCACGTGCCTCCTACCCACCCATTCTCCCACTTGTAGCTACAGACAAAAAGGAGAAGGAAGAGAACAGTGTTTGGAACTCTATTCTAAAGGCATTTTTGTCCTGGTGTGTAGGAAGTATTGAAAATAATAAGGCTGTTTTTAAGATGCCATTCCTTGGCTTTCAATGGGAGAAGTATCACATTCACTATAAGATAACAATCTCCTCGGGAGAATTCAAAATCCTACCCAGGAGAGACATTATTGGAATTATCATCAAGTACCATGTTATTTTAAGAATTGCCTTTTCTTCCCAAATTTCAGAAGGAATAGCAAGTTTTCAGAGTTTTATTACTTTCATAAACATCACTACAAAACAGGTCATTGTTATTTTTTTTTTAATTAGAGTAATTCTTAGAATAACATCAAACCAAGCTAAAGCTACCTGAGGAGAGAGAAACTAATCAGTTTTCAGCTGCTATAACCACACTCTGTTGACTGACATCTTTACATGGACACATTTATGTGCATGTGAAGTTTAGAAAAAGCAGCTCACAGGCTGCACCAATTTTTAGTGCCAATCCACCAAGTAGCTACAATCATTGCTATTTTAATAACTGTATTCATTTCAAAGAAACCCGAGTAATGCAGCTTTCTGCAAAAGCCTTGAAACTGACTAAGCCCTTAGGGTATCAGCATTTCTCAAGGAAAGAGGTTCACAGTTTACCATGCTATTTATAAGCATATTGAAAGAGAAAGATTAAAAACAGCATTGTAAGTGTCTCCCTACATTTTATGCCTGCCAACTCTTTACTCATATTATAAAAAAGAAAAAAAAAAGAGTGTAAACTCAGAGGACATTATCTACTCATACCTTGATTAAACTAAGGCAGAAAAATCCAAAAGTTTCTGAGCTGCTCTGGAGAAATGCTGTGGAGAGTATCTGATGAAGCCAGTCATTCTGCAAAAGCCCTCACATTTGTGGAGCCTGTCATATGTTAAACTAGCTGACTACCTCCATGAAGTCTTCAGAGATCAATCCAGTTCTATACTGATTTCTTCCCTGCTCATAAACACTAGGTTATATTCTCAAGTAGCATATATAAATCTTGATATGGGTTGACGCTCGCCACCTAGACCATATAGTCTTGAAGAAGCTTTCCTTATGGCCCACCCAGGATGCAGTGTAGTATTTTATGCACAGAAGATGCTAAATATTTCAGTTTAAGACTGAGTCATCATGCTTAATGTATTTACCAAAGATTCCATATCTGTCACACAAGAATATTTGACTCAGCCAATATTGTAACCACATGTAATTTGTTTAGGAGCTGAGTACTTTTATAGTGGTTGCCAAGGATAATAAATCTAAGCAGAATTCAAAACTCATATTGTGTATTCATTATAAACTTTTCTAAAGTGAGAAAAAGTCCAAGATTTTTATACCCAACATTTCCAGAGAGAATTTTATTTTTTTATTTTTTTAAAGATTTTATTCATTTATTTGACAGACAGAGATCACAAGTAGGCAGAGAGGCAGGCAGAGAGAGAGGAGGAAGCAGGCTCCCTGCTGAGCAGAGAGCCTGATGTGGGGCTAGATCCCCAGGCGCCACCCAGACGCCCCAGAGAGAATTTTAGAGGGAAATTTTTTCAAGTTCGGGGAGGAATGAGAAAAACAAGACATTTATGAAACTGACATTCGTGGGGCGCCTGGGTGGCTGAGTGGGTTAAAGCCTCTGCCTTTGGCTCAGGTCATGATCCGGGGTCCTGGGATCGAGTCCCGCATCAGGCTCTCTGCTCCGCAGACAGCCTGCTTCCTCCTCTCTCTCTTCCTGCCTCTCTGCCTACTTGTGATCTCTGTCAAATGAATAAATTAAATCTTAAAAAAAAAAAAAAAAACCTGCCATTCACTATGCTATCCTTCATTAAGATTAAATGGGTCATGGGTGCATTGATGATGATTACCAAGCCCAAAATCCAGAAGTAATCTGCTGAGGCAATATTTGTAATTGGGATTATTCAAAAATCTGGAATAGTAGCCAAAGACATGAACTCTTTATACCTTACTCATTTAGGCTTAGAGGAGGTGACTATTTAGAATCCAAGATTTCAACCTCGCCAAAGAGAGTTTGGAAGAACAAAAAAATCTACTCTTCTGAAGAGGAAGTCTACCTTCCATCTTCAAGCTATAACTTGCAGCAAAATTACTGTGAACGTACTTGGCCAGTTGTATAGAAAATTTCAGTGTCTATGTTTCGGAGGATCCAGATTTTCTTGGGAAAATTCTAGAACTCCATTCAACAGCTGCTAATCTGTAGCACCCTGTGGTTCTTAAAAGGCATGAAGCACCTTATTGGTGACCACTTTTGAAAACAATGTCACACTCTGCATCCAGGCGCCAAGTGAAAATTCCTCCAGTGTGTAATGGTTTGAACACACTTCTTCCCAAATGTTTGGCATGTTTCTCAAAAGATTAAGTTTATCTCTCCAACATTCCCAAATAACTGCCTTCCTGCATATCCAAGATAATCACAAATTTAATTTTTCAGGCAGGGGAAAGATGATACAGTATTAAGGATTGGAAAAAGATCAAGACTGGGCACCAATCTGCTTGATTTCTAATCTCATCTGTGAAATAATCTTGAGAATAAATATCTTTAGCTCTTTGGTAGTCAGCTAAATAATTTCCATAATCTCACCCAGTCTTTATTCTGTAACATGAGGAGCTTGGAAATTATTCTTTTTTGACCATTATATGATAGCAATATATTGTCAATAAATATCTAAAATAGTCTCCATTTCTTTCATCTGTATAATGTGCTGGTTTTTTCCAGACAGATATAAAACTAAGGAACTTACAGATCCTGTATTAATTAGGGTTCCTCTGGTCAAAATTAATAAAATATGAATTGAATTCATTTAAAAACAATAAAATGGATTTTTTAAAAAGATTTTATTTATTTATTTGACAGACAGAGATCACAAGTAGGCAGAGAGGCAGGCAGAGAAGGAGAGAGGGGAGGAAGCAGGCTCCCTGCTGAGCAGAGAGCCCAATGTGGGGCTCGATCCCAGGACCCCGGGATCATGACCTGAGCCGAAGGCAGAGGCTTTAACCCACTCAGCCACCCAGGAGCCCCAAAACAGATTTTTTGTAAGTATTAAATAAAATCTGGAATATCATATAGGCCCATCCTGGCACACTCAAGGAAATATGGTCTATTAATCAAACTTAATTATTGATTAAAAAGTAACTAAAATCTTTACCAAAGCCTCTCAAACAAATTCAAAGAGATGAATTTTGTAACTCACAATATTTCTTTAAATTCCCCTCTTCTCTAATTCTCAACAACTCCCATATACTGTCGCCAGCCTCCTGCCCCTCTTTTAACCCCCACTGAGTCCACTCCTAATCAAACAGTAAGCCCCCTACCACCATGCAGATCATCCCCATTTCTCCCCTCCTACCCTTTTCAAAATTCTATAGTCTTGACTATTTTTAATGCCCCCCTTCAAAAGTAAAGCTCAGCTCACCTTTTCCTAATGTCAGGTCTCTCTACCAATCCACTCAGAATCAGTAATAAAGTCAGGATACTTAAGTGGAAAACTTGGACTCAACTTTAGAAAGTGAAGAAAAAGAGGGGAAAGGAGAGGGCCTATCTCAATGAGGATATTAAAAATGGAAAAATTTGAAAAGTTTTATAATTTTACATATTCTTTTATTTTCTACATTTTAACATTCATGGGAAGAGGGACAGTGGACCCTGACCAATCTGTATGAAGCATATAACTGGGTCTCTAGAATTCACTAGAAATTGTAGTAGGGATATTTTCAAGGGTATCTTTTTTCAATCTCTGCTATTTCTCTTGGTACGTGTTTGTGTCTCTTGATTTAGAAACTGTTTTTCACTGCATTTTCGTCTTTATATGGGGAAAGCCCATTCCCAGTGAGCTTTCCATTTAATGTTACGTATTCAGCTACCCAGAGAGTAAATAATCTCTTTGTCATTGGAGGGGAATCTGATTCAGTTTATACCTCATGTCCATTCAACATCTAATTTAAAATGGTCAAGGTGATTGGTTCATATTATTCCAAATACATCTCAATATGGATACAAGTAGGATTTCTTAAAATGCAGTGGAGGGTTTGGTCTGCAAAGACAGTGCAGGTGTCCTCAATTATAGGGCAATCATAAATTCCATGTCTGAGTGTAAAATTTCTGATTATTTAGATCATCCCTCTCCTCTTCAGGGTCGTTATTTTAGTTGTATTTCACGTATCTCAGTTTCAGTGATGTATCCCTTATTGGAGAGAGAGGGAGATATCTTAAAAATACGTTTCTAGAAATAAAATGTTTTGCTCATTACTCATTGTGTATCGTTGCACAATATTGTCACATGTACCAGGTTTCCTAATGAAACTTACTGATTTTTATTTTTACCCAGAACCTTGCTTTCAGAATAGTAAGATATTAAAAAATTTCAATATATTCATTGTTTAGATAATGCAATGGAGAACCCTATCCAAGACCACACAGCTGGTAAGAAGAAAACACAGCAATTTTATCTCCCCCTTACTTTTCATTTGATTTCACCTGTGGGCTCAAGCAATGTCAGTTAAACCTGTTCTGTGTTTTGGAAGAAGAGTCAACTAGATTTGGCTAGGTTACAGTATCTAATTTTCAGAAGAAAGATGAAAGCAAACCAGTAGTTTTGTAATTTAATACAAGTTAATAAGCTAGCTAAATTCATTATTAAGCTAGGTACAAAGTTATATGACCCAGGAAATTCATAAAACTCTGGATTTTCTTTGTATCTTAATACCTATAGTAATCGTGAATTCTTCCATGGCTTTAGTTGTACCTAAGAGGTTTAAAAATGACCTTCAATCAAATTTCTACATTCCAGGCATACAGAAAGCATTCATTTAGGATGTAAAACTGGATTTGAACTTCCTTTTGTCAGATTCACCTAGACTTTGCATTCAACTCTTTTCACATCAATAAGAAAGGAGAAAGGAGGAGGAAAATGATCGTGCTATCTAACTTGATGATAATAAGTTTGGGAAGGAAGATGGGCAAAGATGGAGTCCAAAGAGTTAATGACATGGACTAGAGAGACCCACAAAACCATGGGATAGAAGCAAGCAAACTGCAAAAATTTTCTTGGTGATCAAGTTACGTAAAGCCTAGATTTCCAGACTTCCACAGGGCAGCAACAAAAGAGCTGGATTACAGAAAGATCCAGATCCAAGAAGTCTCCAGTCAAGCCAAATTCACACAGATAAGTACATATTAGGACATGGGATTAGGTGGGATGGGGTTGAGGCTAGCGGAACTAAGAGGCAAGCCAAGAGTATTTATGGATGAGTTGGCAAAAGACAACCAAATTTGGAGGATTTTGTCTTTGTAATAGTTAATTTTATGTGTCAACTTTACTTGGTTAAGGGAAGCCCAGATAGCTGGTAAACTTTATTTCTGGGAGTGTCAGTGAGAGAGCTTTTAGAAGAGACTAGCATTTAAATCAGTAAAGAAGCTCCATTCTCACCAATGTGGGCAGGCATCGCCCCATCTGTTAAGAGCCCTAAACAGAACTAAAAGGTAGAGGAAGGATACATTCTGTCTCTGTGTCTTCTTGAGCTGGAGCCTCCAACTTTGCGTGTTTGTGTGTGTGTGTGTGTGTGTGCCTAATGCTTTTGTTGAATGGGGGCACCCCATGTTTGCCTTCCCTTGGACACTGGAGCTCCTAGTTCTTAACCCTCCAACTTTGGACTGAAATATACCAGCAGCTGTCCTCACTCACCAGCTTGCAGATAGCATCTTGTAAAGGGCTGTGGTGAGTCTTGAGTGGGCTTCATATGAAACACCACAGTGATTTATGATGCACCACTTAGAATAACTATAGTTTTCAATTGTTGGCTCATGATGATAGGGTTGTAATGAATATATACATTTAAATATATGATAGTCTTTTAAAAGTTGTTTTGGGATATACATTCTGTGGTCCTGAAATCTTAACAAAATAAATGCTGCTCTTCTTTTATTTAGCCCATCAAGTTTCAAATTAGTCTGGAAAGTCTCTCCCATTCTGTTTCTTCTAAATGCCTCTTTGGGATTTGACTTTCTCTTTAAAATAGACATGGTATGGATACACCGAGGCTTGCTGTGACACAGACAACACAAAAAAACTCTGGATTTTCCTGCTCTGAGATTCTTTCTTTTAAGGCCAAAGATCTCTGCTTCCCTCCACATTGCCAACTCACACTCAAGGCTCACTTTCATCCTCACTTCCTCATGATCAGCCTGGATATTAGAAAGAAAGTCCACTGACACAGGATTCCTGGTGAGCAGTAAACACAAAATTAACTTTCTTAAAATTCCAAGATTCGTGTCTATGAAAAGAAGAACTGAAAAGAGAAAAAGTAAAAGTTCCTAAGCGGGCCCTGTTCTTCTTTTAGATCTATTTAAAATGTTATTTATATCTTTAAAAATACCATATATATAAGATATATAGCTTATAAGCTATAAAAATGAGCAAATAAGATTTCCAACTCTCTTATCTATAAAATGGAGATGATATTAACTTACTTTAAGGGTGATCTTGAAAAGGGAAATAATTACTAAGTGTTGTCTATAAGTGCATGCCATTATTATTGCAGATGCTCAGCTCCACCGGGGGTCAGCCTTGTTCATTTATTTGTTTGTTGATTCATTTATTTAGAGAGCATGAGCAGTGGGGGAGGGGCAGAGGGATAGGGAGAGAGAATCTTAAACAGGGTCTACACTCAGCATGAAGCGAGGCACAGTGCTTGATCCCATGGCCCTGAGATCCTGACCTGAGCTGAAATCAAGTGTCGAACAGTTTACTAACTGAGCTCATCTGTGTGGGTGGATATTTATTTATTTGTGTATTTATGTATTTATTTACTTATTTTTAGTTAAAGATTTTATTTTTTGTCAGAGAAAGAGAGAGAGCATGCACACAAGCAAAGGCAGTGGCAGGCAGAGGGAGAAGTAGGCTCCCTCTTGAGCACGGAGCCTGATGAGGGACCTAATCCCAGGACCCTGGAATCAGGACCTGAGCCGAAGAAGGCAAAGGCTTAAGCGACTGACCCATCCATACAACCCAACTGTGTGAATATTTAAACAAGAGACTACCCAATACTCAATGTAGTTGAGATGATCGCAGCAACTACTCAAATCTTAAATTTGGAAAAATGTAAATTCAGGAGGCTTAGCCCAGACTTACTGACTCAAAACTTCTGGAGATGAATCTAAATATTTTTTTTTTAAGTTCCTCAGTGAATTCTGATAGATGGCCAACTTTGGGTTTTAATGAATAAAATTGCTAAAATTGCTGATATTAATACAATTTTAAGAGCCAATTTTTACTATGTGTTTATGGTTTGCTTGGCACTTCGCTATGTGCAATATATGCTGCGTTCTCATAACTATCATAGAAAGAAATAGCTTAATTGCATTTGGCAGATTAGAAAACAGGCACAGAAGGGAGGCAACTCCCCTAAGTTGACAGAGTGGGGTGGTGACAAGGCTGGGACTGAAACCCAGATCTTCCCAACTCCAGGACTAGTCCAGTAATCTTAATCAGTGCACTCTACTATCTGTTTTAAAACACTGTGATACCCTCTTTTCATTTCTTCCCTGTGGTGTTCCATAGTTCCAAAACAACTAAAACAAAGTAAAACACGTTCTACTTTGATTATGTTTTGAGCAATAGGAATGAATGTGCTCCAAACTGCAAATCTGTGTGAAATTATGGATAAATTTCCCTTAATTTCTTTCTGTTTCATTTATAGTGTCAACACATTGGTAGCTTTTAGAATTATCTATGCATTTGAGAGCTAATTAGACTTTAAAAAACGATGAAACAGTCACAAAGCCTTTGTAACGTCTTTTTCTTTTTAAACATGAACAACAGCAAGGGTCCCTTTCCTTTTAGAAAGCTACTCATCACCAAAAGAATCTGATGCTTCCAGGCACCATTTTTTTTCCCCTTTATTTCCTGGCTTCCATTTTAACTATGTTGCTATTTTCTAGATATGAGCAGGGATCTGTTGCTGACATAAACTTAGAATCCTATTTGAGGGAACAGTTAGAGTTACCAAGAGGATTGATTAGCCATGCATTGGATTCTGATCAGTTCGCTGTACAAAAGACCCCAACACAGAGTGGCTTATAGAGCACAAAAGTTATTTTTATTTTACATAGCTTATTACAGGGGCTATTACAGAGGGTAAAGCAAGCATCTAGCTTCTTCTATCCTTTGGTCTTTGCCTTCTTTGACATGGGTAGGTACAGAAACCATCATTTAAAAATACCCCTTACCCAGACTTGCGGTAAAGCCATATGAAAAGAAAAAGGAAAGGAGAAAGGAGAGAAGTTTACCTTTTTCTTTTAAGACCATGACCCAAGAGCTAATCACATCTCTTTTGCTCATATGCCGCTGGACAGAACCTAGTCACATGACCACACTTATGTGCCCAGAAGACTGTACGGTATGGGCCTGGATGTATAGCCATGTGCTCAGGTAGGATTTATATTACTATACAAGAAAAAAAAATAGACATGGAGGGGGAGGCAATGTAGGCTCTGCCATTATCCCCTTTGTTTCAGAGGTAAACATTTATAAGTGTTCAGAAGAGATATGGTTCCATTTTTTCCACCTTGATCCTATTTCTTGACCTATTTCACCTAATCCCTGGCTAGAATTTAATAAAGAAAGTCTATTTAAGTCAAAGCTTAGAATAGAAATTCTACAGCACTGGTAAACATTTCTCTTTTTTTGACTGTGCCATCTCTACAGATGCTAATGAGGTCTTAATGGATGAAAGTCTTAAAATAAATACTAGGATCTTTTTTGTAAGGAAAATACTCTTTCTGTTGATGTAGTACAGTTTCAGTGCCATCTACCAAATTAAACAAATGTCTTCTACTACTGAAAGCAGCATAAAAACATTGAAAGGACATTCAGTATTTCACAAATGTGAGGAAACTTGGTTCTTAATCTTGACTCTACAAGTGACTAGCTGAATGAATGGCCTTTGGTAAGACACTTTGTGATATTAATGTCATGGGCAAAATAATGGCCCTCCAAAGATATCTGGGTCTGTGGGGTACCTGGGTGGCTCAGTGGGTTAAAGCCTCTGCCTTCAGCTCTGGTCATGATCTCAGGGTCCTGGGATCGAGCCCTGCATCAGGCTCTCTGCTCAGTGGGGAGCCTGCTTCCCTCTCTCTGTCTGCCTGCCTCTGCCTACTTGTGATCTCTGTCTGTCAAATGAATAAACAAAATCTTAAAAAAAAAGATATCTGGGTCCTAATCCCTAGAACCTGTGAATATATTAGGTTATATGGAAAAGGGGAATTAAGTCTGCAGTGGAATGAAAGCTGCTAATGATCTAACCTTGAGATAATGAATTATAGTGTATAATTCTGATCGATCCAAAAGAACTACAAGAGGGTAGTTTTAAATCACTAAGTTTGTGGTAATTTGTTTTGGTAGTAATAGGAAACAAATACCTTTATTTATATTATATTTAGATTCAAGAGTTTTACTACATGATTCAAAGCATCTCTTTGACTCTCTCAAGTAGGTATTGAAGGAAACCGGATCAAGTAACTTTCTCAAAATCAGGCAGGAATTGATGAAGAAGGTACTCAAATAGTATTCAAAAGTCTACAGTGTCCTATTTAAGACATAGTCTTTGTATAATACTTTGTTCCACTATGCATTTGTTTTATGTACTTTTCTAAATGTGTTATATTTCACAATAAACAAAACATAAAAACAAAAACAAAAAGATATAGTCTTTGTATTCAGGGACCTTAGAGGGGTTCTGATTGATTAATTTTACGGTGTTTTGAAGAGCCTAGAATAGGAGTTGGCAAACTTTTCTATAAATACCCACACGGGAAATGTTTCAAGCTTTGTAGGCCAAATGTTCTCTGGGCATACTCGACTCTGCCATTGTAGCATGAAAGCAGCCACAGACAATACTGTAACAAATGAGTATGGCTACATTCCAATAAAATTTATTTACAAAAACAGGGAGTGGACGAGAATTAGCCCATAGGTATGGTTTACTAACTACAGCTCTAGAACAGAAGAGCTTAAATACAAGGAATTCTCCTATTAAATGGTTTAGCTTAATGGAAACTATTCCCTGTGTATAGCTAAAGACTGTTAATGTAAGGTATAATTCATAATGAATTGGACTTCATACTGGTACTTTTCATGGCTATTCCCTTCTTGATATTCTATCCCTTCCCCAAATCCCATATCTACACAACTAACTTCTCTTTTCTTTTCAGTCATTATCAAATCTGATGTCCATGAGAACTACTCTGATCAACCCGTTTTAAATGATAACTTTTTGGCCATAACGGCATGATAGCTCCTCTTTACCTTGTTCTACATCCCCCCCAAAAGTATTTATTACCTTCTGATATATAATGTATTTATTCATTTTACCTAGGGTTAAGTGCCTGTCTTTCCCTAATAAAAATGATCTTTGCCTTGCTTGGCTTGCCGTCATATCGCAAGTACCTTAATATAGTACATAACACACTCTCTACAGATATTTGTTGACTAAATATTGTTCATGGTGTCTTATTTATTTCCTGTTAGGTCAGATTTGTAAAGCATTACTTTCTCTACACTTGACATGTATACATGACCAGAAGACTTCACTTAATATTAAATGTCATTTTCTGTTGGGATAGCATGTTTTTCCTGCCTTGTTAAACAACGTAATTCCTTCTAACCTACTGAATCTCCCCCCATTCAAATGAATTTGAGGTTTTCTATTTCTGTCTCTAAATTCACCTTCCAATGCAATTCCAAATATTTGTGGCTTCCCCTGTCCCTAGAGAATCTCACATCAGTGATCGCAAAGCACTTGGAAAATATTTCAGAAGCAAGTGGCTATTTAAATGCAAGCTCCAATATGATAATGAAGGAGAGGAGAGACATTGCAAGACACAAATGAAAGATAGAGCATGCTTGTGTTTATCCTAGAGCTGTATTGGGATTCCTATAATGATTAATGATGCAATAATATAATAAGAACTCAGTGGCCATGAGGCAGTGGCATTTGCAAATAAAGAATGAGATCGGAAAGTAATCAGCAGCAACTTCGAACTTAGTTAAGGTTCCAAGTTATGCACCATTTTTTATATCATGTTAGTTCATTTCCTTTCATATTACTACCCTAAATCATTTTGCTCTAAGGAAGAAAGAACAGCTGAGTTGAGTATGAAGATTAACGGGCAGTATATCTATCTTTGTTTGGTAGGATGAGCACCTAAAGTTTAGAAAGCAAATCAGAACTTCTCGGTTTGCAAATTGGACTGGAAAACTGCCCAAGAACAGGTTTTCTGCTAGACATACTCTCCAACCCTGGTCATACTGGCAATGTAATACTGGTCCTTATTAAACCAAATACAACCTCTGAAAAGACCACAAATATATGACTGAAAATCACAGCACATTGAAAGAAAGTCTCCAGTACAGTTTAATCAACTTGAAGTCCTGATCATTTGAACAGGGCTATTTATTAATTCAAAGTATGCTTCTTTGGACTTTTGCATCTCTCTTTCTTGACTTCAGCTCATTTTCAGAAACCCAGACCTGCATTTCTATCTGACTGCTTGACTTCTCCAACTGGGTGTCTTGCCCAAAGGCCACTGACACCATAAACCCATCATGTTCAAAACAGAATTTGCACCTTTCCTTTAAAATGCCTGCTAATAGCACCAGTCAGAGAGATCTGATTCCTCCTTCTGACTTCTATTATCTAATCCCCTACGAAAATCACATAGATTCTATATTCCCAGTGTCCTTCATATTTTATTCATTCTCACCTACATTACCCATTATAATACAGGACTTTATAACATTTCTACTTTGTCATTGTAATAGCCTTCTCACTGGTCTACTGCCTTCTCTGTCTCCAAGGCAACATTCTGCCACCAGATTAATCTTCCTAAATTATAGCTCTGACAATAACCTGCTCCAATACTTACCAGCTCTTCAATACCTACCAGATTAAGAATGGTTTTTTCTGTCTTTGCGTTCAAGTCTTCCTAGCTATTGTTGAACTACCTTACCAAAAGCCTCTCCGAGGTGCTGCCCAACACGGAGACCAAACTGTGGCCAAAATCCCCTTAACTTTCCAAATTCAGTGCCTTTGCTCACAATACATTCCTTAGCTGAAATGTCCTCCCTTAACTCTTCTGCCTGTGAAAACCTTACCTACCCATTAATCTCACATGTGAATCTCTTTAACACATTCCTGTTTTCCTGAAAATGTTGGGTCTTACCTCTGTTGAATATATGTATATATATACATATATGTGTATGTTTATATATAACATACAGGTTTTATATATTATTATATATAATATATATATTTATATTTATATATTATATATAATATTTATATATAATATATATATTATATAATATATTTATATATATTATATATATATATTTATATATTATATATATATTCCTTTGTTAGTAGTTTCCTATATCCTCACCTCTCCCCCAGTTAGGTCAAAAAGGACTGTGTTTCCTCCCTATTTGTATCCTTCCTGACATTCTGCACTTATTATATGCATGTTGCAATAAGGAAGTTGAAACCAGAAATATGCACAAGGATATGACTAAAGATTTCTAAAAGGCAGTTAGTGGTTTCCAGTCATCTTAAATTTCAATTTCTGCAACTGTTTTTTACCTTCCCTGGAAAATTCTGAATTTTATATATATATATAAATATATTACATATATTTATATATATATATAAATATATATATTTTCCCCCCACAAGGGAGAATGTGTACTGAAATTCACTTAACCAAATTCAGTTAATCTTTATGAGAACTTTACATAGCAAGATCTAGCTGTAGACAGCTATTAAGTGTGAAGGAGCAATGAGCATATATGTTTTGGTGAGATATCTGAAACTACCATAATGGTTTATGAAAACACCTGTTAGTTACAAGGTTGATATATGACAGGTATTACTAATACTGAGATTTATCACCTAAATTCATAGAGAATAAATAATACGTTTGTTGCAGACATTATAGCCAAAACATATTAAGGAAATACTAAGTTTCCATTAGAAGGTAATGGAGATAATGATAAAAACTTGCCACCCAAATTCATGGACACTTTGCCCTCCTTGGAAGACGCTGCAATTTTAGATTCTTTCAGCTAGAAGCACAGTCTTCTCAATCTTCTAACACTGAAAATGTATCTCTGCTACAGCATTTATATGCAATAACACTATCTGATAGCAAATTTTATATATTTTTAAGAATCTCGGCAATTTTTGTTTTTGCAATTTCCCCTGACATTACCTGAATCACTTTAAAATGTCTCAAGGCAATAGATTTAACCCAACATCTAAAATCTACAAATAGTGACTCTTCCCCAGAGGGGAAAAATCCATAATACTGCTTTAACATCTCCAAAGACCCTATTTAGAATAAGGTCACCTTCTGAGGTTCTCAGTGGACCCAAGTTTTAGGGTACACTTTTCAACTCACTACAGGTAGCAGAACAGTAATTTTCCCATGGGTTTCTTTGTCTTAAAGTAGACACCAATAGAAGCTTGGGAAGACAGTCTCTAATGTAAAATTAAGGATAACGATAGCTGGTGTTATTCTGAGTGGGCCCTAAATCTGATGACTAGTATCCTAGTTATAAGAGGAAAGCTCAGGGATGCCTGGAGGGCTCAGTCAGTTAAAGCATCTGCTTTGAACTCAAGTCATGATCCCAGAGTCCTGAGATCGAGTCTGGAATTGAATAAGCCTCTTTGTTCAATGGGGAGCCTGCTTCTCCTTCTGCCTGCTGCTCCCCCAGTTTGTGCACACATACGCTCTCTCTCTCTCTCTCTCTCTCTGACAAATTAAAAAAAAAAAAATCTTTAAGAGGAAAGGGCATACAAAGACACAAAGAGAGAAGAAGGTCTTGTGAAGATGGAGGTGGAGATTGGTGTGTTGCAGCTAAAAACCAAGGGACACCAAGTATTGCCAGAAAAAACCAGAGGCAATGAAAAACCAAGGATTCTTCTCTAGAAGCATTCTTCCTATGCTCCTGAAAGGGAGCATGGTACCGCTGATACTTTGATTTTGGACTACTAGCCTCCAGAAAAATTGAAGAATAAGTTCCTCTTGCTTTAAAGCACAGTTTCACTCAGCATAATCTCTTCCAGTCCTGTCCATGTCACTATAAAAGTTAGAGATTATGCTAAGTGAAGTAAGTCAAGCAGAGAGAGTCAATTATCATATGGTTTCACTTACTTGTGGAGCATAAGGAATAACACGGAGGACACTGGGAGAAGGAGAGGAGAAGGGAGTTGGGGGAAATCTGAGGGGGAGACAAACCATGAGAGACTATAGACTCTGAGAAACAAACTGAGGGTTTTAGAGGGGAGGGGGATGGGGGGATGTGTGAGCCTGGTAGTGGGTATTAAGAAGGACACGTATAGACCGGGAGTCAAGATGGCGGAGAAGTAGCAGGCTGAGACTACTTCAGGTAGCGGGAGATCAGCTAGATAGCTTATCTAAAGATTGCAAACACCTACAAATCCAATGGGAGATCGAAGAGAAGAAGAACAGCAACTCTAGAAACAGAAAATCAACCACTTTCTGAAAGGTAGGACTGGCGGAGAAGTGAATCCAAAGCGACGGGAAGATAGACCGCGGGGGGAGGGGCCGGCTCCCGGCAAGCGGCGGAGCAACGGAGCACAAAATCGGGACTTTTAAAAGTCTGTTCCGCTGAGGGACATCGCTCCAGAGGCTTAACCGGGGTGAAGCCCACACAGGGTCAGCGTGGCCTCAGGTCCCGCAGGGTCACAGAAGGATCGGGGGTGTCTGAGTGTCACAGAGCTTACAGGTATTAGAACAGGGAAGCCGGCTACAGAGACAGAGCCAAGGAGTGAGCTCTAAGCTCGGGGTTACCTTGAACCGGTCGCAGGCTCGGTCAGCTCGGAGCGCGGCCGGAGGCAGGGTGACGGGAGTAAATCGGCGTTGTTCTCTGAGGGAGCACTGAGGAGTGGGGCCCCGGGCCCTCAGCTCCTCTGGGCCGGAAACCGGGAGGCCGCCATCTTCATTCCCGCCCTCCGGAACTCTACGGAAAGCGCTCAGGGAACAAAAGCTCCCGAAAGCAAACCCGAGCGGATTACTCAGCCAGGCCCCTGGTAAGGGCGGTGCAACTCCGCCCGGGGCAAAGACACTTGAGAATCACTACAACAGGCCCCTCCCCCAGAAGATCAACAAGAAGCCCAGCCAGGACCAAGTTCACCTACCAAGGAGTGCAGTTTCAATACCAAGGAGAGCAGCGGAATTCCAAAGGAGGAGAAAGCAAAGCACAGAACTCATGGCTTTCTCCCCATGATTCTTTAGCCTTGCAGTTAATTTTTTTTCTTTTTCAATTTATTTTTGTTCTTATGCTAAATTTTTTTAACTTTTACCCTTTTCTTTTTTAACGTTTTTTAACTAGTTTATCTAATATATATTTATTTTTTTCCTTTTTATATTTTTTCTTTATTGGTTTTCTTTTTTTCATTGTTTCTTTTTTTTTTCTTCTTTCTTTTTTTTTTTTCTTCTTTCTGAACCTCTTTTTATCCCCTTTCTCCCCCCTCATGATTTGGGATCTCTTCTGATTTGGCTAAAGCATATTTCCCTGGGGTTGTTGCCACCCTTTTAGTATTTCACTTGCTCCTTCATATACTCTTATCTGGACAAAATGACAAGGCGGAAAAATTCACCACAAAAAAAAGAACAAAAGGCAGTACCAAAGGCTAGGGACCTAATCAATACAGACATTGGTAATATGTCAGATCTAGAGTTCAGAATAACGATTCTCAAGGTTCTAGCCGGGCTCGAAAAAGGCATGGAAGATATTAGAGAAACCCTCTCTGGAGAGATAAAAGCCCTTTCTGGAGAAATAAAAGAACTAAAATCTAACCAAGTTGAAATCAAAAAAGCTCTTAATGAGGTGCAATCAAAAATGGAGGCTCTCACTGCTAGGATAAATGAGGCAGAAGAAAGAATTAGTGATATAGAAGACCAAATGACAGAGAATAAAGAAGCTGAGCGAAAGAGGGACAAACAGCTACTGGACCATGAGGGGAGAATTCGAGAGATAAGTGACACCATAAGACGAAACAACATGAGAATAATTGGGATTCCAGAAGAAGAGGAAACAGAGAGGGGAGCAGAAGGTATATTGGAGAGAATTATGGGAGAGAATTTCCCCAAGATGGCAAAGGGAACAAGCATCAAAATCCAGGAGGTTCAGAGAACCCCCCTCAAAATCAATAAGAATAGGTCCACACCCCGTCACCTAATAGTAAAATTTACAAGTCTTAGTGACAAAGAGAAGATCCTGAAAGCAGCCCGGGAAAAGAAGTGTGTAACATACAATGGTAAAAATATTAGATTGGCAGCAGACTTATCCACAGAGACCTGGCAGGCCAGAAAGAGCTGGCATGATATATTCAGAGTACTAAACGAGAAAAACATGCAGCCAAGAATACTATATCCAGCTAGGCTATCATTGAAAATAGAAGGAGAGATTAAAAGCTTCCAGGACAAACAAAAACTGAAAGAATTTGCAAATACCAAACCAGCTCTACAGGAAATATTGAAAGGGGTCCTCTAAGCAAAGAGAGACCCTAAAAGTAGTAGATCAGAAAGAAACAGAGACAATATACAATAACAGTCACCTTACAGGCAATACAATGGCACTAAATTCATATCTCTCAATACTTACCCTGAATGTTAATGGGCTAAATGCCCCAATCAAAAGACACAGGGTATCAGAATGGATAAAAAAAAAAAAAAAAAAACCCATCTGTATGTTGTCTACAAGAAACTCATCTTAAACCTGAAGACACCTCCAGATTTAAAGTGAGGGGGTGGAAAAGAATTTACCATGCTAATGGACATCAGAAAAAAGCAGGAGTGGCAATCCTTATATCAGAACAATTAGATTTTAAGCCAAAGACTATAATAAGAGATGAGGAAGGACACTATATCATACTCAAAGGAACTGTCCAACAAGAAGATCTAACAATTTTAAATATCTATGCCCCTAACATGGGAGCAGCCAACTATATAAACCAATTAATAACAAAATCAAAGAAACACATCGACAATAATACAATAATCGTAGGGGACTTTAACACTCCCCTCACTGAAATGGACAGATCATCCAAGCAAAAGATCAACAAGGAAATCAAGGCCTTAAATGACACACTGGACCAGATGGACATCACAGATATATTCAGAACATTTCATCCCAAAGCAACAGAATACACATTCTTCTCTAGTGCACATGGAACATTCTCCAGAATAGATCATATTCTCGGTCCTAAATCAGGTCTCAACCGTTATCAAAAGATTGGAATCATTCCCTGCATATTTTCAGACCACAATGCTCTGAAGCTAGAACTCAATCACAAGAGGAAATTTGGAAAGAACCCAAATACATGGAGACTAAACAGCATCCTTCTAAAGAATGAATGGGTCAACCAGGAAATTAAAGAAGAGTTGAAAAAATTCATGGAAACAAATGATAATGAAAACACAACGGTTCAAAATCTGTGGGACACAACAAAGGCAATCCTGAGAGGAAAATATATAGCGGTACAAGCCTTTCTCAAGAAACAAGAAAGGTCTCAGGTACACAACCTAACCCTACACCTAAAAGAGCTAGAGAAAGAACAAGAAAGAAACCCTAAACACAGCAGGAGAAGAGAAATCATAAAGATCAGAGCAGAAATCAATGAAATAGAAACCAAAAAAACAATAGAAAAAATCAATGAAACTAGGAGCTGGTTCTTTGAAAGAATTAATAAGATCGATAAACTCCTGGCCAGACTTATCAAAAAGAAAAGAGAAAGGACCCAAATAAATAAAATCATGAATGAAAGAGGAGAGATCACAATGAACACCAAAGAAATACAGAAAATTATAAGAACATACTATGAGCAACTCTATGCCAACAAATTTGACAATCTGGAAGAAATGGATGCATTCCTAGAGACATATAAACTACCACAACTGAACCAGGAAGAAATAGAAAGCCTGAACAGACCCATAACCAGTAAGGAGATTGAAACAGTCATCAAAAATCTCCAAACAAACAAAAGCCCAGGGCCAGATGGCTTCCTGGGGGAATTCTACCAAACATTTAAAGAAGAACTAATTCCTATTCTCCTGAAACTCTTCCAAAAAAGAGAAATGGAAGGAAAACTTCCAAACTCATTTTATGAGGCCAGCATCACCTTGATCCCAAAACCAGACAAGGATCCCATCAAAAAAGAAAACTACAGACCAATATCCTTGATGAACACAGATGCAAAAATTCTCGCCAAAATACTAGCCAATAGGATTCAACGGTACATTAAAAGGATTATTCACCATGACCAAGTGGGATTTATTCCAGGGCTGCAAGGTTGGTTCAACATCCACAAATCAATCAATGTGATAGAACACATTAATAAAAGAAAGAACAAGAACCATATGATACTCTCCATAGATGCTGAAAAAGCATTTGACAAAGTACAGCATCCCTTCCTGATCAAAACTCTTCAAAGTGTAGGAATAGAGGGCACATACCTCAATATTATCAAAGCCATCTATGAAAAACCCACCGCAAATATCATTCTCAATGGAGAAAAACTGAAAGCTTTTCCGCTAAGGTCAGGAACATGGCAGGGATGTCCGTTATCACCACTGCTATTCAACATAGTACTAGAAGTCCTGCCTCAGCAATCAGACAACAAAAGGAAATTAAAGGCATCCAAATTGGGAAAGAAGAAGTCAAACTATCACTCTTCGCAGATGATATGATACTATATGTGGAAAACCCAAAAGACTCCACTCCAAAACTGCTAGAACTTGTACAGGAATTCAGTAAAGTGTCAGGATATAAAATCAATGCCCAGAAATCAGTTGCATTTCTCTACACCAACAACAAGACAGAAGAAAGAGAAATTAAGGAGTCCATCCCATTTACAATTGCACCCAAAACTATAAGATACCTAGGAATAAATCTAACCAAAGAGACTAAGAATCTATACACAGAAAACTATAAAGTACTCATGAAAGAAATTGAGGAAGACACAAAGAAATGGAAAAATGTTCCATGCTCCTGGATTGGAAGAATCAATATTGTGAAAATGTCTATGCTACCTAAAGCAATCTACACATTTAATGCAATTCCTATCAAAATACCATCCATTTTTTTCAAAGAAATGGAACAAATAATCCTAAAATTTATATGGAACCAGAAAAGACCTCGAATAGCCAAAGCGATATTGAAAAAGAAAGCCAAAGTTGGTGGCATCACAATTCTGGACTTCAAGCTCTACTACAAAGCTGTCATCATCAAGACAGCATGGTACTGGCACAAAAACAGACATATAGATCAATGGAACAGAATAGAGAGCCCAGAAATAGACCCTCAACTCTATGGTCAACTAATCTTCGACAAAGCAGGAAAGAATATCCAATGGAAAAAAGACAGCCTCTTCAACAAATGGTGTTGGGAAAATTGGACAGCCACATGCAGAAAAATGAAATTGGATCATTTCCTTACACCACACACGAAAATAGACTCAAAATGGATGAAGGATCTCAATGTGAGAAAGGAATCCATCAAAATCCTTGAGGAGAACACAGGCAGCAACCTCTTCGACCTCAGCCGCAGCAACATCTTCCTAGGAATATCGCCAAAGGCAAGGGAAGCAAGGGCAAAAATGAACTATTGGGATTTCATCAAGATCAAAAGCTTTTGCACAGCAAAGGAATCAGTTAACAAAACCAAAAGACAACTGACAGAATGGGAGAAGATATTTGCAAATGACATATCAGGTAAAGGGCTAGTGTCCAAAATCTATAAAGAACTTAGCAAACTCAACACCCAAAGAACAAATAATCCAATCAAGAAATGGGCAGAGGACATGAACAGACATTTCTGCCAAGAAGACATCCAGATGGCCAACAGACACATGAAAAAGTGCTCCACATCACTCGGCATCAGGGAAATACAAATCAAAACCACAATGAGATACCACCTCACACCAGTCAGAATGGCTAAAATTAACAAGTCAGGAAATGACAGATGCTGGCGAGGATGCGGAGAAAGGGGAACCCTCCTACACTGTTGGTGGGAATGCAAGCTGGTGCAACCACTCTGGAAAACAGCATGGAGGTTCCTCAAAAAGTTGAAACTAGAACTACCCTATGACCCAGCAATTGCACTGCTGGGTATTTACCCTAAAGATACAAACGTAGTGATCTGAAGGGGCACGTGCACCCGAATGTTTATAGCAGCAATGTCTACAATAGCCAAACTATGGAAAGAACCTAGATGTCCATCAACAGACGAATGGATAAAGAAGAGGTGGTATATATACACAATGGAATACTATGCAGCCATCAAAAGAAATGAAATCTTGCCATTTGCGACGACGTGGATGGAACTAGAGGGTATCATGCTTAGCGAAATCAGTCAATCGGAGAAAGACAACTATCATATGATCTCCCTGATATGAGGGAGAGGAGATGCAACATGGGGGGTTAAGGGGGTAGGAGAAGAGTAAATGAAACAAGATGGGATTGGGAGGGAGACAAACCATAAGTGACTCCTAATCTCACAAAACAAACTGAGGGTTAATGGGGGGAGGGGGGTTGGGGGGGTGGGATTATGGACATTGGGGAGGGTATGTGCTATGATGAGTGCTGTGAAGTGTGTAAACCTGGCGATTCACAGACCTGTACCCCTGGGGATAAAAATATATTATATGTTTATAAAAAATAAAATTAAAAAAAATAAAAGAAGGACACGTATTGCATGGAGCACTGGGTGTGGTGCATAAATAATGAATGCTGGAACACTGAAAAGAAATAAAATAAAATAAAATGAAAAAAAAATAAAGCACACAGTTTGTGGTGGTTTGCTACAACAGCCCTAGGAAATGAGTATATTACCTAGTGCTTCACAGATATTCCATATTCAAGGGTCATGGAAGATCATCTTTAATTCTTTTATGATGTTTTTAAGGAAAGGCAAAATAGCCTTTGCATTTAATACAAATTAATAGCATTAATTTGTATTAAATGCAAATGTTTCACACCAAAACTCTATATATATATATAGTATATTATATATATATAATATACCTTATTATTAAATTATATTATTATATAAATTGTATATTATTTACATATAATATATGATTTATTATATAATTACATATATAATTCACTACCATAATATATATATATAATTACATATAACTATATATATTATATATACTTAAATGTACAGCACCATGAATGAAAACTTAGATGTGCCATCAAATAGAACTGGGCTTGAATTCTAGTTTTACTTATTTGCTTGTTATCTGAATCCTTGGGTAAAAGCTTAAATATCTTTAAGCCTCAGCTTTTCAATAACAAAACTAACATAAAACAATTGCTACCTCACAAGGTTCTTGTGGGAATTAAAAGAAACAATGCATGTAAAATGCCTCTCAGTTACTGCTACATAATAGGTATTCCACAATGTCACCTGACATTAATGTTATTTTCATTTTAATAATATAATTATTACTATGTATCATTATCATCTTCTGGGAAAGGGATTAATTTCTCCCTGGCAAAGTACCTGCTGTCTCACAAAATTAGAACTTCTATCAGTACTTTCCTTCCTTTTGTTGGGGAGAGAAACTACCTCTCACAGGCTGAAAGTTGATTTTATGTTCCTGATAAAACAGCAAAGGTCTTTGGTATACAGCATGATACATTAACAATCACCTACTCCAATAACCCCAAACCTCAGAGGTTTAAGCCACCAATATTATCTTTTCACTCATCCTTTTTTCCCCCCAAGATCAGCTGTTACTTCTGTTCCATGCCTCCCCCATTCAGGAGTCTAGGGATGACCCAGCAGTTGTCATCTCTGTAAGAAGTTGGTAAGAAGTCTTCCCTTAAGAAATGACCTATAAAGGAGGAGAGAGATGGAGGAGTGGAGACCTCAATTTCATCTGGTCCCAGGAATTTGATAGTTATCAAACCATTCTGAACACCTACAAGCTAAACAGGAGATCGAAGAAAAGAATAGTAGCAATTCCACAAGCAGAAAAGCAACCACTTACTAGAAGGTGGGACTTGTGGAGAAGTGAATCCAAAGCGACGAGAAGATAGACTTCAGGGGGAGGGGCCGGCTCCCAGCAAGTGAGAGAGCAGCAGAGCAATAAAATCAGAACTTCTAGAAGTCTGCTCCACTGAGGGGCATCATTCCAGAGGCTAAGCGAGGAGTGGAGCTCTTGCAGGCACAGTGTGGTCTCAGGTCCCTCAGGGTCACAGAAAGACGGGGGGTGTCTGAGTGTGGCAGAGCTCACAGGTATCTGAGCAGGGAAGCCAGCTACAGAGACAGAGCCGAGGAATGCCCTCTTGGCTTGGGGTTACCTTGTAATGGGGTTACACGAATCATGGGATTACCATGATCTGAGGCACACTAGGACCTCTGCTCATTGAGTCGGGACCTCACATGTGGCAGATCCAAGGATACCTCCTTCTTCCTCCACTGCAGGAATCTGCTGGGTTTGGAGACTCCAAACAAGGCCGTGCGCCAGAGATAGAAGCGCTCGGTCACAGGCCGAGTGAGCACAGAGTGCAGCCGGAGACCAGGGTGAAAGGAGGGACGGACTGCTTTTCTCCGAGGGCGCACTGAGAAGTGGGGCCCCAAGCTCTCCATCTCCTCCTGACAGGAGATTGGGAGGCCACCATTTTCATTCCCGTCCTCCAGAGCTCTACGGAAAGCGTTCAGGAAAAAAAGCTCCCAAGAGTGAACGGAGCAGATTACTTAGACCGGCCTTGGCAAGGGTGGTGTAATTCTGCCTCGGGCAAAGACACTTGAGAATCACAGCAACAGGCCCCTCCTGCAGAAGATCAACAAGAACATCCAGCCAAGACCAAGTTTACGAATCAGTGAGAACTGCGGAATTCCCTAGCTAGGGGAAAGCAGCACATAGAGTTCATGGCTCTTTTCCCATAATTCTTTAGTCTTTCAAAGTTGTTTTTTTTTTTATTTTATTTTTTTCTTATTCTATTTTTTTTTCATTTTTCCTCTTCCTATTTTAACCTTTTTAAACTATTTTATCTTATCAATACCTTTTCAAGAATATTTTTTAATTTTCATTTTTATAATCATATTCTATCCCTTCATTGTAGTTAACTTTATTTTTTGTATACATATAAGTTTTCCTTTCTTTAAAATTTTGGGTTACAGTTTCTTCTAATAGACCAAAATATACCCTAAATCTAGCATATGCATTTGTTTTAGTCTCCAGCCTGATCACATTCCCTCCTTTTTTTTTTTTAACCAATGTCTTATCAATCCCTTTTTTTTTAAAAGATTTTATTTATTTATTTGACAAAGAGAGATCACACTTAGGCAGAGAGGCAGGCAAAGAGAGAGGAGGAAGCAGGCTGCCTGCTGAGCAGAGATCCCGATGTGGGGCTTGATCCCAGGACCCTGGGATCATGACCTGAGCTGAAAGCAGAGGCTTTAAACCCCTGGGCCACCCAGGAACCCCTATCAATCCCTTTTTTAAAATCTTTTTTAATTTTCATCTTTACAGTCATATTCCATCCCTTCATGTTTACCCTTATTTTTATATATATATGTTTTTCTTTCTTTAAAATTTCAGGAGGCAGTTTCTTCTAACAAGCCAAAATACACCCAAAATCAAGTGTGTGGCTCTGTTCTATTCACCAGCCTAATCATTTTTTTTTTCCTTTCTTCTCCCCCTGGTTTTGGGTATCTTCTGATTTGGTTAGTTTATATTTTTCTGGGGTAGCTGTTACCCTTTTAGCATTTTGTTCTCTCATTCATCTATTCTTCTCTAGACAAAATGACAAGGCAAAAACCTCACCTCAAAAAAAGAAAAGAGGTAGTACCAACTGCTGGGGACCTAATCAATACAGACATTCATAGGATGTCAGACTAGAGTTCAGAATAACTATTATAAAGATGCTAGCTGGGCTTGAAAGAACCATAGAAGATACTAAAGAACCCCTTTCTGGAAAAACAAAATCCCTTTCTAGAGAAATAAAAGAATTAAAATTTAACCAAGTTGAAATAAAAAAAAAAAACTATTAATGAGTTACAATAAAAAATGGAGGCTCTTACTGCTAGGATAAATGAGACAGAAGAGAGAATTAGTGATATAGAAGACCATATGATGGAGAATAAAGAAGCTGAAAAAAAGAGAGACAAAAACTACTGGACCACAAGAGGAGAATTTGAGAGATAAGTGATACCATAAGATGAAACAACATTAGAATAATTGGGATTCCAGAAGAAGAAGAAAGGTGGGGGGTGCATAGAAGGTATATTGGAGCAAATTATAGCAGAGAATTTCTCTAATTTGGCAAAGGGAATAAGCGTTAAATTCCACGAGGCAAAGGGAACCCCCTCAAAATCAATAAAAATAGGTCAACACCCTGTCATCTAATAGTAAAACTTACAAGTCTTGGAGACAAAGAGAAAATGCTGAAAGCAGCTTGGGACAAGAAGTCTGTAACATACAATGGTAGAACGATTGGAAGCAGACCAATCCACAAAGATCTGGCAGGCCAGAAAGGACTGGCATGATATATTCAGAGCACTAAATGAGAAAAATATGCAGCCAAGAATGCTAGCTAGTCTGTCATTGAAAATAGAAGGAGAAATAAAAAGCTTTCAGGACAAATGAAAACTAAAAGAATCTGCAAACACTAAACCAGCCCTATAGGAAATATGGAAAGGAGTCCTCTAAGCAAGGATAGAGGTTAAAAGTAGTAGACCAGAAAGGAACAGAGACAATATACAGTAAGTCACCTTACAGTGCAATACAATGGCACTAAATTCGTATATTTCAACAGTTACCCTGAATGTAAAATGGGCTAAATGCCCCAATCAAAAGACACAGCATATCAGAATGGATTAAAACCAAGACACATCAATATTCTGTCTGCAAGAAACTCATTTTAGACCAAAAGACACCTCCAGATTTAAAGTGAGGGGGTGGAAAACAATTTACCATGCTAATGGACATCAAAAGAAAGCTGGGGTGGCGATCCTTATAGCAGACAAATTAGATTTTAAGCCAGACTAATCTAACAGCAAAGAGAATGAGGATTAATAAACGGAAACACTCAGAAGCCCCATTGTTTAAGGGGACACATCATTCTGTGTATTTTTTTTGCCAAAAGTTCATAGTTTGAATTTAATCATGTGAAAACATCAACCAAAATTGAAGACTTTTACAAAATTTCTGGCCAGTAAGAAATATAGAGGACATGAAAGATGAAGACTGAGAAATTCTCCCAGATAAAAAGAGATTAAGGAGATGTAAAAACTAAATAGAATGTGGGACCCTGAATTGGATCCACATCAAAACAAATAAACAAAAAGACATTACTGAGAATTACTGGAAAAATTAAGAAAAAAAACTGAGTAGTCTTACATAAATGTTAATTTCATAATTTATTGATTATTTGTGCTTACATAAAATATTATCTTTTGGGAAAGCTAGTTAAAGGGTATATGGGAATTTTTTGTTCTATTTTTGTGGGTTTCTGTCTCAAAAGTTAAAAATGAAAAAAATAAATTTAACAAGAGAGCACAATAATTTTGAGAAACAAACACTTGGGCAGAAGCATTTTTAATTTTCTTGCCCAAATTTTTGTTTTCCCAGAATCACTGTGTTCATTTATTCAAAGTATTAACCATTCTCACATTACCTAATCTAAAAACCCCAAGACTATTTTGTGGTTGGTTCTCTTGGATTATTCCTCTCACTTCTCTGTTTTCTTAGCAGTAATTGCTCTGGGAACTGATCATATTTCTGAGATTCCTATTTAGACTAAGTCATATGTATACTACTGAATTTCATTTGCTCAAAGAAAAAAAAAAAAAGATTGTGCCCATGGGGGGAAAAACATATTTTATTATATGATAATATAGGTGTACAATTTAAAATTGCAACTCTGAATTTGTGAACCCAAAGGAAAAGTGTAATTATTAATTATCATGATACAATTTCATCCCTGCATTTGCAAATATTTGTTCCAAACCTAGTGACAGGTTCTATATTGAAAATGAACACTTTTGACAAAACAGTCAATAATTAGAAAACCAGTGTTAGTGAGCTTCCTCAGATAGTTGTACCATCAAAAGAGAACAGATTTTTGATCTAGTTTTTCTAAAAGAAAGAATGCCTCACTACAGCTTCTTTGTTCCACCTGTAAAACTCAGCTGCTGAGTATGATTCTTCCTTCCTTTTACTAATCATTGTTCAAGATAACATATCTATCGAGTCAAATGCAGGAGATTCCATCTCTAGGGAGGGTTTCCCCAGCATGTCCAGTAACCACTGAACTTAGAGTGTTCCATATCTCTTTGCCTGATAGTTTGCCCTTTGCTCGGTCTTTTTGCCTCATGAACAAGAAGAGAAACTCTCACAATATCCCACAAACACACAAACACTCTCCCCTACCCCAAGAGCTGCTTATTCACAATATACTGGTAACTAAAATCAAGCAGAAAGATGTTTCTAATGCATAAAGGAAAAAGGCCCAAATCCCTGCTACAGATTACAAAGTTTTGCATAATCTGATTCCTTAACAGCCTCCTCTCTTATGACTTCTCACATGGTTTAAAAATAAAATAATATAATGGCATGCCTCTGTAGGTGCTGATCCCTCTGTGTGAAATCTTTTTGTTTGTTTAAATATTTTATTTACTTATTTGAGAGAGAGAGAGAGAGAGAGAGAGAGAGCACAAGTGGGGGAGAGGTAGAGGGACAAGCACACTCTCCACTGAAAACAGAACCTGATGTGGCATTTGATCCCAGGACCCCCAAATCATGACCTGAGCCAAAGTCAGATGCTTAACCAACTGGGTCATCCAGGCACCCCACTCTGTGGGAAACTTTGTCCACTCTGATGGCATCAGTTGGTACCATTATGCTGAAGATGTTCACATCCCTATTGTAGTTCAGCTTTCCTTTCCAAGCTCCAGACCCTGTTTTCAAATGTTTACAGCTCCTCTTCAGTTCAATGTCTCACAGTTCCTAAAATTCACAGACCAAAGAGTTGCCACTTTCTCTACATCCAACCCCATTCCTTCTTTGCTATCTAACCAGTGAGTGGAATGACATTGTAGTAATTTTCCCAAGTCAGAAACTAAGTTTCATCATTAATTTTCCCTTGTACACCTAGAATATATTCAATCCTATGTCTTATCAAAGACCTAATAATCTCTTGAATCATTCCACTCTTGTCCATTCCCATGTTAATACTCAAATGGTCACCATCTTATCTCTATTCTTTATTTTCTCCAGTCTTATTTGGTCCCCTAAGTGCGGAATAGAAGCCTTTCCTGTGCACTTTTCCTAAGGTAGGTATCAGCAACCCCCGACTAGAGCTCTATACTTTTTTTACAACTGTGTCTCCATGCCTTATATATGCTGGTCCAAAATGTAGAGTCATCACTTTTTTTTTTTTTTTTTTTTGGTAATTATTGTTAATAATGTGTCAAGTACTTGCAAAAATTAAAAGTGATTATTTTGTTAGCCATGATAAAATGTATAACAGTGAGTTGTGGGATACAGGAAAAAAAAATAAAGAATGGAAGAAATAAACCTAAAACCAATGGCTTTTTAGCCAACTTATGCTGACAGGGCAATTCAAGAATATATTGAAAGGAAGGAATTGGAGTGTTGATTTGCATGTGTATGTAGTTCTCAGTTGCCTTGAAATCATTTAGTTCTTCACCTCTACAAAGCCAAATCTGGACTTGCTGGTTTGTTAAGACTATCTCTCCTTCTGGGCATTTGGCACATCAAAAGACCAGAGAGTCACCTACATCAAAGAATCCTGATTATAAAAGAGATTTTTCACCTAGATAAAACCTAAAAGGCTCCGTGGGATATTTATTACCAGACCCTTATTCTAAGATCAAACATGTCTCAAGTCAGCTAGCTACCAATCTAAACCAGGTATCAATTGATTAAAAAGTGAGAAGCAAGCAGATGTAACCAGTCAAATGCCAGGGTTTATGCACTTACAGCCTTGAAAATTGAGGTTCTTGAGGAACTTTCCATTCACATCATCATAAAAACTGACAGCCTTCTGATTTAAGCTGCC
Source organism: Enhydra lutris kenyoni (assembly GCF_002288905.1). NCBI lineage: Eukaryota > Metazoa > Chordata > Mammalia > Carnivora > Mustelidae > Enhydra > Enhydra lutris. The sequence goes on along the minus strand of NW_019154106.1, from coordinate 22,628,423 downwards.
AGATATGAATCATGCAAGGGAATGCAAGTAAAATTTTATAATTGATAAGACAAAATCAACCAAAAATGGAAGCCATTTAGTCAATAATCAATTAAATCCAATGAAAAATCTGTTAAAAATCAGAATACCACTAATTTTTTTAGTCCTAAACTTTTTTTCTTTCTTTTTTTTTTTTTTTAAAGAGAGAGAGAGAGAGAGAAAGCACGAGAAGGGGGAGAGTCAGACTCCCCACTACGCAAGAAGCCTGATACAGGACTCAAACCTGGGACTCCAAGACCATGACCTGAGCCAAAGGCAGCTGCTTAACCGACTAAGACACCCAGGAACCCTGGTCCTAACTTTTATCTCAAGGGCTTTGTATTTGAAATGGCATAACATGCCCCACCCCTTTTATTAAAAAAAAAAAAAAAACAAAACAAAAAAACTTCTTTCCATGAACACAAATAGAAAAGATGTTTTTCATTTCTTCAATTTCATATAATTTCATTACCTGTTAGTTGTTTACAGATATCTGCCTTCAGCTTCATGATATGTTAAAGGATGTATCTTGTCCCTTTCTTTTTTATGCCCACTTTCGTGCACAAGGCCTAGCACATAGTAAACAATTAAACCTTAAATATGGACTTGCTAAATATAACAAGCCAAGCTTTGGTACCTTTAACTTCCTTCTACCTGAGACTTTCTGTTCTAAAAGGAAACATTTCTCCTGCCAGGAGTTCTCCACCTTGGGTACAAAATTAAAATCATCTGGAAAGCAATTTAAAAAAAAAAAAGATTGCCTCCACCCCTACATCAATTAAGTCAGAGAAAGACTCAAGGGTCACAGATGAGTGTAAGCATGAATTATCCTGAAATACTTACTCAGTTCAGGTCCCTGGTACATGCAGTCAGAGGATCTGATTCCTGATGCTTAGGTAGGGCCTTGGAGTCTGCATTTTAAGAAAAGTACTGCCTAGGTTATGATCTTTAGAGTTCACATTGAAATGGCATTGCTGGATTTAGTATCCTGCAATGCGTCTGTGTACAGCTAAGCCAGGATTCAACAGTTTTCTTAAAAGGTTTATGGAGTTTGAAGATGTCTTCACAAAAATTAGACTGAGGGAAAGAACCCGTTTCAGAAAACAATGTATTTTAAGTTGAAAACAATGCCTTTAAACAAGCCTTTGCTGTAACTGCTATTCTAAAAATTGAAAGCTGGGTTTTGCTATCCTAATTTTGATAATGAATTATTTAATGTTTTCTTAGGGATTTGCTTTATATTAGTTTTACTATACCAAACTACTTGAGATCATGAATAGTTAGAAGCATGGAGTATGGAGTTGGACTTGGATTTTAGTCCCCACTCTATTGCTTTCTAACTCAATTAGCCCTATGCCCACACAATCTGTCTTTCTATAAAGTGACTGCCAATTCACTTAACTTGTAGGGTTAGCTTGATGTCATTTATGTGAAATGCTTGACATTGTATACAGCAAGCATTCTATATATGTTTTTCTCAAAAGCTACCAACTACTTCTTTATAATACTTTGTATACTAGCTTGCACCAGGTACAAGCCTGGACATTTTGTAGCTATTTTCTAAATATTTATTAACTGCAACATAGTAAAAAGAACTAACATTTTAAAAACATCTCCTAGATGTAAAGTCATGTGTTAATAATTCTTTACATCCATTATCATATTTATATCTCACAACAAACTCAGGAAAGTTGGCAGATAGAAAAACCAAGTTCAGAGAGTTTGGGTCACTTGACCAGGGTCATAATTTTAATAATAGGCAGGTTTGAAATTCAAACCTACAGTTGACTTCAATATCAAGGCTCTTTCCATTGCATTACATGGTACCAGCCTTTGGAGAAGCCCATGCCAGCATCCCATGGATCTAGAAGATTCACTCAGACCTTCTGGCTCTGCCGTCTCATGGAGTGAAAAAACCACAGGGTTAAAAGAACATGCCCATCAAAGTCTGTACCCACATTTTAATCCATACTTTGGTTATGCAGGCCCCTAGATTTCTCCACCCAAACATCTCTGGGCCAATTTAAGGTAGACTATGGCACACCTCAAGCCCTCAGAAATGGCGAAGGGTCAGCGTGGTGGACTTATGAGGTTAATTGTCTCTGTTATCCCTGGAAGAGTTGACCAAATCGGGGAGGGAAAAGAGAAGGTGATGGGGCTTCAGTATGACTCTCCCTGAGCCACCACATTCTGAGAGAGCAAGAAAGTTAAATTCACACCTGCCATCCAGACATATATGGGAATAAAGTCATATTTGTCAATGCAGGGGAATAGAATATATTTTATTTACCAATTTATTAATTTATAACTTTTAATTCTTTGGGTATATGATGTGTATCTTCCACTAGTAAGTTTACCCAGAACCCCAAGGATATTGTGTTGGGGTTATTATCTGTAAATGAATACATATTGCTTGTTTGATTTAGTGGAGAAAATCACTAACCCAGATACGTCTCAGAGGTAAGATCATAAGTACAGCTTATATGTATTTAGTAATTATGGTTACCTCACCTACTTCAAAAAAGGATTTGAAGTGATTTAGATTAAAAGACCAGAGGAAATCAGAGTGGAACAATTTCCAATCACAAAAACAGAGGGAAAGAAATATGAAAATAACAGTGATAGATTTTACAAATAGCAATAAAGGGCACATAGAATTAAATAGACTCTCTTCTATTCATATTGACAATCTTAAAAGTACTTAGCTTTAAGTCACGCAGCTCTTGTAGTCCCAAGAACTGTATTAAGAGGAAATCTTTCCAAACTCTGAATACCACACAGAGTGAAGCCAGGGAGCCTGCTCTGTGGTTCCATTAGCATAACTGGATATGCAATTCTCCCCACCTGAAATTTTTCAAGAGCAGAGGAAGGGCCAGAAAAAGACAAATGGTCCCAGGTAAACTCCATGCTTAAGAAGCTTTTCTGCTCTTTAATCATCTTTCATGCAATATCCACATGAGGAAGGACATGCTGCTAGAATTTCAACCAGGAAGCGGAGAAGTACATTCTATCTCTAGAGGCAACTAAAAGATAATTTCCCATCATTACATCTACTGTGTTTCTGAAATGTTCTTGAACAACTTGCATTTTAACGATGTGGCCATATTTTTCAAATTACTTTTCCTATATTGGTAAAATTTAAAATCTCTGTTTTGAAAAATGCTGATGACAAATATTTTCTCTTTTGAAGTTTGGTGCATGTGGTGTTGAGCAGTAAAGTGAAGAATAGATTCATACATTTTTTATTTAATAATCCATTAAATAGTCATTGAATGAGTGTCTACTCTATGCCAGGCAGAGAGAGCTAGGTGCTGAGGAGATAATGGTATTTGTATCAAATACAGCCCACCATGTTTGGAGCTTATAGTATTGTATGGGCTTATCAAACTTTCTTTACACAACTAGATAGTAAATATTTTAGGCTTTGTAGGTTAAGAGGCAAAATTGAGGCTATTATGCAGGCATGTACACATCCAGAAGGAAAATAAATTTCCATATATATATGGAAATATATATATATATATATATATTTTTTTTTTTTTTTAATTAACCTGAGCCATGCAAAAACAGGGTAGGGGTGGATTTGTCCCATAGGTGGCCCACAGTTTGATGACTTCTGGTATAGTGTGTGAATAATCATCTTTCATCACTAACTCTAGGCAGAGTGTGAATCAGCAGAAGCTCAGCTCTGATTGAATTTTATTTAGATGTTTTCATCCATTCACTTAATTATTTGCTCATTTGTGAAATTTTCATTGTCTCCCACATTGTATCAGGCCCATGTAAAGCTCAACTTTTAGTGCATCATATAACTCCATTTCTTTTTAATAAAACTCCCAGTTCATAATACTTATTATATGGGAAATTATTTTCCCTTAAGTAATCTATATGTCATAATGCTGAGGGAATATAAGTTCCAACTATGAGATAAGAAAATTGAAAGCCATATCAAGAATGGGAATTTTTTTTTTTAAGATTTTATTTATTTATTTGAGAGAGAGACAGTGAGAGAGAGCAAGAGAGGGGAGAAAGCCAGAGAAAGAAGCAGACTCCCCACGGAGCTGGGAGCCCGATGTGGTACTCGATCCCTGGACTCCGGGATCATGACCTGAGATGAAGGCAGTCGCTTAGCCAACTGAGCCACCCAGGCGCCCCAAGAATGAGAATTCATTAGAGATTCTGACTAACCCCAAAGACATGCTTTTACACACAGCCCTCTGTGGACTTTCTTAGTCCTTTTAGTAGAAATCAGGGGTAAAATGAGAGGCCATGCATTTTATTCATCCATCATTCATCCATCTGTCCATCCACTCATTCATGTTTACTGAGAACCTACTCTGTCCTTAGCATTGAGGATAAGATAAACACTAGCCACATGAAACAGAGTATCAAGTGCTTTAACTATGGGTGTCTCTCTCTTCTGAAAAGTAACAGTTTGTTTCAGAAAAGGGTTTGAGAAAATGAAAAGTCATTGCTTTCTCACTAGTCTGCCTTTTTACTCAGGTGACCCCATCACCTCACCTCACTCACACACTCACAACCCTGCCCCAGTAAACAAAGTAACTGAAAAATAATCACTGTGGAGCTCTACTGGCACCGGTATCTTATCTTTGCCTTGAATATCCTTCTATACAGAAGGATTTTAAAATATCCACTCACGTCCCACTAAAATCAAGAAATTCCCTGAGCTCAAGATCTGTTTCCACTTGCCTGCTGGGGTCTTGCTATGGACTGTCCTATCTTAGTACACTGGAAAATCTCTCTTGTACAGATTGGAGAAAAACAACTTGGGAATTTTCTCTTTCTTAAAATGCATATGTTAATCAATGGGATAGTTGATTGGTAATTAAATTCATACTTTATTTGTAATTGTCTAGGTTCCAGACCCCTTCCAGACCCCATCCTAATATTTTATGTACATCCATTATTACCTCACATAAAGCCTCCCAACACTTTATGATGTATTTAGGCTATTATTCTCATTTTACAGATGAATGAACTGGGGCTTCAGAGCTTAAATTTTTCCTTTCTAGTGAGTGTTGGAGGCAAGATTCAAAGAGGCATTCTAAATCTAGGGGGCTAACTTTTAAGGACTTCACTTAGTTTATTTAGTTTACTTAGATGCTGGTACAGGGAAATTCTTTCCCCTGAAGGAAACAATTATTATATTATATATATATCATGGCAGTTGCTTAAGCAAACCGATGGTGCACAAGATGAGCGCCAGACTTTTAATGTTGGTTACCTGGGACACATGGGTAATAAGTGTCATCTTTACATAAATTTTTTTTTTTTTAAAGATTTTATTTATTCGTATGAGAGATAGAGAGGGTGAGAGAGAGCACGAGCAGGGGGAGCGGCAAAGAGACAAGCACACTCTCTGCAGAGTACAGAGCCTGATGTGGGGCTCAATCCTACAACCCTGGGATCATGACCTGAGCTGAAGTCAGCTGAAGTCAGAGCCCTAACCAACTAAGTCACCCAGGCACCCCCAACATCTCTACATATTCTTGTATTGTATTGGCTCTTCTATTATAACAGTGTGCATTAATGTTATAATTTTAAAAATGAAACAAAGAAAAAAGGAAAAGAAAGAGACAAAGGAAAAGAGATGGAAAGGAAAAGGGAGGAAAGAAGGAAAAAAAGTAACAAGTAAGAAATTTCAACATCGATAATGGTATAAAACACAATATTTCAAAAAGAGCTAAGGATCGAATATTTTTTAATGAGAAAGGACAATAAAAATATTGAGGTGTTAGAATTCATTAAATTACATTTTGGAAAGAATTAAGTTATTTTGAGGTGTTCTTATTTTCATCTGCTACCTGGTCACTATATGACATTATTTTCAGCATAGATTTCACTAGAAAATCCAGGAATTGAATCACAAGATCATACCATATTGCCACAGCAGCAGGTTAAGCTTTTCATTCTGTCACCCTCCACTTATCTTCCTCTGCCCCAGGAAAGATATATGATAGGGGAACCCTTGACTGGTTATCTAGGAAATTCAACTTCCTGTCTTCCGTGAAGCTTGTATCTTTCTTATCCCAGAAAAGGCATATGACTGCCTCATTCTCAAAGATGTCCACTGATGGGAATTATAATTTCCTTTATTCCTATACCTCAGGTCGTATCTATACTCACAAAGACGTATTAACTACTTTTAGCCTCAATGATTAGGTTAGCCATTTAAACCCATTATTATGATAAAAGCATATTGTTGACAACTAGCTACTGTTTTGCACATGTAGTCAGTTTATATTCATATACGTTTATATCCATTAAGCCATCACAAGTATTGGCTGAGTACAAAATTGCATGGCAAATGGTAAGCCATATACATGTATGATAATATTGTTGATCTGGAAAGCCAATTACAGTCATCTGCTTATGTGCAGTGTTAGAAACTAAGTTTCCATGCATTGGTTTGCTATTTCAAGTCCATTCCAAACTCCATCAGAAACTTTATGCTTTGCTACTAGTGATGGTCTATTGGGTTTGTCATTCCATAGAATCCAACTGCCTGCGGTTACGAAAGCATTTTAACTTTAGTTTGTATTATAACTACAAAGAGATCTTTAAAAAAAAAAAATACTGATGCTTTGATGCTACCCTAGACCCAGCTCAATCAGAACCTATGAAGTATGCACAGATCTGGAAGACACTATCATGTAAAAACTACCAAGGTGTTTCTAACATAGCGTCGGGATTGAGAGAGCCTGACTTAGACATTTAAGTGGGAAGCAGAGGCTGTGGATAGATTCTTTATGGGAAAATGATCTGAAAAGGAGCTTTGCTTATCTTGGATTACTAGGCAAAGAAAAATCTCCTTATTGCTCATTATTCCAAATGGAGATCTGGAACTTGTTCAAAAGCACTTGGAAGATAGATGTGAAGTCAGACTCCTCAAAATATTAGATATTAGTTTTAGTGAATTGTGGGCACATTTCAACTGCCCTGCCAACTTTCAAATCCTCTGCAATTATTATCCAAAATGTACTTGAAACCAGCTTAATTTATTCTTTTATCTTCCCTTTGATGTAACTATAGATGGAAGTAGAACGCAATGTAATTGTGTTATTTCAGACAATAAAACAAATCATCCACCACAGAGAAGTAATCAAGCCATTTAAATTTGTCATGGTTGCCTGAACACCTGTCTTTTTATTTTTAGGCCTGACTATATTTCCCTAATAATTCTAGTTGAAAGAGAATCATCAACACAGCAAAATAAATATTTCTCCAGGAAAACATCATTTAGCTGAAGAATCTATTCAGCATATAAGCTTAGGGTACTGTGGAAGTTTCTAAGGAACACTCACATCGAAGATGCACTGGTTTTATTCCTTTCTTTCCGAAAAGAAAGCCTTTTGATCAAAACCCATTGGCTAGTTTTCTTTTGATAGTGACGTACTCGTTGGTTTGCTCTGATGCAATTAAAAAATATTGAAAGTGGTAATAAATTCTACAACCAATGAAACATTGAGGGAATCTCAAAGATAGGAAACTTAAGGCATGGAGGCATGTCCAGTGCAAAATTTCACTTATTCATAAACAGCATGCTATTTTAACCTTCACTGTACTAATGAGCAGTGTAGAAATGGGACAGTGGAAGAAAAGGTAGTTTTGAGGAATACAGATATGGGACTTCAGAGTCAAACTATTACAAATCATTTAATCCTATATAAGTGATGCTCATCATTGCAGAGATTACTTAATTTCCATCTTCTACACCAGGAGTTGACAATCTATCTGTAAAGAGCCAAATAGTGAGTATTTTAGACTTTTTGAGACATACAGTCCTAATTGCAACTAAGGAACTTTGCCATTGTGGAATGAAAGCAACCATAGACAACGCATACTAAGTCAATGGGCATAACTGTGTTCCAATAATGTTCTGTTTACTAGCAGTGGTCATTGACAGGTGAGGAGTAGTTTGCTGACCCTGATGCCAATAAACTTTGCTCAGAGTAAAATTTTGCCACATAACTTCTCTGCAGATTGATTCTATATAGTTTGCAAGATTTCTGATGTATCCATTGCTTTCTGATCAGTTGATCTGAAATTTCAAAAGTTTTTCAAAAGAAAAACTGTAAGGGTGGAATAATTCTACAGGGAGAACTGGAAGAAAAGAGGTCACATTTAAAAATAGGTCTAGGGCTGTTAAGGACCCTTCTAACCCCTAAAAAGGGGTTTTAGAGTAAAGCTGAGTTAAAAGTAGGGAGAATATTTGACAAAAATACCGATAAACTATAGATAAGAGTTTGGAGCCATGAAACAAACGTAACTGTTTTGCAAGTTTTCTTTTAAATTTACTTACGGTGTCTGGTAACTGGTGCGTGCTTTTTACTTTTAAAATCTATTGCACCTTTATATGTGACGCCTTTGTGTTTTAGTGTGATATGATCAAGTTTTCCACTTTTCAAGATTCCCAAATTTTAGAGGAAAACAAAATGAACCCCAAATTCTCAAACTGCATCATATTATATATTTTCTGAAAGTCTTCAGCCTTAAAACACACTGCTTGGCAGAAATATGATTGAGGCCAGGAGGCGATGTCCCAGGAGCCTATATTAACTCAGCTCTGTTTAGCAAGATAGTTATTAGAAATATCAGGAAGAGAGAAGGACTGGGCATCAACTTTGCAAAATTATAAACTGCACTTTTCACATTTATTCCTTTTATATCCTCAATGAATTTCTTCAGGGCTACATTTTCAAGGTCTTAATTTTAGGTCACTGAAAGGGTTCTGTAATTCTGAAACACATTTCCAACATACAGAAATAGTTCAGAACCACAGATTTTGTGTGTGATTAACCTCTGTGGTTCATGTTCCCTTTTATGGACCTAAGAGAGACTGAGTGAGATTTATTAACCACTTTCTTCAGTTCTTTTTTTGAGGGACTTATTTATCAAATAGGATTTAATAAAGTGGTCTCTTCATGTAAGCAACAAGTATGGTCGCAAAATTCCTATTCCTCAAAAATAGAAATTAGTAGAAAAGTAATAAAAAAAGATGTGCAATTCTGGTCCTGGTTTTCTCTAATTGGGATGAAATCTTCAAACTCATTCCTTATTTTTCTCAAAAGAATACAGTACTTAATCTTAATATAGGGGGCAATTAGAAAAGTTGAGGAATGTAGAATCAAATTCATGAAACTAAGAGTGATCTGAGCTGGGAATTCAGTGAATGTTAGCTATAATAATTTTATTAGGATTATAATTAATGATAATTATTATTATCAATAATGTAGATATTCAAAATTACATATTGGGAAAGAATTATTTTTCTCAGAGGAAAGAAAAATTAAGAAAGGTATATTGAAAAATAATGTGGCTTTAAATTTGATGCCATGTACCTTCAATACTTTGAATCTGTCAAAAGCAACCATACAAATTAGTAAAGAAGAAAAAGCACATACTATGGCCCTCTCCTGCTTTGAAGTCTTAAGCTACGAAATTACTGGAAGAGAAAAATTATACTACACATTCAGTAAAAACTGATGAAATCTATGTTCATGAACCAGAAAAAGGAGATTATAAGTATGGGAAAGAAGCACATGGATCTATACCCACACATACGTGCACACACACACATATAACCACTCACAAATACTAGAGTCATGCAGCTTAAAAAAAGTCAGATCTTTTTTTCTAAATGGAAATTTGGAAACTAAAAATAAAAGCTAAAATACTGCAATTGGTGAGTGGGTGACTACTAAGACCAAAAAAATTGAAACTGAAAACTTGAATAGATGGAATTAGCACAGATATGATGGTTTAATGATATTCTATCCCTTTCCTTTAGGATGATATGCCCGTTCCAAAACTTTTTATGACTGAAACTCAGTGACAAATGGGTAAATCTAATAGACTATGACTTGATCCAAAAAAATTATGGCTAAATCGCAGTGTTTGTGCCAAATTTTTAAAGGCAGCATATAAAACAAATATTCTAAAATGTGGGATATTTTCTATAACTATGAAAAAGTTGAACTATTTCCAGGTATAAATACAATAAAGCACAATGAAAATCCTTTGTTTTACAAATATGTTTGTGGTCCCTTTTTTGAGGACCAAAAGAATAAAAAGATAAAGGGTAGAAGTCAAAGCTCAATACCTATATTTGATTCACCAGGTACAGAGTTCAGATGCTTATGGCATTTTAATTAATTCATTAAATTTTAATCAATCAATTACTTAAATTAATCGAGTAAAATTAAAGACAATCAACTTCAGACAGGGACTTTATCTAAATCCTACACAAACTTTTCCACTTTGAGACATGCTAAGTAGTCATGGAATGAAATGATTTCAATGGATGGACTCCCATGGATGTTGTGCTAGTAAGTATCCAATTGGAGAACCATAAAAGAAGCAATGTAGAGTCCAAATCCCTCGTGTTAGAATTTGTGAAATTTAATAAAGACAACCCTCACTAAAATGGAGTTGGAAGGCCAAAAGGGAGTGCTCACTCCCTGTCACTTATCACCGCAGAACCAACAGAGGCAGTACTTTGTATCCTCTACAGGAAGAAGCTTATACTTTACTACCCCAGCAAGAGAAAGATTTTCTCTTTACCCAGCAAAAGCCCAGTTACTAAGAAACTATCACAATTCAGCCAATGGAAAGCCCCTACACTTTGAACACCCAGTTTACTCCAATGGACTTCTTGTTCATAACTGCCCATCCTACTATCCACCCTCCTCTATAAAAGAGGGCTCTTCTCCTTTGTTCTCCGGATTTGCCTATGGTTTTGGCATAGTTGGCATGTCACCAATTGCAATTCTCTGCCATTCCCAAATAAACCTATTCCTGCTGGTAAATGACCTCACAGTTTTATTTTTAAGGTTAACAACCTACAAACTGAAAAGTGTAATTTTTGTTTTAAACACCCTGTGTCTAGGGAACATCTCTCTACTTGCTAAAAAGTTTGCTACCCATTTCATGAATAGTTTAATAAAGTCAATTAAATAGTTAAAAAATAAAAAATAAACATACTGTGTCTAATTAAAAACCCTTCTTTTCTTCCGTCTTCTGTGTCCTCAATTCTAATAATTATCATCTTGATTCAAGTGAGTTACCTACTCATCACTGTTTTTTTTTAACCTGCTCATGACTTTTGGTTTTTTTTCATTCGTTAGTGGTTAAGAACTATTTTACTCTAATCTGTGTGCCAAGCATGACAAACCCAGTCATCATGACTCGGCACCGAGATTCCAGGCTGCTTTTCTCAAATGCTTTTCAAAATGTTCATTATTAATACAAAAGTAAATTTATTATTGTGCAATAAACATATATTCTGGTATATATTGCTATCCCAGCATAAGCAGATAACTTACAAATACTGTTTTATGTAAAAATAAAGTAGAAGTCTTTGTCATTTACTTACCGATTTAATATCATTTCTCTTGGAACAAATACCAGAAGATTTTGAATAGCTTTCAGATGGTTGGATTAGTATCACATGTGATCACTACACATTTAATGAGATAGAAGAGATGTATTACGACACTTCTTATCTGTGTCTTCGTGTTCACAGCAAGATAGTTAGTTACCTGTAATGTGGTCTCTAGAGGTTTCATTTATTACATATTAGAACTTTTACTACTTTCCTTGAAATTCTCTTCTATATTCTACTCACAAATTTAAAAGCCTTTATTCCTTCTATTCATCATAGTTCTTATCTGATGGCATTAGAAAATGGCAACTGTACTCTTTTGCTCTAAGCAATTATGGCATTAATTAATGTTATTTAATAGATGATAACCTAATTTCACTCCCTTAATGGACTCTGAAATATTTTAAATTTCATGTTTCATTGTTCTCCCTTTAAAGGCAAATTTTATTACTTCATTGGATCTCAAGAGATGAAAGAATCTCCTAAAATCAATTAACTAGCTATTCAGGAAATGCATCAGAAGTATTTTTTTCTTGTTCGTTCAACTATTACAAATTATAAACTAGTCCGACTATAGAGATCCTGAGTCCATGATGCCTCAGGAAATTCTCTGTATTTCCAGGTAGTAATAGTCTACTCATGTGATATAGATCAGAAAGTAGAGAGTTAATTTTAAAAAATCTATGGCATTTTCCTGTCATTTTCTCAAGCCAGGCTAGTTTGGGATTTATAATTTCAGTGATGTCCCATTTTGTTGTAATAAATTAATCATTGTGCTATGAATGTTGGTCCACATATACTTTTCTTTTCTATGGCTGCCTTCTTGCCTATAGAATAAAGTCTGAATTCCTGAGATTAGTAACTTCTGTTGCCTTCTGTCATCTCCTTCTAGTTAACATCATTCACCACTAATTTCTCTACTTAACACTTTTCACTCCTTCCAAAGAATCCATCTCATTGCTTCCACTTCTGCCCCACCAATTTCCTCTCTGCACTATAATATGGCCTCTTTTTCTCTTGTACCGGCTCCCCGACCCAAGCCAATGCATACAATCATTTCCTAAAACTGTTTCTGCTAAAGCTATCCCTAACTTCCTAATTGCCAAATTCAGTGAGTGTTTTCCAATTTCTTAGATAATTGGATTTATACCCTTCACAAAATTCTATTTGTCTGGCTATCATAAATCTTCTCTTGGTTCTTGTACTCCTCCCGCCTCCCCCAACGCCCTGCCATCTTCTCTTTCATCTGCTTCTGTAAGGCCAGGCACTTAACCCAGACCAGTTGGTCTGTTTCAAAGAACCTTTGCCTCCACCCTTTTTTGCCTTATAATAATCCATTCTTCCTGTCCCCACCCTTTTAAAAGCCACTACTATAAAGAGATCTGCCACACTAGAGCAAATTCCCTTGATTTACATTCTCAGTGATGTGATCCTGCAATTTTATCTTATAGTTCTTACCAGAGCTGCAGTTAAATGATGGTCTTTGTCATTTGTCTTCCCTTTTTAGCCTGAGACTCATCTTTAAAGCACTAACACCAAAGTCTAACATAGGACTTGGCATGTAGCAAAGACTCAATTAGTATTTTTTTAATGGATTTTAATAAATGGTTTTCTCTTCCTCTCCACACCTATCAAATGGTGTTTCTCATGGTTCTATCCTTTACCCACTGGACTTCCTGTGTCACACACTGGGTAGTCCCACCCACTTACTCAGCTTTCTTTACAAATTTTCTATAGATGATTACAATATTGTTATTGTTAGTCCAGAGAAGCTTCCTGCTGGGCAACTCAACCTGGGTTTGTCATAGGTATTGTAGAACCAAATTAAAGTGAAGTCACTTATGTTAGGGACAAAATGAGAGATAGTCAACACAGGTGCATAAAGGAAACCTGACCTAACCTTACAGGAATTTATAGCTCTTCTCAGAAATCAGCAAAGAACACTTGCCAATCCCCAAATGCCAAGTCGGTTCACGTTATCTCTGGACTTTCTTGTTCTCCTGATTTAGCTACCCTGATCCAAATGTGGAAGAAGACCAGTAAGCAATGAAGCAGCTAAAAAAGCCAAATAATTTCTGCATTTATTCCATAAACATTCCTTAGCCTCTGAACTTCCAGGAACTCATTGTTCCCATGGCTTTGACTTTCTCTGCTTGTTGGTGGAAAGCCTTCCCATAAACTTACCTTACTGCTTTGTTTTATTCCTTGTGCAGAGTTTGATATTGGACAGTATTCAAATTCTGTATAACTAAAACTTAGTGAGCACATAACCTTCCTTCCCCAGCATTTATCCAGAAAATCATGTTCTATTTCAGCTGCCAACTACAAACATTTTCTTCTCTCTCCCACTCACCTCTATATTTCTACTAGTTAACAAATATAACAAATCTTGACTTCCTCTCCTCTCCTCCCCAACATCTAATGAGACACGTCCAGCTAACTAAGCTTGATTTTTTTTTTAGTTGGATTCTTTAACATGTTCTGACTATAATTTCCACTAATTATCTATTCACTGTAGTAGTGAAACACCTTCCAAAATGAGTTTCTTGTTGCCACAGTCTTGTTAACCTTAAATTTTTCTTCTGCTGTGCAAGTGATTTATTCAAAGCTCAAATCTGAGGCTACCACTCAAGTACTTGGAAACTGTTTATACTTCACCATCATCTACAGGCTAAATTCAATAGGGTCATCATGTTTTTAAGGTCTTTAACCATTGTCTTGGCTTTGTTTTTAGCGAGCCCCAAATTCCATATTTTGCTCTAACAACATTAAACCACTTATAGTTCTCTCACACATGATGTTTGCTTGTTGCTTGACCTTGCTGTACATTATGCTGGAAAAGCTAATGTATCCTGTCCTTCCACCTGGCTAATTTCTGTTAGAAATTAGAGTTTAAGCCAGGCATCACTTCATATGAGAAGCAACTATGATTTGCCCTCCTTCAACCACACAGCCTAGGTCTGTTGCCCTTCTCTCTACTTAGGTACCATGCACTGCCTCTCCCATTCAATTTATCATACTGTATTTGCAATACTGTAATATAGTGCTCCTTGAAAGCAAAGACTATGTCCTTATTCTTTGTATTCCTGACAACTTTACTCATTGCTGGCATATAGCAAACACTCAATGAATGTTTTTTGAGTATATGATTACAAGTATTTAAGAATGAAAAGATACAGGCTAAGGTCAAAGATTTAAAACTAACCACTGGTGCTATATTAAAAGGTATATATACAAGAGACCTGTTCTCAAGTCTGTCACTCATACCTTTATGCAGACAGAAAACTTTCCAACCATATTTTAATAATGATTCATATAACCAATTAAATCTCTCATGTATCCATCTATTTTTATGATACCCTCTCTTTGGTATATTCATTACTTATCAAGCAAATGCTTTTACTTAGCGTGAAAATTAACTACAAAAGCTGAAGTATAGAGGCTTAAATTTGTAAGGGGTACTTGGTTGGAATAATCATTTTTTATTCAGAATTGTTCATTTAAATCTTTAATTTTCAAAAGTTAAACCTTTGGCTTTGGGGGTATAACTTATGTTTTGTTTTGTTTTTTCATTTTGTCTCTTACAGCTACTTTGCAAGTAAAAAAATATTGCCTAAAAAATATTGCCTAGTGTTTACCTTAAATAGTTTAGAAAACTTTGAACAGTGTGTTGTATTCTAAGAAAGATAAGTTGGATGCTTTTATTGACTTCATGGAACAGTTTACATAATGAGATGTTAAAGATCTATTGAGGTTGGTACAGAGGATTTTTTTTTAATATGGAAAGGAATTGGAATATGATACTTTAGCTACTGTTTCATTCATGACTATATCCATCAATGACATTTGATTAGAATATAAAAGTGAATTATAATGAAACCCTAAAAATAAAATACCTAAAATTGATTAGTTACTATGATATAGTATTGATTGATTCATTTCATCTTTGCATGCTAGCTGATCCATAATGTTTTCCATTTGTAGTTCCTCTGTGAAGTTCAACATATCAATATTTCAAATACTGTCACATTAGCCAATGAAGTGCTTCAAAGATGTTGTCCTACCAATTTCATTAATAAATTTGAATAAAGAAACAAATAAGACTAACACTAATTACCAACATGTGTCCCCAAGAGAAGGCTGTTTTCCAGGAGGAGACAACTTAATAGAATACAAGACATGAAATATTCTAAGAGTGTCAATGGTTTTCTATTCTGAGCAATAAATGTCATTGCTAAATTAAGGCTTGAGATTGCCATCTGAGAACGCTAATTCTCTTCTTTCATCCTTGGTTTTCTTCCTAATTTTTGTGCAGTGGAAAGAGTTTACTCTCTACGTCTTCCTCCCTAAAAGGAAGAAAACAATGCCTACATTATAGGTTTTTGTGAGTACTGGCAATGAGAAATGTAGGGGACCTGTAAATTGTAGCAATGGTAATATGATTGTTGACATGTTCAAACTATAGCTGCTTCTTGAGGATGAGTTCTGTTTTCTGTACTTCTGTTGAACTCTACAGAGTGCTGTCTCAAAGTTATTCTAAGGAATTTGATGTAACTGGCATTTACTCTTAGGATGACCTCACCCAAATTAGAAAAGGTGTTCTGGCCACTCCTTACTTGTGGCCAGTGTTATTTGGCAGTGCCATTAGCAATGATATAAGCACATTAATTTGAATCATGGAAACAAGGTAACGATTACCAGAAAAGTAAGGTCTGGAGGAACATGACCAACCATCCCAACTTGCCTTGAATCAAGTGGTTCCTAGGACACAGGATTTTCATTGCTAAAACCAGGGAAGCCTGAGCAAACCAAGATGAATTGGTTACACTATCATACAGGACATAGCTTTATTTTGTTCACTATTGTATATCCAGAGTCTTGAACAATGTCTGGATTTAAGTAGGTTGCTCAATTCATTCTCCCTATGCAAATTAATCTGTTCTAACCTAAAAATACTCTGACCATGTTTTCTCCTTATACAGCTTCCTTTTTTTCTCTTTCCCAGTGTTTTGTTTTCTTTCTTTTTATTTTGTTTAGGGCTTCAAAATATTAATAGTTCTACCTACAGACAAATACGCAATTCAGGGAACTTTATACATTAATTAAAATATACTCCCATACCATTCTTTCAAGGCTCAACAAATAAGAAAACAGATGAAAGCCTTTCTAAGCTATAAAGCACACAATTCTTACTTTTGAATTACTTTAGGATTACTTAATGGTATCTCACTAATTTGCACAAGCCCAGTTTATTTCTGACATTAATTGTGGATCTTTACTCCTGAACATCAGTGCTTCCTCTGGTTACTAAAATGGCTTTTAATTACCTATTATAAATCATTCTCAAGATTTGTTATAAATAGAGTTTTATAAGAGTTTAATGGTAATGTGAATAAGTTGAAACCAGGTTGGCCAATAAATGAGATTTTTATGTCATTAGCATATACTTTCTGATGAATAATCCATATATGTTGGTATGTCTTTGATAGGAAGTATAGTAACACATTTGTGTTTACAAAATTATAGATTAGATAGATAGATCAATTACATATATAAAATTATTTTCATATATATATACACATATATATATGTATATATAGTGCAGCTTTTTAAGCATTTCTCAGTATTGTGAAATTCCTGGTTTCTTCAAATTTCTTGGAGGTAGAGGTTATATTAATTATAATAAAAATACCAGATCTTTTAAGCAGAGTTCAAAAGTAGAAATTAAACGAGGTACCAGACCTACAAAGCTTAGGAAATAATTTATTCACCTGTGTGAGTTGTCCTCGATATTGTTAGAGTTGCACTCCAGATCGTGTAACTAACTGTTGTGTAGAAGTGATAGATCCTGATTTTAGAGGATTTCTGGAGAACCCAAACACATGTTGGGATAAAATATACTTCTACATAGGTTAAGAATATGTATTGGAAATTGAAAATGCAATTGAGCCCATAAAAACTAGCATTGATTTTTTTAAGAATGGTTTGTTTGTAGGACTCTTGAAAAAATTTTAGGTGAGAATACATAGCTACATGACATTTTTTATGGCCAAAGTGAACTAAAGTTCATTCTTTGACAGTCAATTTATGTTGAAAAATACCTTTACAATTACGAGTTATTTTGCTTGAAGGATGCTGGAAAGAGAAACTTTATTACTTCTCTCTTTCATTTTGTAAAACTTTATTTCTCAAAAACAGAACTAGCCATAGGACTGGGAATTCCACTTCAACATTATGACTTTTGAGGCATTTTACACATTTTGTTAAGGTTAATTTTTCTTCATAAAGATTCTGTTAGTAAAGAAACTCATGATTTCCCTAGTATTACAAATTATTTGATTTAAAATTTTATAGTAGTTCCCATAAAAAAGTATATACCATAAAATATACCATAATTACTCTTGTGTATGCTTTATATATTTAGCTGGGTTGATGTGTCACTTATTTCTCTTAGAGAACCATACACACTACAAAACTAGCAGCTGTGCTTAAATAGAAATTAATTTCTACTTTATTTTTACCTCTTCTAATGTGGAACTAGGGGCTGAGAAGTAAGGAGATTTACTAATCGTCATTCAGACAGCCTTACTGATATATGGACATAATAAATGTTAGGGGTTCCCATAATAGGTTTTCATCATGATATCTTGGGGCCGAGGTAGTGGCTATTTTGCCAAATTCTCAGGATTATGGGACATAAATCAGAAGGGATTTCCCTGCCACCACAGAGACCAGTCCCTCTCCTTCAAACCACACTGAAGCTTCTCTTTCATCTGAGTTAAAAGTCATATATTCACTATCTCTGCCAGCCAGATAAAGACAAGACTGATGCCATTTGGATGAATTCAAACTCAGCATTCAGCATTAAATAGATAATAAAGTGTAGTCTTAATAATCTGGAAAGAGAAATTAAATTACTGGACCAAATATTGAAAGATAAGGCTTTACCGTCTGGAGTTTCAGAGGTCCTTACTTTCTGTATTTTGTGCAGTGGTTGTGTGAGAATCCTTGCTTCCTGGTCTTCACAAAATTTACAAGACCGAAGGATCTTCCAGTATCATGTGCTTTCATGAAAACAGCGTAATTGATTGTCTCACTACAACGCCCCACCCTTTATTTTCTGTTTATTCTTTTCATGCAAAAGCAAAATGAGTGACAGTCTCACCTACTGCTTCTAACACTTGTTATCCAATTTAATCATACAATTTTATATGTAATGCATATATATTTTTTAAATAACACTAAGAAAGGGTGAAGCCCCAGGAGTTTTGTTGGCAGCACTTAAAAAAAAAACAAAGGACACGGACTGATTTGTGTTGTAAGAATGCTTCTCTCAGTGTCTAAATTTGGATCTTAATTGATAGTGCACTCTTATTTATTCGACATTTCTTTTTTCCTCTCATGGAGCCAGACATATCTTATTTTGTATCCTGCTGGAGCATGGAGAGACAACAGTGTCACAGCTGGTTTCTATCCAACACAAAGTCTTTAGGAATTCATCTCTCTCCTTATGGCAGAAGAAAAAGAATACAAGATACCTTGTTTTTAAGGCAATTTTTGAAACTCATTTTTATCTAAAGTCGCTTTTGTACAGGGGCACATGACCGGCTCAGTCAGAAGAGTACGTGATTCTTGATCTTGGGGTTGCGAGTTTGAGCCCCATGTTGGGTGTAGGAATTACTTAAAAATAAAATCTTTTAAAAATAAATAAATAAAGTAGCTTTGTACAGAAATCACATTCTGATTAAATATAATGATATGGGCTCTATGCTAATATATTTTAGGAGAAACAAAGGAATGGTTTCCTAGAGGAGTCTGACTCCTCAGTCCCCCACATGTTATATGTGTGATATTTAATGATATTATTATCTTCAATATCCTTATTGAAACTAGCAGCCTGAAGACCAGATCAACAACTGAACACATTATTTAAAAATTACATTGCTTTAGAGCACTGCACTGTATTCACAACCGGTTACCTGACCCTTCTGTTTTTCTAAGCATCTCGAAGATTATTCCAAAAGGATAAAGGATTCATGAATATTATTAATGTTTTTCCACCTCTCAGTATTTACCTTGGAAATGTTGATACTCTGGGACCATCCATTAAAAAAAATTTTTTTTAATCTTTTGGTAACTTCCGTTTTTAAAAAAAGTCTTCTTTTCCTTCCTTCATGCAACTAACCTTTCTACTGTCAAGTTATTTTCCAGCAATCTATAGTCAGAATTTCATAGTGTAGAGTCTCAAATATTCTGATTTTTAACTCTTTGATTATAAGGCCTCAGAGCAATCATGGATTAGCAAAATTTTTCCCCTCAAACAAATACTGGTTAACGTTCCAAGATCAAATGACCTATTTCAGTTTGGGAAAAGATATTTGATTACAGAATATTCAGAATATGAGGGGAAAATTAGTAAAGCTGTATCAGGGCCTATGTGCATGAACTATACCAAATTCTCCCATTTTGCCACTGAAAATGTATTCAAACACGTTCAGAAGAAGTCAGGAGATTGACATGATAGCCAGGTGTACAGGATTCTTTATAGAAAAAGGAAATGTTGCATAATCTTCTTTCTAAAACATCCTTGATGTTTCCCTGAAGCAAACTATATACCTTTAGTAAGGAAAACACACACACACACACACACACACACACACACACACACTCGATTATCATCAGGTTACCTTAACCTGGTTCCTTGTAAAGACATATTTCTGATGCACATGAGTATTTAAGAGTACTACCACTTGGTGTCTTTGGATAGGATAAAAAGAGAGATTTACATAGGATTATGTTTTGTTACAAGGACATACCAGATGTTGGACAGTCACGTGAACTTTCTGGTGGACCAAGAAGTCCACAGTGCATGATGGTCTCTCACATGTCTACACAATGCACAGTACACAGTACACAATACAACTCCTATACAGAGGGCCAAAAGCCAAGTGTGCTATGCAGAGCAAATACAAACCCTGCTAATCATAAACCTCTAGATACATACCTCTAGGTAATGCATTTATAGCACCCCACTCTTCAACCCCACAACCTGCAATGAGGACGTTTGGTCAAAAGTGTTTCTAAATTTACTGTGAAGGTCAAGTTTGGCTTAACCAGTCTTTCATCAATACTTTTGCTTCCAGAATGTATTTATTACAGCAACTATAATCTCCTATAGGACTGAAATGTATGCTTTCTTAACTTTTTAGTTTGAGTTCACCTTTCATTCTGTTTAGTAGAATTTTTCTAATCATTTGGCCAACCCTAACAGCTAAGGGGAGTTGTGTGCTGGGACTAACTCCCTAAGAATTATCAGCTCAAGGTGAGTGAAGGTTCAGAGCCTGCAAAGAGAGAGCTCAGTGAACACAGATCAAGTAGAGAAGGCAGGATTCTTTTCCCTCTTGGCTTATAACACCCTTCTTTGGACTAGCACCTGCTGGATATCCCTTGGTGGGTTGTTTGTTTGCTTTGTGATCTGCATCTTGGGAATATATTAAGTACATTCTATACCGAATAGCTCGGCCAGTGACAGCCAACATGTGTTTTCCTCTTTTTGGGGGGTCTTCTCCACAGTAAAAGTAAATGTGAAAAGTGTTCCTAACAAAGGGAGGTAAAATACTAGGGATGAAAAAGCTACTGAAGAATTAGTGATCAAAAAAAAAAAAAAAAAAAAAGGAGGTAAAACCCTTATGTGGTCTTACTCATTTGCTTCCCTTCATTCCCGTTCTCTGACCTGCTTTGTGAGTAATGATTGATTCTCCACACCTGGAGAACACAACACTCTGGTGTGAGCTCCAGCCTGCAGACTTAAGTTCCTCCATTAGGAGATGAAGTATACAACAGCTTGGGCATCAGTCGTTTCACCAATGAGGTGGTAGGTCTCAAGGTCAGTAATAAGAGGTGTCTGTTTTCACTTTGCTTCACATAGATCAGGACAGAAGTCATAGACATACCATGTTAAAATATCAGGAGAGTGCCAATGTACTAAGAACCAGCAAGTTCCTCTTTTAGTTGGAAGCTAGTGTATATTCTCATACCTAACGTTTCTCCAGTTCCTTCAAGGACCTTTAGTGAATTACTACTGTATTGACATGGCTATCTCTTGGTGTGCACACACCTAGCATGGCAAACCCATATTCACACAACCTTATAGCTCTGCGATTTACATTTGAAAGAAGAGAGTCAGTTCTTCCAGAAGGACGGAAGAAACCATAAATCAAGGAGCTTTCTGTAATAATAACCCAATATTTTTGAAATTTCAGGTTCCCAATTCATGGCCTTCCATTTATCAGTAAAATTAGAGTTAGCCCTGAGTAAGAGGCTGATATTTTTCTAATCATATTTCATATAGATCATGAGTGATTTAAGGACAAGAAGCAGGCCTTGTCAATTGTGTACCCACTGCACTAAATTAATGTTTAAAACAGAAAGTCTTTAATAATTATTGTGGAATTGAGCTGAATTTGCTGATACTCAGCACCAAAAATTATTTTTCAACTTAGATAATTTAGAATACCTTCACATTCTCTTGTACTTTAGCCAGTAGGACTTAACTTAGGAGACAGTGAATAAATTATAATGAAACTTTCTTCCAAGTGGGATTGAATTTACTTCATAAAACCATTGTTTTTTAATCTGCGCATTCTACAAAGGGTGCTCCTAGTGAGAAGAAGAAGAAAAATAAAATACCACAGCATCCTTGAATATAGGTCCAACACTCAAGTCAGCTAATGAAATAGGACCCAAAGAGACTGATGCTGGGACTGAAGAATATAATACTTTTTTCTTTCTTAGAAAGTAGGAAATCTAATCACCTTCAAGTTTCTCACATTTGAGCCATACTACAAATGAGCTGTGTCCAGGTATAGAAAAACCAACAATATTTTATTTATAACCTTATTTTTTTTAGTTTTTGAACTACAAATTCTGGTTCTAGAGGTGTTTAAAAGATCATGGGTTTTATAGATGCTCATATGTAAATTAATCTGTTGTTCGCTTACTTTTTTTCTTTTTTTTCTCTTTTTTTCTTTTTCTTTTTTTTTTCTTTTTTTCTTTTTCTTTTTCTTTTTTTTTTTCCTTTGTCATTGAATGGTTCTCATAAATACAGAACAGGTCATTACATGAAAAATATAAGATCTTGCATTTTTTTTTATCTCGTTCTCTCTTAAAAATCTATTTCTAATATTGCATTCCCCATTGGACTACTTCATAAGGGCATGAGGGAAAGAAAGGAAAGAGAAAAAAAAAAAAGAAAGAAAGAAAGACAAAATAGACTGGTTCTCACCACTAGAATTCACCATAAAAATCTCAAAGTGTAACAGAATTCTTACAAAATTTCCTAGGCCAGTTCTTTAGGGACTTGAGATCTATGAAAAATATGGCAACCAGGGAAGGCAGGGATGAGATGTGGGAAAATAGTAAATAAGTGCAGCAAAAACAGGTTCTGAGGAATACACATAATTTTGTCTGCTTTAGATCACAATAGAATTTTTAATAAATAAATTTCTTTTCTTTTTTGTTTTTTTTTTGTAAAGACACTTTTTTGAAACAGTAGATTTAGCCCAGTCATTTGTGTCATTTTTAATAAACTGTCTTTTTTTATTGTTTGTTTTCTGTAACTCTGTAAATGTTTTAGATTTGAGTCTCTTGTACATTGTCTTTAGAGTTCATTCGGATCAATAACGGTTCATGCACTGAACTGTGTATTGAATTAATTGTGTTAACTGTTGTTGTGTGGTTGAAGGGAGATTTGTAAGAGTTATAGTGATTTAGGTGCTCATGCTCAATAGCAGGCATGGGCAGGTGGCTTTCCATGGGTGTATCTCCTGTAATCTCATCATCCACATTAATGATTTCAACAGTCCTTGTCGGGGCATGATGGTTTTGCCGATGGTGCTGCTTCCTCATCTTGTAGAAAATGACCAGCATCACTGCAGCCATTAGTGTGATGGCCACAAAACAGCCAATGATGATTTTGGTGGTCTTCATGACCTCATCGATTCCCGGGATCCCACTGTTTATGTCAGTCACTGGGATGGTGAATGTTTTTTCTGTCGACCTTGTGCTCTGTGGCGTGAGAGAGGTGGTCACATTGGTGGTCTCCCAGTCAATCACTGGAGTGGGGCCCACGTTGTTATCTGTGGTCCGTGCCTCATCCTGAGAAGGTTCCATAGTCTCTACTGTGACGGTTGAAAAGTAAGAGAAGGGAGTAGTGGTTGCTGCAGTAACATTCAGGGTGGCAGAAGCAGTGGTATTTCCGACAGAATTACTCACCATACATGTGTACATGCCTGTGTCTTGCACGGTTACATTCGTGAAATTTAATGTGCCATCACTGAGCACAGCTATCCGCACTTTGTATGCCCCATGTGTCATGACCGTTCCATTTGGAGTAATCCAAGATACAGAGGTCAGGGACGTGGAGGCCCGACATTTCAGCTCGGCTGCCATGCCCTCAGTGACATTGAGGTCTGCTGGGGGCTCCACAATCACAGGAGCATAGCATGTAAAGTAATTCTGGTCAAGCTCCCCGATGTACCTCCCTTTCAGATTGGGAGGAGTGTTACATCGAGCACAACAAGCTGTGTTGGAGGGGGCCATGTCTTTTATCCACCAGCTGAGCCACAGTATGTCACAGTTACAGTTCCAAGGGTTGTGATGCAAGTGTATCCGCTCTAGGTGATGCAAGGGTGTGAAGAGGTCATGAGGCAGTAGTGTTAGATTGTTGTGTGCCAAGTTTATCTCCACGAGTGACTGAAGGTTATCAAAGGCATTCCGTTCAATCACTTGAATCTGGGACTGGATCATCCACAGTTTTTGAAGGTGCATCAGTCCCTGGAACGAGCCAGGCCTGATGGCTGACAAATGATTCCCAGAAAGATCCAGCTCATCTAGTTTTATGAGAGGTGTAAGGTTAGGGATTTCGCGGAGGTTGCACATGGCAAGGTTCAAATACCTCAAGTTGGACAGACCTTCAAAGGCACCTTCTGAGATATAGGAAAGCCTTTTCAATTCCCCCAAGTCTAGTCGGCGCAAAGAAGGGATTCTGTTAAAAGCATAAGAAGGAATGCTTTCAATGGGGTTGTTTCTCAACCAGAGCTCCTTCAGTTTAGACAAATATACAAAAGCTCCATTTGGGATGGTAGTAAGACGATTGTCAAAGAGTTCCAGAGTATTGAGGTTTGCCAGACCATTGAAGGCCCCGATTTCAATTGTTCTAATATGATTCCTACTCAACTGTAGGATTTCCAGGTGCCTCAAGTGCTTGAAACTGTTCACTTTGATGATCTGGATTTGGTTCTCATGGAGGTTCAGCAGTCGCGTGTTGGTAGAGATGCCATCTGGAACCTCCCGTAGGTTTTTCCGGACGCAAATCACCTTGCTGAACTGGTTGCTGCAGGAGCAGACAGAAGGGCAGGTTTGAGCCCGCACCAGACCAGCCACCACAAGAAGTTGAAGAGCCAGCAGCACCACAAGCAGGGGGTCAAATAGGGCCCTGTTAAACCTAGGACCTATCATTATCTGCTGTGGATGTAAGGTCATCTTGTTCAACATTCATAATTTATCTGGTGTTGGTCCGTCTGGAGTTCAAATAGTCTGCAACATAAGAGCAAACAAAGGTATTAGATCTCCTCCAGATGTCTTTCTGGAGCAATGTCAGTGACATACTATACCAACTAAAGCCATCATTTCTCACACTAAGCAAACAACCAATCTAATGTCCTTTTATTGAGCGATGTGGCTCATATTTATAGAGAAAATGTTTCTGTACTTCAAATTAGCAGTCATCCACAGCCCATATCTATCAAGTGTGCACTCACAGAGAATGAGGGGAAACACCTTACAGTAGTGTTCAGCAACCAAATATGACTTGAATGCATGAGGACATATGAGATGGACCCCATCAGCAGGTTCAAAGGCCAGACCAGATTGGAAAAGTACAGAAAATAAGATTTGGCCCCATACCCAACAAACTAAAAGCTCCCTTACAAAACCAGTAATAGCTGAGGTTGTATTGAGGATTCTTCTATATGCCAGGCACCATGGGCTATAGACTTCACAAGCAATCCTGTCCAGGAGTAGCTACATAATTTGCAGGGTCCAGTGCCAAATGAAACTGGAGGATGGCTTCTTAAAAATTATGAAGACTTTCAACTCTGTGTAACAACAGAGCATTAACCAAGCGTGGGCCCTTCTGTGCATGGGGTCCTTTTCAATTACATAGGGTGTGTGGACTGATCCTTTCTTGTCCTTACACCACTGCTCTGAGGTAGGGAGGTTTACTGTCTCCATTTCCAAAATGAAGAAGTTTAATCATAGGGAAACTAACACAAAGTCACAAAGTTCATAAGTACAGAACCAGGACTCACACACTCATCTGACTGGTCCAAGAGCGTATGATCTCAAATCTCCATTAAAAAGTTTCTGGGAGAACAATGGCAAAGACAAAATATTTCTTCATGATTAATTTCTCTAAAATACCTTTTCTGGGAGGTGACCTCAGCTCTGAACCCTGGCAACTATGAAGATACACTGAAACAATGGCATATACAAATGTACATAAACTTTTAGAGATTTTCAAATACCCAAACTCACTATAATATAACAACGGCTACCTACAGGTATACAGACCACAAATTAAACAAATTAAATAATTTCCATGAAACATAACTTTTATGTACAGAGGACACCTTAGTATAACAGAAATACTATATATCTTGTACCCCTACTCTCGCTGATTTTAAGTAGATTTGTGGGAAGTGGAATAAAATAACTTACTTTCTGCATCTCTTCCAGCACAAGAAGGAATTTTAAAGGAGCTTTGGGTTACCCAGTGCTTGTCTCATTCTTATCATGAACTGGACACCTGTGTAATGACTTCTTCCAAACCTCTCATCTCAATAAAGTGTCCCTTCTATGACTCTCTTGGAAACAAACAAATGAAAAAAAAGGGATGACGATCACTACCTTCCAACTCAAAAAGGCACTAATTTAGTACTTATTATGTGTCACCTTGAACAACTTATTAATCTTCTCTCCGTAACACATCCTCCTCACTTGCAAAATGGGAATGACAACAGTGCATGCCCTTAGTGTTGTTATGAGGATAAAATTAGTTAAAGCAGATAAAGTGCTTCGAATAATGCCTCTCCCACGTTAAAAACTCAGTAATGTCAGCCATTATTATTACCGTTCTTGTTCTTGCCCTCACCCAGACATCTTGCTGAGCATATAAAGATGAAGACCATCATCCTTACCCCTGAGGAAATGATCATTTAAAAGGGGAGACAGATAGGCCAAAGATGAATCACAATAATATATGTTCATTGGTATGAGGCCAGGCCACTCTGGCACAAGGGCACTGATATCAGATCAGCTCGGTCCGTGCTGGTAAATCAGAGGATTTTAAAAGAAGAGGATCCTGATTTAGGTTCTCTAGAAGAAGTTGATTTAAAAGAAAAAAAAAAAAAAAAAAGGAAAGAAGAGCATTTTAGCCAAGGAACACCTTCAGCCAAGAGACAAGGACCTAGAAAGATGCTTGCATGTCCAGGGACCAGTAAACCATTCTCTGTGGCATGAGAATGGAGGGCCTGGGAAAGAGACAGTTCTTTCTTCCAGGCTGCTGCAGCTCTAGATTGACTTTTCACACTATATGTGTATGTATGTATGTGTGTGTATATATATATGTATATGTATGTATATGTATATATATGTATGTATATATTCTGTATATATATGTATATATATACATATATATGTACACACATATATACACATATATATATAATGTGTGTGTGTGTGTATATATATATATATATATATATACATTCTAGTACTATGATCATTAGTACTAGATCATTAGTCTCTGGTCCTGCTTCTCCCACTATCCTGTGAACACCATGAGGACAGAAGCCATGTCTGATGGTTTTCCTCACCTGTCATACTTTAGACACTGGGTAAAAAGGCTGTTGTAAATGTGTAGAAGCAGTTACTATCTAGTTACAACTCTGTGTATGTGTAGTGATAGAGACTAATATAGTAATCATGACTTTCTACTTCCTATATTTTCGTCCTTCCTTCCTTCCTTCCATCTCTCTCTCTCCTTTCTTTCATTCTTTCTTCTAAAAGAAAGAGAGAGCTCACCAGTTGGGGGAGGAAGGGCAGAAGGAGAGGAAGAAGGAGAGAATCTTAAGCAGACTCTACACCCAGCATGGAGCCTGATGCAGCGCTCCACCTCATGACCCTGAGATCATGACCTGAGTGGAAATCAAAAGTCTGGACACTTAACCAGTTGAGCCACTCAGGTGACCCTATCTTCTATCTTTTCTGATGTTTTGTTATCTGGGGCCTTGTTGTTCCAGAGAGAGCCCCTCAAGGACTAGCCAATTCCTTGAAATAGTAAAGGACTTGCCCACAAGCATGCCTTTCATATTCAAACCAATCAACCTGAAGCCTATACCCCAATCAGCTCCTTTCTTAGGATCTCACAGGGCAATGCCAGCTGCAAGCCTGCTTACCCTGCCTTCTCTTGCTTTCTCTCACAAACCATGATAAAGGCACTTGCTCAGAGTTTTCCTTGCTTCTTCTACCCCTGTGACTGACCCTGGTGCTTCCTTGTGTGGCCCCCTTAGGACATGGCATGCTCCCTCCTCTTGGGAACTGTGAGTAAAGAAAATTATGTATCTCTTCAATGACAATTGTCTCCTGATTTGTCTCATTATACCAAAATAATAATAAAATCTACATTTTAAAACAACTAATCACTAAATAGCGGGGGGGGGGGGGGGAGCTGCTCATTTTAATAATATTGTTGATGGCTTTATAGGTCTATTCTATTGTCCCATTTACACAGTGACAACAATAAGATTGGTAGGCTTCTCACCCTGAGCTAGATCAGGAGATATTTTTTTTATTGTAAATTCAAGCATGACCTTAAAAACCCTTAGGGATTTCCACTTTAAATAGAATCCTACTGAGGCACCTGGGTGGCTCAGTGGGTTAAAGCCTCTGCCTTCAGCTCAGGTCATGATCTCAGGTTCCTGAGATCCGGCCCCGCATCAGGCTCTCTGCTCAGCGGGGAGCCTGCTTCCTCCTCTCTCTCTGCCTGCCTCTTTGCCTACTTGTAATCTCTATCAAATAAATAAATAAAATCTTAAAAAAAAAAAAAGAATTCTACTTACATTTCCAGTGACATGACCACTGAAAATTTTTCATTCATATGATTTGGTGTAGTTATACATTTGCTCCCCTCTCTCCAACACACACTTTTTAAGGTAATTGGGCATTTAGAAAATAGCACATAAAATCTCTGATACATTAACTGATGGGTATTTTTAGGACTGGGGTCCAAGGGTCCTACTCCCCTAGTTCACCTTCTACCTCCCTACCCTATGACTCTCGGAATCCTAGGGTCTCTGGTAATAGAGATATAGAGAAATAACTGATTGACTGGACATAGCACAGAAGTGAAGAAGCTAAGTCCTTTGCTTAAGATAAGCCATTTGCTATCCTTTTCTCTTTAAAATAAGAAATAGCAAAGGAGCCATGTCCCATGGTCAAAGGAAAAGGCTCTGGGAAAGTCTTCCTAAATTTAAATGCCGGCTTAAACTTCCATGACTCTGCAACTGGGAAAGTTACTTCATTTCTCATTTCTCTTTACTTTACTTTTCCATCTATTCAAAAGGCTTTTGTTAGCAATATCACACACACATATATATATATATATATATATATATATATGCACATATATACACACACACATCTATATACATATATATGCATATATATATACATACATATACTTACCAGCTCATAATTAGCAATTTATAATAAATACGTAAAACATATTCAAACTAAAAATAAAGTGATGGAACACTCAGTTTCTTCCTCTTATATAAGATAGGAATAACACTAATATCTATTACTCAGAGTTATAGTAAGGATTAACTGCAATGATCAGAAGCATGCTTTCATATGCAAATCCAATACATTGCAATTAATTGTAGAGTGCATGTGTCTCTCCTTTTTTAATCCCCAGGCTCTTTTATTTTGTATTTCTTACTTACTTCAAGGTCTTTCTACTAGTGCTATTAATGAGATTTCCTATAAATCAGTCATAAGTAACGATTTATGAATTATAGCCGGTTCAAAGGTAATTTATAACCCACAGAAAATAACGCTTGGTACGTGCACTGAATCGAATAACCTACTATCAACAAAAGATTTTCTATTTTAAAATCTAAATTATGTTACTTTACATTAAAAGCCATGTTTCAGCATCTCTTTCATAAGATGATTTTATCACATCAAAAAGAAATCAATTTAAAAGTACGCTCTATCCATTACAATGTCATCTGACAGGGTTTATTTACAAATGGATCTGTATGGGTTTTGAATTAAGCTGTAATACTTTCAGCCTTGTCCCAGAGGATATTCTGACTTTGTCAACAGACCTTTCTTCTTTCCCTACCCATGCTTCAGTGCACTGAGATACAGGGGGCTGCTCTATTTAGCACAGTTTCATTGCTCAGTTAGCAGAAACTGAGTCTAGGTATTGGAACAAGTTTGGAAGCCAGGTAAAAGAAAGGTGAATTTATTAGCCCAACCACTCTCCCCCACAGAACACACAGTCACCCTCAAATGAATCTCCAACAAACCTGCTAAATTCTGAGAACCAAAACCACTTGCCCCACACTCAGCCTGGAAACAGACCTCCAAACCATACCTTTCTGTTGACATAGCCATGATTTTTGCTCTTCCATCTTCTTTATTAGCCTCTCTATCTGTGGGGACTTCTTTATTAGCCTATCTGTGGGGACTCTATCTCTATCCGTCCAAGCAAATTGTTTCACTGTCCCTCTAGGAATCTGCCCAAAGACCCATCAGGGCATCTAATGGCAGTTCATTCTCTAAGATTCTTTGAATCTCTTGCCTCACCTAGCTATTTTCACAAATCCTAGATGGCTGTATGGTAATCCTTACTCTCTCCTAATCAACCTCCCACAGTGAAAACTCCTCTCAAATCAGACTTCCAATTCTCCATAAATTCTGTCCTAATCTTTACCACTCTATTCACAGATACGCCCATACCTTTGTGAGATGGTGGCCTCCCTTAACAGAATAAGCAATAAACTTGCTCTGTTTTTTCAACAGGTTGTGTTGTGAGTCAGCTTTTTACAGCACTAAGAATGGATTATTCATTTAAATTGTGCTTGAACCTCTCTTTCTTTCTTTCTTCTCATTTGTTGCCTCCCCAACACTTTCATTCCTTACTCTTGCCCTAGAACATTTTGTTCGGGAATCTTCATTCCCATCCTTAAAAAAAATAAAAAAAAAATTTTAAAAAAATCATGAAACTATATTCTCTGCTTTGGAAGAGTCTGACTCAGGACTGCTGGGTAAGTAGAACTTGGTTTAAGCTAGGGCTAGACAAAATTTTCCTGTAAAGGGCCAGAGAGTAAATATTTTAGGCTTTGCAGGCCATGTGATCTCCTGTTGTAACTATGCTACTCTGCCATTGTAGCCTAAAAGTAGTTGTAGTGAAAAGGTAAATGAGTGGATATGGCTGTGGTTCTGAATAAACCTGTTAGGAGCACTGAAATTTGAATTTCATACCATTTTCACATTTCTCAAAATATTATTCTTTTTTTAAAAAAGGAAGAAGGAGAGAATGAGCAAAATGGGTAGGGTGGAGGGTCAGAGGCAGACAGAGAAGCAGGCTCTCCACTGAGCAGGAAGCCCAATGTGGAGCTGGATCCCATGATCTTGGGATCATGACCTGAGCTGAAGGCAGATGCTTAACCAACTGACCCATTCAGGTGCCTCTCAAAATATTATTCTTAACATTGTTTTCTATTTAAAAATTCAAGAACAGGGACGTCTGGGTGACTCAGTCAGTTGGGCATCTGCCTTTGACTTGGGTCAGATCCCAGAGTCCTGGGATTGAGTCCTACATCAGGCTCCTTGCTCAGCAGGGAGCCTAGTTCTCCTTCTGTTTGCCACTCCCCCTGCTTGTGCTCTCTCTCTCTCTAACAAATAAATAAATAAAATCTTTTAAAAAAATTCAAGAACAATCTTAGCTCCTAGGGCTAACCTCTGGACTATAGTTTGCTGAGCTCTTATCTAAATAAATATTGGTTGTAACATTTCTGTTGCCAGAGACTGGTTAGGTCTGGATAGGTGACACAATTTGGCCAATGAGATGTGAAAAGAAGTCAGCTGAGGGGTTCTCGAAATTTTTTTTCTCCCACTAATAAGAAGAAAAACAGGGGGAAGAAATAGTTATTTATTCTGTTTCTGGATATTGTTGTGAGTATAAGATGTCTAGAGTTGCTGAAGCCATCTTGTGGCCAAGAAAGGAGGAAGCCTGAGGATAAAGCAGTTATGCCAAGGAAGGAAAATGGAAAGAGGGAAAGAATTTGTATTTTTTTTTTATATTCGTGATAGGCAACTGAACTAATGAATCCTGTTACTATCTTTCTTCTATATTTTCTTAGTATATAAAATATTCAACTCCTTACAGTATAAACAATTACTTTTTCCTGGTCACTTACAGTCAAACCTATCTTGATACTTACATATTCATTGTCCTTTCTCCCTCTCCCCTTGTCTCTCCCTCCCTCTCTTTTTTTCTCTCACCATCTCCCCATTTCTGAAACCAATGGCAAAGAAATAACAAGTAAGACAGCAGAAAAATTCTGATTTCGTGTACCGTTGTAAATTTGAAACCTACCAAAGGAAACAGCGTAAACTGAGGCAACCATTTGTCAGAAAAGAGGTAAGTCTATCCCTATCATGCTAAATGGCTTTCTATTGCAGTCATTTCCTGTACAACTCTTTAAGTTTTAAAGAATGCTAGAATACACTAGAGAAGGAAAAGCACCTCGAATTACACCGTTATCAAAGATAGCTTACCTCTCCAAATTAAAATTCTTTTATAAATATTTTCTAATATAGTTCATTTTTTTCCCAATTGAAACCCAATTTTATAAGTCTGTTGAGTTTTCTCTACTCCTTATATAGTTTTTTGTTGCTCTGCAGATTTCCAGCAAGAAGAAAATTTTTGTAACTGTGCCTAGGGCTGACCCTCTAGGCAAATGTAATGGAAGTAATACAACATTTAAATGGCTGTAAACCAGGGACTCAACCTGTCAAGTCAACAGGAGGTTCTTTGGCTGAACACACTGACCTGGCAATGTTTCTAGAAAACTGGAAGAAATTGAGATTGAAGAAGAAGATGATGATGATGATAACACCTGAGTCTGTGTTTTCATTTTTCTCTAAGACTTGTCTGATTTATAGCAAAAGAATACATATGTTCGGGGTTTAGAAGTGACACAATTACAATATCATTGGGTGAAAAGAAACAGAGAGTAGAGAGAACTATGTATTAAAAAAAAGGAAAAGGAAAGGAAAAAAAAAATCATGTGGCCAACATGTTGCTATTGCTTGGACGGTACAGTCAGGATTGTAAGAATGAAATTGGCCAGGACTTCTAGAATATTATAGTCTTGTTGGAGCTATAATACAAATATACAGATACATATTTAAAAAGTGTACATATAGGTGTCCTGGGTACTAACGCAAACCAACATATTCAGTATTTAAATATCATAAAGGATTATCAGAAATAACAGATAATCAGAGAAAATTTTAAGAGGATTCAGGATCATATGTAGGTCTCTAAGGGGACATAAACTTGCACTGAGGCAGAGTGGTGGCAGAGGAGGTTACTTAAGAGATTACTTAAAAAAGCAGAGGAGTAGGAGCATGAAATGAAGGAAAACTGACTTACCGAAAGCAGAAGGCTTATGCAGCAGAATTTAAATAGTTGACTTGGCCCAAAGGAGGGCACCACAAGCCTGCTGGAAGTTTGGATTCTTCAATAAAGAGACTTAGAAAGAAACTGCAATCCCCTTAGGCAGGAAAGGGTTTGATGAGAGAGCACTGTTATAAAAAGAATGATCTGCCCTCGCATGTAAAAGAAATTTTGGAGAGAGGAACAGTTGATGAAAAAGTCCTACGACTTCAATAATCCACATCCCTAGCATTGCTTTAAAACTAAATGAAACTTCTCTTCATGATCTGATGACTGAGATGTGCACAGGTGGAAATTAATTAGCCCTAGTTGAAATCCCGTAGACCATGAAGTACCAATGATGGCGAAATTAGCTTCTGTATGTGGTCACATGAAAAAAAATATATTATACACAGAGATCAGGGTATGATTTTGGAAACTCTGATGTGCATGTCAAGAGAGAAGCATCTCAGATCTCTGGTACTGCTCGTGTCTACTCTGTAAATGGCACACCAAGGATAATTAAACACATGTACCATTTTGGTTCCCTAAAGAAACACTGTACTTTCCAACTTGAAACAATGCTGAAGCACAGAAAGAGCCAGAAAGCTATATTAGCAAAACCTAGAGGAAGAAAAACCAGATTGAGAATGCAATGAGGAGGGTTAGAAGGTTGGCTTAGTATTACTGACTATTTGATCTTTGGCAAATTGTTTTTCTCCGAGGTGCACCTTTCTAAATGGGAGTGATGGTAATAACATTAATAAATAGACATTGAGAGAATTACTTGAATTAAATGTCATAGCATAAACTAAAAACAAATCCCGAAACCTGCCCCTGTACCTCCCAAAATACCACTATCACACACCCCGTTGTTCAATGCAGAAATGTAAGACTCTTCCTTGACTTTTCTTTTTCTTTATTTATATGCAACACAGCACTATTCATGGGATTCACTAAAATAAAACTGGATCGGTCTACTTTTCCTTTCGACCCTCTCTAGGCCAAATCATCTTCATTTCTAACTTGGACCACTGAAATACCATCTGAACAGTTTTTCTACCTTTGCAATTGACTTACCACAGTGAATTCTCCATATGGCATTCAAATTTTTAAATTTAAATTTAATTTTTTAAATTTAAATTTTTAAAATTTTTAAAATATAAATATGTTCAGGTCATTCTTCTGCTGAAATGCCCCTATTAGCTCCATATCCTTTTAGAGTAAAATGCAAACTGTTTTGGTCCCCAAATCAAGATCGTCTGATACCTGCCTATGTCCCATACCTTTCAGCTTTTCTTTATCCCCCTTCTCTCTTCAACCACATTGGACTTCCTTTGGTCCTCAAATGCACTAAGGTTTTCTTCCCTGGGGACATTTGCAGTAGGGTCCCCTCTGCCTGCAACACATGTCCTTTGATTTTTGAGTGGTTGGTTTTCCTTGTCCTTCAGAACATTCTTTAAATTTTTCCTTCTCAGGAGGTTTTTTTCTTGACCATCCAGCCTAAAGACGTGTGCCTACCATCATCAATAATATTACCATAATTAATTTTTATCATACTTATTGTTGGTATTTTTCTCATATCCTTAGATGCTTATTTCCTTACTGTCTGTCTCATCTGAATGGAATGGAACAGAGACTTGTCTGTCCTTCAGTAGTTTTCACCTGGAATAATGTTCCTCAAATATTTGCTAAATGTATGAATGAATGAATAAATGAGTAAGCTGCTGTCTAAGCAGCCTGTAGATAGTTAAGGCTATAAAGTCATTGAGGACCTAAATGATGCCACACTCACTAATTGATCTAGGGATCCCTAGCATCTAGTAGAGCCCAACTCACACAGTAGGAATTTCATCAACCTCTGAAATGATGCTTGTCTAGTTTTTAACTATTTTCACAGAAGTCCTTCCTACAAAGAAAAGTTAGGGAGTGCAATGCAATATAAAGTTCATTTCATTGTTTCCTAGCTCTCTTTTCTATTTTGTGTGTTCGTTTTCAGGGGAAGGCTTCTCGATTTCCTTTTTTTTTATTATTGTTAATAGCAGCCCTATTTAAGTTTGGCCAAACAATGCCCTCTGCTGTATGTGCCTAAAATAGCATGATTGCCTCAAAATTCTAATGTGGATAATGCATAAGTTGTTCTCCTGATTTGCTTCTTCAGGTGCACCTACATGTACATCAGAGGTAGGGAGGTCTGGCTCAGCTTCTGGGTCACTCCATTGGATCAGAGCCATTAGAGCAGAGAACAGGAATTCATATGGCAGAAAGTCAAGTAATCTTCAAATCCCCTTTAAAATGGAAGAGATCTTGATCACCACATTTCTGCTTCAGGAACTCATTTGAACCATTTATTAGAAAATCAATGGGTGGGAAAAAAAAAAAAAAGACCTCTTAATTCTTTCGTCACAACCCAAAGGAACAAGATGGAATAGGCAGGGGATTATGGTAGGCGGTCACAGCTCCACCTCTGTTTTCGCTACGAAAAGTCAAATCTACTTCATGTTAGAAAAGCAGACCCAGAAATATAGCTCATGACTTGGCAAGGCTAAAAATAAAATTAATTTGTTTTTTCCTTCTTGTTTAGTCTCACATGACGCAAGAGAAATAAACATACCTGGCATGAAGTTTCTGGCTGGTTATGAATCCTTTTGATCATACTCACTTTTTGATGTTTATTATTTATGAAGAAATGAAATATAAATGACTGACTTGTTTCTCAAATGAAAGGGTGGGATTTGAGGTGTTCAGAGATATGTTTGTATTTTTATGATAGATGTTTGCTCTGTTGGTTTTGTGAAATGAATAGCCAAAGAGAAAAACTTAAAACCTTAAGCTCCATATACTGCTTGGTATTTCATTCTTCAGGAAATGAAATCAGACTGTCCCAATTATCAGAAATGCCTACATTCTCCTTTGCACTAATATTTTTAAGTCTAGATCCTACCAATGCATAAAAACATCACTATTCTGTTTTTCCTTTTAATTCTTTCTCTATTCTCA
This sequence comes from Enhydra lutris kenyoni, assembly GCF_002288905.1. Classification (NCBI taxonomy): domain Eukaryota; kingdom Metazoa; phylum Chordata; class Mammalia; order Carnivora; family Mustelidae; genus Enhydra; species Enhydra lutris. The sequence continues at coordinate 22,592,205 of NW_019154106.1, read as the reverse complement.
GGTTCAGGGCCACAACGTGATTAATACATGTTATTCTTTATCTCCAGAATTGGTCTCTTCTTCTTCTTACACTTTTCCTGGGGGAGATCTATGCAGTTAACACTTCCCAGATTTAGCGTAACAAGCCTTAGGAATCGAGGTGATCATAGTTCAAGAAAACATAACACACCAATAGTTCCCATTTGCTTTAGAGAATAAAGCCGACATCCCTTTCTGCCTCTACCCACTAGATGCCAGTAGCACCCCCAGTTGTGAGGATCTAGTGTCTCTAGACGTTGCCAATGTCCCCTGGAGGGCAAATTTGCCCTCTTAAAAACTACCACGTTAGTGTGACACATAGGACACTCCATGATCCTGCGCCATACTGCTTTCCCAGTCTTATCTCCCACTGTTCTCCATAATACAGTCTAGGCTGCAGTCTGTTTCTGATGCTAAAAATATGCCTCCTACTTTTCCTCTTCAGAGCCTTGCTCCTGTTGTCTCCATTGCCAGCAACGTTCTACTCTGATTTTTCTGTCAAAATTGTACCCAATCTCAGAGCCAATTTTACAATGACCATTTCTATTTGACCTTCGTTAGTCTTACTGGCTGGGACTAATCTATTCTTCCATAAGTGCCTGTCATGCTAAGACTATAGCAGTTATCAACTGTGTTGGAATCTAAATGTTTGGGTATGTATTCAATCTATTTAATCATAAGCTTCTGAAAGACAGGACCTGGATGATTTCTAGGCATGCAGTAAATATTTGTTGAATTGTATTACTGAATGTAGCCCATATTTTAATTCACAGTCAGGAGCCAGGATGATAAGCTGATTTTCTAATAACAATTAACATATGAAGGTCCATTGATAAGACCCGCATGAGAACCAAAAAAGTTAAAATGGTATACAACTTAGTACAAATGATAAAGAGAGGGGTTCAGTAATTACTCCTTGGCCTCTCATGCATATAAAACAAAAATATAAAAATAAATTCTGAAAAAGTAGATTGCCCAAGCTCAGCATGTAAAGGTGTGATTGAAAACAATAGACTAAGTGAAAATTTCTCTTTACCATCAATAAGCTGTATCCTAAATATTACACCCAGAGTACATGGCACATTGTAACATTATATCTTTCATTGTACACACACACACACACACACACACACACACACACACACAGAAAGACAGAAGGAAAGGAAGGAAGGAAGGAAGGAAGGAAGGAAGGAAGAAAGAAAGCGAGCGAGCTCAAGAAAAGTTGGTACTTAGCAACTACTTACATAACTAAGTGAAGGCTAATGGAATATAGAGATTTTTTTTTTTTAAATCAGAGATAAAAATGTGTGTAGTATCCATATGTGAAACTGCCTAGAGGTTGGATACTCTGATATATATACTCTATCATTGTGAGAATACATGATTTAATATATATATAGAAGGATTTAGAACAGTGCCTGGTATATAGTCAATACTGTATGAACATTTGTTGTTGTATTTATGTTTTTGTTATTTATCTAGTCCCAGTGACAGCTGAAGTCCAATTATGGAGAATGACAGATACATCAGACAATTATAATCTGATGCTAAAGCAATTTGAATCATACAATTAAGTTTTCTTAGTTGATTTCTCATCAACTGCCTTATTGAATTATAATGTTTTTTTTTTCATGAAAATGCATAGTTCAATCCAAGAGCTCCTAAGAAGCTCACAAATGAATTTTAAACCATTTATGAATCTCTTGAAATTATATGCAAATTTTTGTATAAATGTGGAGATTGTATATTTTTATAGGAAGATTATTCATTGGTTTTATCATCATATTCTCAAGGAGATTTATGACTCCAAAAAGTTTAAGTTTTACATAAAAGATTTGACAGACTGAAGTACTTGAAGTCTCTGTTATAGTTTTAGCTATAATTTAACAAACTGGCATCCTGCTTTCTATATTCATGTCTTATGTGTTTATAAGTGTGACTACAACTTTCTCATGATGAGCTACCCAAATCAAATTTCCGAGAGTATAAAATTAAGGACCGTCAGACCCCTGTCTTGAGTAGATACTTCAAGACGAATGTCCATTGGAAAAGGTCTTGGAATGCCATCTTCCCTTGTGACAGTGATCCTTGCCACATACATTAACACTGGTATTCAGGTGACAATTTTTCACTCCCTGTCATTTTTTTAAGGAATTTGTGTCAAAGTAAGAATCAGGATGCTGCATAATGAAATGAGGACTTCTCATAATGAAATGAGAACCCCCCATCCCTCATTTAACCATCATTTATTCCTTAAAGGAAAATGCACTGAGATAGTGTAACTGAATTATTAATATTTATCTCTTAGAATATTTTAGGTAGTTTTGGCTGATGCCTAAAGAGAAAATATCATGCTCATTAATATTAATGAAGATCATTTGTATAACAGGAACGAACCAAAAAAGTAATATTCTGTTACAAATAATACAACCAAAATCCCAGTAAGAATTTCCCCTCATACACACACAAACACAAAATCTATTGTTGAATGAGGTTAAACTGCAGAGATTAGACACACGTTTTAGCCTCTCAGGACACACAATAGGATGATTCTAGGCTTTCGGTTTGAAAAAGGAAATAAAAAGAAAGCAGATAAAAGAGGCTGAACATTGCAAGTTACGTTTAATCTAAGTATGAAAAATTATTTTTCTCATGACATTTTCTATCAGTCCATAGGGGCTAATGATATATTCTTTTATATGTTCATATTTTACACTAATATTTATATATTCTCATGTCTAGGTTAATGACAGGCAAGTAACTAAAGAAACTTTTGAAAATCTAACAAGTCCATCTTAACATAAGATCTTGGCAAGGCAGGTAGAGAAGGATTTGATTTCAGAAAGTTGGTAATGCAGTTAATGACCTTGCTTCCCATGCTTCCTTTGGATTGATGACTAGCTAGGAGGAGTTGATAGCCATTAACCCTCAACTGCTCATTAATCCTTAGGAAATTCCCTGTGCAAGGTCATCATTGCCTTTATAGGTTGAAAACAAACAAACCAACAATAGCATCCAAAAGGCATATAGATTTTTATAGTGAGTAATGTAATTTAAATCGCCATGCTTGAGAATCTGGAGAATAAATACAACATATAGAGAGTCATTCCAATTTTAAAATCACCTTCCAATGTTTTATCAAGTACTTCCCTGTTTATTCTTAAACAGTACAAAACCCAAATTTTCTAGACAGTAACCAAACACACACACACACACACACACACACACACTCTCTCTCTCTCTCTCTCTCTCTCTCTCTCTCTCTTCCCAGGCAAAATACTAATGATGTTTGGGATTCATTTCATATTAGAATGCTGGGAAAGAGAACCATTAAAGTCCCTTCAGCTCTAATAATGTATGCTTCCAAATATGGGTACCAATACTGTGTGAACCATCCCTGTGAGGGAATCTCTTCCACTTAGTAACTCCCCATCACCAGTCATTTGAAACACTGTGCTGTGACAAGCCTAACATCAACAACAGAGTCACGAACCAATGCCAAACACTGCACTGAGTAAGTGTGTAGGTGGTTGAGGAGATCATTAGAAGGAAAAGCAAATTTGCAATAGGATGGAACATGGATAGGGAAGAGTGTAAGGTCTGAAGGCCTATTAAGAAATTATTTCAATAAATGAGGAATAAAAAAATGAGGGCCTCCTTTTTAGCTAATATATAGGCTGACATGACACGAAGATTTTCACATCTCTGTTCTGCAATCCTTACGCTGTGAGACTCCTTTTGTAGTTCACCAGCTTCCTTGATTCCTGACCCACAACTGGTTGCTCTAACGCCTGTATATTTCAGACTCCCTAAAACATCAGAGCAAACCTGTCCTTCAGGTCCTGGCTCCTACTGAAGACCTCTGAACAACCACCTCCCAGTTCTCAGCATGACTCAAGAGTTTAATAAATTCACCAAAATGACCCACAAAAACCTGATAAGGAAACTCTCTTTAATTGAGTCTGTGTTTTTGAGATCTGAGCAAGGGGAGGAAACAGAGTAGACTCCTTCTGTGATTTCCAGGCAACGTCCTTTAATCAGAATGCAGATAGCAGGGATGGCCTCCTAATTGGAACTGGAGCTGGTTTCAAGTAACCTCAACACTGTTAACATTGCATAATGACAGAAGCTTGGTGATGACATGTCAGATAATGGGAATGACTGTAATCAGTGATTTCTTTGTTTCCCCCTAATGACCGCAAAAGAGGGAATTATATGGCAGATGCAGACATTTGGAAATTGGATTCTTAGTCATTTAGTTAAGGCAGTCCTCATTTTGCTTGGTGCCGTGTTACACATAGGTCATGCATATTGGCACCAAGTCCTCTTTTTTTGCATAGTTCTTTTATGACAGATTTGCTCTCAGTTACCATGGAACCTTGCAACATGAAGACTCCATTCCAATATGAACAAGCTTCAGTTAACACAGTACTGTGCAAAACAAGAACTCCAAGTATTATCTGATACTCATTGGCCCAAAAAGCATCATTTCCAAAAACATACCATGGGAAAAAAGATCAGGAAAATCCATGAAAAGCAATAAGGAACTGGCTCCCCTTTGGTATATTAATGGAATATACCATTATAGTGACACACATGCATGTCCCTATATAAGTAGTCATTGATTAACTACTTTTTTCTTGGTTTGGAAAATGAAAATTTCCTTGGTTTGGAAAATGAAAATTACTTCGTGGTTGTTTCTCCACTATTTATTTTTTTATTCTCTAAAGGATGCATCCTAGGAAGAATAAATTAAAAAACACAGGGGTGACAGTCAGATCCTAATACACATATCACACATGCTAGGTGACACCAGTGCAAATCACTTTAACTTTCTGTACCCTTCTGTCAAGTGAGGACAGAATGAATACCTGCTCTTCCCATGCCAAAGAAATACTGAAAATATAAGGTTTAATCAAGAATAAATGTAACAAAAAGCAAAACCCACAAAATGAGGGTAAATTATGATACTTTTGTCACTCTTTCATTCCCCAGCCTCATCTTTTAAGTTGCACCTGCCATGTGAACGGAAGTGGAAGATGGATAGGGATGTAGGCAAAATTCTGAGATCAGTGGTTGGAACACTACTGCCTATGGACAAAATCTGGCTCACCACCTGTTTTTTGTTTTTCCAATAAAGTTTTATTAGAATACTCCTTCACCCATTCGTGTATGTATTCTCTATTCTCTATTCTCACCTTAAGGTGCAAAATTGCGTAGTTGTGATAGACTATAAGGCTCACAAAGCCCCGGATACTTACTTACTGACCCTCTACAGAAAAAGTTTGCTGACCCTGCTCTGGAGTTTCTATAATAATTTCTTTTCTTACTCACTTTCTTTGGCCCTAAACCTGCCAAGATGATCCATTAGGGTCTATAAATAGAAATGTTAAAATTTCTATTTATAACTAATTTTTTTTAAGGTTTTTTTATTTTAATTTGAGAGAGAGAGCGCACAAGTCAGGGGGGAGAGGGTGAAGCAGGCTCCTCACTGAGCTGGGAGCTCTATGCAGGACCCTGGGATCATGACCTGAGCAGAAGGCAGACATTTAACCAACTGAGCCACCCAGGTGCCCCATAACTAACTTTCATCTCAGAAATAAAGAGATTCAGTTTTACTAATTTGGCAATGGTTCCAGGTGTCACATAACATATGTGAGGAGTCCTGAGCAAAAGAGGGAGTTCCATAACACAGCGGGGTGATCTGTGGTACAATTACTTTCTCATACGTTTTCAGCACTTGGTGACATACTACAATCTCTGTCTGTCTGGCTAAGTGGCTTCAGGGACTCTTTTATTCAGTTTTTTTTTTTTTTTAACTAACCCAAAATGGAGAAAGGAACATAAAGGGAATCTTTCAAAGGCAACACAGAGTGAATATTCTAATAATAAGTCAAGCATAAGCACACAAGTAAAAATGACAGAGCTAACATCTTCTCTCCTAGTATGAGCTCTTTGAAGCCTTATGATGATTATGTATTAAAGAAATATGCATTGTGATTAATCTTATATATGTATATACATCTACATATATACAAATATAACATATATGTATATATGGGGGGGTAACAACTATGCTTTCCAGTAATCATCTCCTGTCCCACTCTTGTCAAAGCTCTTTACTCTTTCCTGAATTCTCTAGAAGCCCACCAACATTTCTGACTGATACATGGCTTCTTTTCAGTTTTTTCTTCCCCATTTCACCCCATTCCACTAAAGCATATTGCTATGCAAAATCAATGCCTGTTCTGTCCCTGGGATTGGGAACCCTATTTCTGCATGCCCCTTTGGATCCTGGGAGAATGACCTGAAAACACATCCTTAAGAGACAGACTTTGTAAGTACCCTCTCCTTCCTTCCTTTCCTAACCCCTGCTAAAAGTGTCTTCTTCTCACCATTTGTTGGAAAGATGGCTTAAAATCTGCAGGCTGAAGCTTTAAAGCTCATGAACATAGAACCCAAATTAAGAATCATAGACTTTGAGAGTTTTAATTTTAAAAGGAACCCCACAGACTTGGGTAAAAACTCTACTTCCTCTTTCACTATATAGAGATCTGGTCAGTAACTCTGAATCTCCTTTTCCTCACCTGTAAAGTGGGCATGCTATTTTTTTTGTCCTTCCTTTCTTATTACCAGGATAACTTTAGATAGTTTATGAATTGTCAGATGACTTATAACTTACAAAACTATACATAGTCGATAGACTATGAAGACTGATCATTTTTTTGTTTTGAACCCATACTGAAAAAACAAATAATCAGAAAGGTGGGGGAGGGAGGGAAACAGAAAGAGTTAAAACCACAGCTCTCTGTGTGGCAGATACTCCTGTGCACTTTACATACACTTTACTGAATCCTCCTAACACCTGCATGCAGTAGATGCTGCTTGTAGCTCACCCCAAATCACACAATTAGTAACTGATCTCCAGTCTGTCTTGATATGCCCTTTTACCCACTGTGCCAGATGGATACACTTTCTACTAGCTATGTTGCTTTGGAGAAGCAATTTACTCTCTCGGCGACTCGTTTCTAAAGGGAGGAAGAATACACCACTCTTATGGTGTACTGGCTGCATTATTATAACTAATCTTAATGAAAGACCATTTCTTAGAAGTGCTCATATTCATTTTGTCTTTGAGAAACCAAGACAGAGCATCTATACACTATAATCAAGGCTTTTCAACCAGCCTGTTGTGGGCTCTGGACTTCAACTACCATTTCCAGATCCATTTTTCCTTCCAGCGCACTGCCTGGCAATCAATGGATGTGGCAGGATCAACTTAGACAACCTAAATGCCAATATCTAGCAAATATTGTGCACACAGTAGGTACACAATATAGTAATTTTTTTTTTCCTAAATAAACTCCTTCTTTCTCTTGGAATATGATCAGCACAGTGATTTTATGTTCCATTTGGAAGACTGAAAATCAGGACTGAGGAGACAGAAACATCAGTGTGGGTTGCCTAAACCAAGGAAAAACCGTAGCTGGGGTGGAAATGTGGACCGTGATAGAAGCCTGCAAACTTTCCAGCTGGCAGCCAAGGGTTCCTTCTTACCAGCATGTGCTTCCTTAGTAAACTTCACTCTCAATTCTTCTCTTTTTGAAGAAAAACATTTCCAGCTAATAACACAATTACACTTAAGTATCAGAGCTCATTTTAGTATTATTGCATTTGTTAAATCTAACTGAGTCCAAATTACTTCCTCATTGCTAATAAGAGAGGGGGGAGGAGGAGCAGAGGAGGACCAGGAGGGGTTGGGGGAGGAGGAGGAGGACGGAGGGTGGAGAGGGTTTCCAGGGTTAAAGGAAGAGAAGGAGACACATACATAGAGTAACAGAAAAACAGAGAGATAGCAACACTGCATGTAGCCTCAAGTCCAATGAATGACAGTTAAACTTGCTGCGCACAGTTTCTATGGAAACCCCTTAAGTTAAGAGTGGAACACAGACATTTTTTTGGACTGAAATTCACAAGCTGTTTATTTAATTATGATGAAACATGAGACTGTTAGGGACAATACTATTATCATACTGATAGCATTTAGAATTCAACGAATAGGTATAAAATAAAAAGCTTAAAAAAATTCTAAATCATCACCTTCATGTGAATTGCACGCAAATAAAATGTATCTTGTTTTTATAGGACTTTTCACATTATTTCCCACAGGCGAACCCCAAATTAGCCAAATGACATTCATTAAAAGGGAGTTCTTCAGACGCCTCATGCCAATTATACCCCCCATGCCCAGTGAACAAAACCAAGGTCACAGCATATTTTCAATTAAACCCAGGATAGCACCAAAGTGCAGCACAGCTGAAAAAGCAAGCACATTATTACCCCATAGATCATTTGTGAGCAATGAATAGGTCTCTGGTGTTTTTCTGTTTTATAGATATTTGAATATAAAAATAAAGAAAATAGCTTCAGATTAGCTTTTGCCTTCCAAAATAAACAACCACTTTCACGGCATTACTCCTGGTGGCCGAAAGAAGAATGATTGGAAGCCGTCACTTTTCTGTCCCTGATGATTGGAAAAGGTTTGCTTAGCCTTTAATTTGGCCACAGGGAAGCATGTGATTGATGAACTCATTCATACCCTTGTTCCCTCACTAAGGGAACATGGAGTTTCCACCTACTATATATCAGGCACTGTGCTAGGGACAAGGGAGGCAAGAAGATTAAACCCCAGTCCTTAGCTTAATTATGGACTTTTTAGAAGGGAATGCATTAATTTTACTGATAAATATTTATGGAGGGACAACTACGGCTCATGGGCATTAGACTAAAGAGATCAATAAACCCAGGGCCCTGCCTTCCAGGAGATTACAATTAAATGGAGACAAAAAAGACACACAATCATAAGTCAAAGAGCAAGGAGTCAGTGCTCCTGCCTGCTGCCTCACAGTATCTCACTGTAGAGATAGAAAAACTACCTACGAATGCTGAGCTTCAGAAGGGAAATGTATTTATGGGTGTGGCATGATTGGCTGGCAGAAGACAAGGTAGACGAGGGAGCTTTGGGAATATTTCTGTAGGAGAACCACATTTTCATCTGTCTATGAGCCACCCCGTCCCTTATAAAATCTTTGCCCCATAAGATATAACTGAAGGAAGGGACACTCATAAGAGAAATGAATCCCAAGGAGAGTCATCTCCGGTGTCAAGAGACATGAAGGCTGTCTCTAAGCTGGCAAAAGAGAAACATACAAGAAATTTGCAAAGGTGACTCAGGGAATATGTCTTTTCTACTATACTGCAGCCTATTTTTTTTTTTTTTAATTCAGTAGTGGTTTGCAGTAGCTGGGCTTCCCACAAGTTGCTCATGCTAGCAAAGCCCATCGTGGAGGTTATTGGGTTTGACAGTGTATAATGAGCCACTTCACATTAGCTGCTGTTGTAGTGTTCAGCATATTGTGGTTAAGATTTAGCATGAATCATCACCCACCTAGCTCTCCATTGTGGTCTCTATGCTGTAAACAGGCAACGTGTTTGCCCATCTAAAAAAGTAAAAAATAAAAAAGCATCCATTAGAACAATTCAGCACATTTCTGGATCTGCTACCACCACCATCACCACAGACAACACTGGTGACAATATTTATTGAATTGCCACGGTATTTTAACATTCTCCCAGGCAGAAAGCCAAGCAGCTATTTTAACCACTGGCCGTTTGGAACAATGCACTCTTTAATGCCAATGAAAAAACGCATTTGGAATCAGAAGACCTATCGTCTACACTCGGTTCTGACTTATCAGATGCATGACCTTCAACAAGTCACATTTTCTCTCTGATCCAGTGTCTTGACCAAAACCACCACTTAAGATCAAATGAGATAAAATATTTTGAAGATGGGTAGAAAATAGTTAAACAGAACACACCGAATTACTCAAGTCAAATGGGATGCTCAGAGTTTGGACATAGGCATGAGCTGTGAACTCCAGTTGTTTCTTTTTCTGTAGCCAAACACAAAAGAGATGCTAACCTCTCTTCCTCCTACCCATCCCGATTCCTAGTCCCTGCCTCCTTGCCACACTCCCATGGCAATGGCACATTAAAAATTAGAATCTGAGCTGAGGGTCACACAGTACTTAGAGCGAAGAAACACGAAGAGACAGTGCTGGCAGTTTGCAAAGCATCATGAAGTAAACTAAAGAATCTTTAATTCCCACAAACACAGATCTTTACAGCCGAAGCTTAAACATACAGTTGGTGCAAACAGTATAAAGCGGAAACCGTGAGCAAGTCCAGATGGGTAAAGCCCACACAATTAGTAATCAAGATCAAGGGACCGACATGGATATTGAAATCACCAAGAATTCTACCAGGAGTAGGACTGGAAAGAACAGCAGGGAGGCAGGTGTTAAAATCTTCAGGGAATGAGGAGGAGTGAAGTGTGGGTCTGCTGCTGACTCCTACAAGGAGGTGTTAGCAGGTGGCCTAGTCTGATGGTGTAAGCTTCAAAGCTGGGCACTTTACTGTGATAGATGGTTCTGTGGAACACAGAATGTAAATAAATGTGCTTCTCAAACTTCAAAGCAATATACCACTAGTGAATATTACTATTATTACATAAGCAAAACTGAATATAATTAGAATTTATTTAGAGATGATCTATGGATTTTCCATTATTGGTTTTAAAAGATCTTCTTGGAAGTTTCCCCAAATCTCATGGTTTTAAGAAGCACGTGAAATGTGAGTGACAAGTTAACATGTCAGGGATTTATAATAATATGAGAGCAAGGCAGTGGGTAGCAATTAGTGTATGTAGAGGGGATAAAGAAGAGGTAGAAGAAAAAAACTCATGCTCGCTGCTAAATCAAGTTCCCAATTCTTAATACTTATATTAGACAAAAATTAGCAGTATTTGACATAGTGAACACCCTGTCCTTTCTGAAACACTGTCTGCACTTGGCTCCTGGGAAACCACTCTCTTGATTCTCTTTCTACCTCAGTGGCTAATCTGCTCCACCTCCATCACTGGTTGTGCCTTATTTGTCAGGCCACTAAAACCGTGACGTGCACCAGAGCTCCATGAGTGGACCTATTCTTTGTCCAGACTCACTTTCCACGTGATCCCACGGTGGCTTTAAACACCATCTACAAACATATATCTCCAGTCTGTAATGCAGACCTGCACATCTAATGGCTAACTCAAGACCTCCACGTGGACGCATCGAAAATCGATCTGTCCAATATAAAACCCTTGATTCCAACTCAACCTCCACCCCCAAGGAAGACTTTTCTAATAGCAACTCCAGTCACCCATTAACTCATTCATTCGACAAAAAATTTTAAGTTCCTACCATATGCCAAGCACAGTTCCAGGGATCATCGTCCTAGTAACTCAGACCAAAGTCCCCTTGAATCTCCATTTTTTCCACCTCATCCTCACTTTTGCAACCTGTTGTGTCTATAGCCTATCACCTTTACATCTTATTGCCTATACCTTGGGAATCGTGTGTATCAAGAGTCTTGTCGCCTCTCTTTCCCGCCACTACAACATCCTAGTCCATTCCCTATCGCATGATTGAGTTATTCCAATAGGCTAGTCCAATGTCTGATGTCTTTGCTTCTCTGCGTGCACCCCCCTCGGTTTCTTCTCCACACAATGGAGTAAAGTTTAGAGTCAACTTTAGAAGTTTTTCCGAGCATGAAATGAGGTGATGTCCCTAAACCACTAAGCCTGGCATATTGTAAGCTCTCAGATAACAGGAATGGTTACTGTTATCTGAGAGAGTTTCAGTCATTGTTTACTACGAACTACTCTACCGACCTGGGGAGTGACTAAACAATTTACCCACTTTTATAAAATGAGTGGCTGGGGCTGAATATGGTACTCATCCCCAAATACAGGATCATGCTTAGACATGAGAAAATATACCACCTTGATCTTTTACTTAGCACCATAGAAACAAGATTGGTAACAAGAAAGATGGTCATGAGAATCTTACCTTTTGCTTTTCTATGTATAATAAAATTATAGATTAGATGATGGATCTAATATAGATTAGAAAATTGTCTCATATACATTATTCCATCTGGCCTTCATAGTTATGGCAGGTAAGCAGAATAGATTATATTTTTCCAATTTGCAGATGAAATGTTAAAGTATAAGGAAGTTAAGTAATGGGATGATATTTAAAAGGAATAAAACTGATGTGATAACGATTAATACAAGAAGCTAAGCATTTAGAGCTCTAGGCTAGTGGTCTGCCCAATACATAATGTTTCAAAATGAACATGTTAAAGGGTGGAAGGAGGTACTTATGCCATTAATTGTTCCAAGGTTCTCAAAATTTGTAGGAACTTACTCCCTCCCCGCCCCCTCAGAGAGGGGAGGAAGGGAACTGAGGGAGCTCCACACCCAGCATGGAGCCTGACATGGGGCTCAATCTCACAACCCCAAGATCATGACCTGAGCGAAAATCAAGATCTGAATGTGTAACTGACTGAGCCACCCAGATGCACTGGAACTTGCTTGTGTGTGTGTGTGTGTGCATGTGTGTGCTTTTTAAACACATTGCACTATGTGGGAATAAAAAAAGAATATGCATTGGGCCATTATCAATGATTGTGTTAGTCATCCACATTGTACTTGCCTACCTCTGTGTCTTTCTGCATCATTAGACTACAGGCCTTGCTGGGACAGGCACTATATTCCATTTTATGTGCATGCATAACCCAGTTACTGCCATTTAGTACATGTTCAATAAATGTTTCTTGACTAAGCAAATGAAATAGCTTATTTGGTTATATCAGAAAGAACCAACTGAAAGTACACCCGGAATCTGAATCACACAATTCATCTGTATGATTAGAATGAAAGGCCCAGTCAAAAACTGTTGATAACAATGATTTCATACGGTTCAAACTACAGTTTTCAAAGAGGGACAGTGATTTTGGAAATGTCCAGTTTGCCAACCACATTTCAGGAATTTATGGAAATCCTTTTCAGCTTACTTCTAGTTATAGATACGTTCATGTACCAACCAAGGGAAAAAGAGCCAACAATTTTATTTCACTGGGAAGTCTTCTAACTTCAGACCTCTTCAAGCTGTGGCACAGTAATTACAAACAAAACCAGAATAAGTACATTCGGTACCACGCTATAAGCGGTTCATTCTCTATTGATCACCTGTGGCAGGGAACACAAGCACAGAGCAAAGAAGACACTTGCTCTGCCATTGCCTTAAAATCCAATAGTACAGCCATTTGTACATCATGGAAAATTAAGATGTCCATGTTGTTTTCTCTTAATAAAGCTGCTCAAATATTATTAATTTTCAATAGTTCTATTCTGACTCATTCCTTTGTCATCTGACTTGCCCACAGAGAGAATTAACCACTTACTTATCATTTTGTCCATAGTGCCCTTCATTATACCACTTATCACCATGTGAGAACCAACACTGTATGCTTATTAATCAACTGCCACTGTAGAACACTGTGCTGAGCATACACAGAAAATAAAAGTTTTAAACTAAAGTGAAGTGAGTATCTGAAGTACAAACATGGATGAAAATATATATGCTACTTAATATCACTGTAGCGGCAATGGTACCCTAGTTTAACACTGGAGATCAGGATGTGTGGGAATAGGAGATGGTACAACAAAAGTGTCCTTGATTTTCAAATAACAGCACCAAGTCAACCTCCTGCTCTAACCGATCTAAATCTATGCTCTGAAAGGACACATGATAGCTGTGGTCTGTGTAAATGTGACATTTATCTTCATGAGTGTAGTGATGAAGAATGGATCAGGACCGCCACAGTCATGAGTGACTTATCCCATTTCTCCTCACAAGTGAAGATAAATGACACAAAATATCAACCACCATACATTATATATATTTATTCCACATTTTTACTCCCACAGACACAAACATACAGGAGGCCTTTTCCTCAACCCGATTGTTTTTCATTTTCAAAATATACAGGTAACAATAACAACAGAGAACCTATGGGAAAGTCAGAGGCAATGAAAAATGCTGAAATGACTTCTACAGGACAAGCTATATGCTGTGAGAGGTTATGTCAAGACATCTTATCTCTGGGAACTCTAAAACGGCTGCAAACCTCCAAATAGCATTTCCACCAGTCTCTGACTCCTGTCATTAAGTTAATGTTATGAGAAAGTCACAAAGACCCTCCAAGGATACTACATTAGATTACTCCCCCACCTGTGGAAAATTCACATAGTGACAGTTCTAAGAAAGTAGCTTCCAAGACCTCCAGGTCATATATATTCTGGTTTACTGTGTTCTCCAATGATATTCATTATCCTCAGATGATGCATTCCTTAACTTCTGAGTTGGATTAGGATGACCTCATTAAGCTTCTTAAATTGCTTGGTAAGGTGGACAGGATACAAAAGGCTAAATAATGGCATCATCAGGAATGTTCTCCCCTCTCAGCCCTCATAGCCAGATAATGTGGGTGCTCAGTGTCAGCCTACCACTGGATATGGCCTTTTTGAGGCTACAGTGCTATAGTATCACTGAGAACATATGAGATCATTTTAAGTTATTGCATTCAAACCTAAACCTAATTTGAAGCTGGCCCTATTGGGGAAAGACCCCGTCCCTTAGATCTAGTTCACTAGAAAATTACATCTGGATTATCAGAAAGCCAAGTCTTCTTTTTGCCAGAGCAATGGACAGTTGTAGTTTTTGCCTCCTATTGCCCATGCCTGACTTTTCCCCCATGTTGTCAGTCCTTCTCTCCAGTCAAAGGTGGGCAGTGGACTCCGCTTACAGGCAGAACAATTCTTGGCCATATTCTGTAGCCTCACTCTCATACTCAGCCTCCTGACATCATTGCTCCAGATTTAGCTCTGATCTTACACTCCAATAGCTTGTACTCAATATTCTACTTTGGGAAATAGTACCAATTTAGGGCCAAGACCATCCTCCCTATGTCTTTGTAATCTCTTACGGGATTCCTGTCCTCTTCAACAAGTTTTAAGTCTTCAGTAGTATAACATAACCTAAATCTGGACCTCAACTACTAAGGATCTGATTTGTTTCTTAAATTTCTAGATATCAAACATTATGACCTTAATCCTGATCAGAATTAATAGGCTTTTGATATACATCCCATTCAACATTAGTTGAACGCTTAGTGAATACCAGGGACTATTTCAGACACTCAAGATTCTGTAGTGAGTCAGATAGTAAAGAACTCTCACTTCACAGAGCATCCCTCTTAGGGGTTAGATAACAAATCATAAAAGATCGGGTAGAAATAAGTATTGAAATGAAAATAAAAGAGTAAGGAGGCAGGGGGTGCCTAAGCAGAACTATCACCTAGATTTGGTCTAGTAAGATCCCTCTACAAAAGAAAACGCTTAACTTTCACAATGACAAGAAAGAACTCAGACACAGAACGATGTAGAAGAAAACCTTCTCTTCTAGCCAGAAAAGGCAGCTAATTTAAAGGCTCCAAGTTTGAGGGAATGCTATGACCTAAATGTTTGTGTTCCCTCTCAAATTCATATGTTAAAATCCCAATGCCCAAGGGGATGGTATTGGGAAATGGGGCCTTTGGGAGGTGCTTGGATCATTAGGAGGAAGTCTTCACGAATGGGATTAGAAGAGGCTTCAGTGAGGTCTGTCACTCCTTCTGTATGAAGACGCAATGAGAGTCCACAACCTGGAAGAGGACCATGTTGGCTCCCTGATCTCTGACTTCATACCTCCAGAACTATAAGAAATATGTTTCTGTTCTTTATAAGCTCCCTGGTCTATGGTGTTTTGTTAGAGTAGGCCAAACAGAGGAAGACAAGAAGCTTGTTATACTTAAAAAATAACAAGGGGAAGACTTGGGCTAGATGAGTAGGACTAACGTAGGCAACCATAAGCATAGGAGATGTGAATGAAGAGTATGTTGGTTTCCTTTGGTTTTCACAACAATTATCAGAGTTTGATGGCTTAAAGCAAGAGAAATCAATTCTCTCCCAGTTGTAGAGGTCAAACGCCTGAAATTGAGATGCTAGCAGAACTCTCCAGTCTTTTGGGAAGAATTCTTCCTTGCTGTTTCCAGCTCTAGTGGCTCCAGCTTTTCCTTGGTTTCTGGACATATAACCATAATCTCTACCTCAGCCCTCACATGGCCTTCTTCTCCTCCATACGTCTCTCTTATTGGGTAGTCTCTTAGAAGGACAACTGCCGTTGTATTTAGGGCCCATCTGGATAATCCAGGATGTTCTCATCGCAAGGCCCTCAATTTAATTACATTTGGAAAGAACATTTTCCAAATAAGGTCACACCCACAGGTTCTGGGGGTCTGGATGCAAACATACCTTTTAGGAAGCCACCATTCGATCCACTACAGAGTTAGGCCTGGTGGGCCCGGGACAGCAATTTCTTTGTTTTCTGTATGCAATGACAAACTCCCGCAGAGTTTCACAGGGAAACAATATAGTCTGATTTAGACTTTTAAACTCTCATTCTGGCTATGTGTGACAACTGATTGAAGGGACCGAGAGTAAATGAGCAATGAGTGTGAGAGTGGCTTGATCGGGAGTAGCTGCAGCATTGGATCGCAGCAAGGATCAAGAGAAGTAGAAAATTAAGGATTGTTTCTGGAGGCAGCAACAAGAATATCTGCTTAGAGATTACGTATGGGAATGGTGGCAAAAGAAACCCCAAAACTGCCGTATGCCATCGACCCAATCCAGCTGTCCAAATACCATCTGCTCCTGAACTCCCCACTGCCACGCTCCATATGCCTGTGCGAGTATGTGTGTGAAGGGATCACCTCCACTTCCCTGGCTATTCTTAGACCCTCGAAAATATTATCCTTTCTGTTAGTCTAGGCCTTGTACTAGTTCCTAGGGCTGGTTGTGCTTTGTCCAACTTTACTTCAAGAGTCTGCCCTTCCCACACCTGGGTGGCTCAGTGGGTTAAGCCGCTGCCTTCGGCTCAGGTCATGATCTCAGGGTCCTGGGATCGAGCCCCGCATCGGGCTCTCTGCTCGGCAGGGAGCCTGCTTCCGCCTCTCTCTCTGCCTGCCTCTCTGCCTGCTTGTGATCTCTGTCTGTCAAATAAATAAATTAAAAAAAAAAAAAAAAAAAAAGAGAGTCTGCCCTTCCCAGTGACCAATCTTGTTTCAAAACAAGGCTGTTCCAATTCTTTCTCATTCCAATGCAGTTCCCTGGGGCATCCTAGCAGAACGTAAGAGACTTGGTTCTACCCTGAAAATGGTATATCATTCAAGTTCTACCCTGAAATGTCAGAGATGGATGCATTCTCTTCAGGGCAAGGTGACTGTAAACTCTCTGGGGACAGATCTGACGAAGTTTCAGAGCTTCATTATACAACAGTTACTAGGTCAGTGGCCTACCTGTGTTCTGTACTTAATCTCTACAGAACTATAGTTTCTAGATTGTCTTTTGAAAGTACCACTTTTGAATACGCACAGAGATAGGCCTAATAAAAATAATACCTATTCTCGTAGCTATGTGTTTTTGAAGAAATTATGATTTCAAGCCAAGTAGAATTTATCTCCTTCAATAATTCCATTCAAGCATAATCTATCCCCTTCATTAGATTGAAGTTCTGAGAGAGCAGAGTTTTAAACTGTTTTGAGAAGTTCACTAAAGGTAAAGATAAGAGATGACAGTGTGCTATAGTTTGTAAATTCAAGTCCCTTAATAAAGGTCAAAGTTTCATCTTGAGCAAACCATTTTATGGGAATGTGGCTGGCAGCCTAATAATATACTGTTGGGTTCTAGGGGATGAATAAAGCAACATGAGATCCTTGTCATTATTCCCTGACCTTAGGCTTTTCCCCAGTGAGCTGTTCCCATAAGACATTCCAGAGTGTCTGCATAGTATTTCTTCTCATAAGTGCCTGTCGAACTTATTTTAAATAAGCTCAACTTTTCAGAATGATTTTAACTTCCATTTTTTATTTCAAAATGCCAATTATCTGCAACCATATTTTCAATTTATCAATTATGGTATGTAATTTGTTCCTTTGTCCCTCAAATGCAAAGTAAATTTTAGGGACTTAGTATTCTAAAACCAACAGTATCTAGAAATAGTCTTATTAGAGCCAGCTGAAAACACCAAGAAAATAGAGACATACCTCGGAGACCAGACCACCATGATGAAGTGAGTAACGCAATGAGGCAAGCACATCAAGTGAATTTTTGTTTTCTCAGAACATATAAAAGTTACATTTACACTATACTTCAGTCTGTGTAGTGTGCAGTAATATTGTCTAAACAATATACATATCTTAATTAAGAATATGTTATTGCTAAAAAAATGCTAACCACATTTGAGATTTCAGCGAGTTATAATCACTGATCTAAGATCACCATAATAAATACATTAACCAAAAAATTGTAATAGTGTGAGAATCACCAAAATGTGACAGAGACGTGAAGTTAACCAATGTGGTTGGAAAAATAACATCAACAGTCTTTCCTGATTCAGGGTTGCCACAAACCTTCAATTTGTAAAAGAAACAAACAAACAAAACAAAACAAAAGACACAACTCAGTATCTGTGAAGTACAATAAAGCAGAGCACAGTAAAATGGGGCAAGCCTGTACATTCCTAGGCATGTGGAAATTTGGCAAGGATGAGCTGAGGAGCTGCTGCTCTCTGGCTCTGGATTAGACCATCTGTGCATCTGAAAGACCTTTAATGAAATCCAACATAATCAAAAGTGGCAATTCTATAGAAATACAGGTCACCAACCTAACAACCATCTGCAAGTGGAAAAATGTTGTAGAAGTCTCTATTGTTGTTTAGTTCTAGTCCCATGTTGGGTTTGTTTAAGTGAGGACTATTGTCTTCATCATGAAGCTTCCATCAAATCATTATGGGTTACAACTAGAAAAAGAGTAGGAGAGAGAAAAACAACAACAACAACAACAAAAAACCACCTCCTAGTTGATGAATATTTATCTCTTTACTCATTCCTTTACTCATTAACTAATTATTTTGTTATCTTTGAGTCACCTAAACCTTATTGAGCATAAAATGATTAAGTGGGAATTGGGCAGACGGTGGAGTTGGGTGGATCTTAATTATGCTGCACTGCAAAAGAGTGAAGTCCCTAATTCTACATAAAGGGAAAATCCCCTTGCAGATGGAAATTTGGTCATTGATTTTTTTTTTTTTTTTTTCCACACTCAAGAGCCTACAATCCTCCTCCCACTGCGACTGCCTGGAGAATCCTGATCAGGATAGAACTCTCAGAATTTTCAAACTGGAGCTCGAGAAGCCATTCCCAGGTTAATGAGCACAGAGCAGCAGGCATTTTGAGGAGTTTATTTGGAGAAAGGAAACGTCTGCAGAAATCAAGTGATTAAGATGTGATACTCAAAGCGAACTCTGAGCGATCTCATTAGCAGAGACTAAGAATAGTCTACAAATGTAATAAGAGCCCTGATACAAGGTCACAAACATCCCAGTGCAGGCCAGCTGTGTGGGGCCCAGTGAAGAGAAAGATGGAGAACCTAACTGGACCAGATCATGAAATCTCCCCTAGGATAGAGCAGAGTTTTTCCCCACATCCTAAGGGAGGAAGAACCAGAAATGTATATGAAGGTTTCCACTGAATATTATTCGTAGTTCTCCAGATGTGCTTATGTATATATATATATTTTTTAAGATTTTATTTATTTATTTGACAGAGAGAAAGAGAGATCACAAGTAGGCAGAAAGGCAGGCAGAGGGCGGCGGGGGTGGGGGTGGGGAAGCAGGATCCCCGCTGAGCAGAGAGCCCGATGCGGGGCTTGATCCCAGGACCTTGAGATCATGACCTGATCTGAAGGGAGAGGCTTAACCCACTGAACCACCCAGGTGTCCCTGTGATTATATATATTAAAATGTATATATTTCTATACCATGATATAGATTCAATTATTCCCAATTAATTTAAATAACTCCTATACAGAGTGTCACTTTCTCACAGATTTTCCTTCAGAAATCTCCCTAAAAGGACCCCTTACTCACCTGCACACAGTGACACATCTCCTCTCTCTGACATTACATTATTTACTCTTCCCTTTTTAAAACTATATTCCCGCCTTCAGAAGAATACAAGTTTCCTGAGTAGAGGGAAATTATATAGCTTGTTTACTATCTTATTTCCTGAGCCTAGAATAATGTTTGGCACATGATAAGTCACTCAAATAATTATTAAATGAAAAAAATGAAGAACCTTTTTCATGTCTTCATAAAACCTTTACCTAAACTATACTTCTCTGCATTGTTTTATGAATGAAAATATTGAAATGGAGGTTTTGGCTAAGGAACTAAGACATGGTAGATGATACATTCCAAAGAGGGCACAAATTTACAGTGGGGGCGGTCACATATTTGCATACCTCATAACCCCTTACACAGAACAAAGACATCAATGAACCAGAGAAGGCTAATAAAGAGGATTTCTTTGGAGAGAGCTATCCCGTGAATTCCATTCCTAAAGAATGTGATGGGTAGTCTCTACATCCTAATCCTCAGCTTAGAGAGGGACTTCAGGGAGATCATTAGAGGATTTTTTGAAGGAATTGTCAGAAGGTTATGACTATCACCAATTCCAAAACCAAGGATTCCTATCCCTCACCTCAAGACTAAGGATAAGGTTGTGAGGGCACAGTGCAATAGACATTGCAGGGTGGTGTCTAAATCCCACCTGAAAAATCTCAAAAGCAAGAGACCAAATACTGATTGCACATATGAGGGAGTTGATGAGAAAGTTGTAAAGATATCTTAGATTCTATGTAAAAGGGTTTTTTGAAGAAGTCAACACCTTCCCAGAGGGAATCTGAAAGTATTTCTGGACACCGAGCTACTGACAGAATAAGTGATAGTCAGAGAGTCTCACTCTCACCAAAGCAAATTTGGGAGGAGTCAGAGAGAAGGGATGGGTCACCAAAGAACAGAGTCCCAGGGGAGTTACCCTAAGAAAGTCAATTTCAAGTGTCTGGCAAACCCAAAGATATTGATGTCAACTCAAAACAGTACCAGGCAAGGAAAAGCTATTCTACCCAACACTTAACTTACTTTCCCTAACCATGATAACATGTAAGAATCAGAATTAGGAGTAGGCAGATAGGAGAAAAGAAGGAATAGAAGGTTCTATGACAATATAGAGAAGAATCCAGTCATGTCCATTCCCCAGTCTGTGATGTGAGGCTTCCTATCTGAAATCAGGCTTATGCTGAGGAAGGCAGGCTTCTTAATATTGAAATGAGTTCAAAGTTTTGAATTATATAATTTGGATATGTCAATTACTTACCACAGTGCATTATATTACATAAACATTTCCAGAAAGTTTTCAACTAGGGACCAAAGCAAAACTAGTCCCAAAGAGTAAGTTTGAAATGTGAGAGAAAAATGAAATTGCCTTATAATTACATCCACAGTTTGTATTTATTCAAAATAATAGTTACAATATTTTTACTGATTTCAAAATCATAGTGGGTCCACAGTACGAGCTCTCAGAAATGCTCTCTCAAATATTAAATTTCAAATTTTAATCTTATTTCTGTCTGATTTTGCTTTACATTTTGCTAATGAGTGATAATAAAGACAATGACATTTAAATAAATAATTAAATTGAGAATAGGGCTCCCAAATTGATACATATAAATTATTTTATAACCAACAACAAACAATTCCCAATGTTTAAATATTTTCTAAAAGAGCTCATTGACAGAAAGCTACATTTAGGAGATGTTTTGTTTTGTTTTGTTTTGTTTTTAAATTAGAGGCAGTAAGTCTTGTCATATTATCTGGAAAAAATACTACTCTACAGAAGAATTTAAGAAACCTGGAAGAACGAGATAAAATATCTATGTATATGTGTGTGTGGATGTGGGAGGGAGTGAGACACATAAGACGCAGAGTTTAGGAGAATACAAAACAGTAAATACTTTTGGTTAAAAAAAATAGCATTAAAAGGGACCTCTCCCATTGTAGTATAATACTAATTATTGGTTTCAACTGGTCTTTGTGAGTTCTCATGTTTTTATAAAATAGCACACCAGAAAGAATTGTGTTTGGTTGCCCATATTTTCCCTTTTCTTGACTCTTTTTATGGAAGTGTTTGAAACATCAATTTCCTGAAATAAAGAATAATCAACTGATCTGACTGGTCAAAAAGTTGAAAAATTGGCAAGTTGCATATCTATCCCAACTCAGTATCTGTCTTTGGGTGTCTTTAAAAGCTGGCAAGCCAAGAGAAATGCAATTTAGAAGCATTAAAAATAGGGGGAAAAAAAAAACCAAACACCCAGCATTAACGTCCTAATTTATATAGACAAAATTCACTCTAATTAGAAGTCTTTCATTCTATTTTGTGTCCTCACACCAACTGATTTGAAAATACTGCCACATATTCACACTCTGTCCAGAACTACAGAGACAAAAGCAATTGAGATTGGGATAGGTTTTGTCCCTTCCTCATTATTGACTTGCAATTCTAGAAACCACTGCTGATGATGAGGAAGATAAATGGGGAAGCAAAGCAAAGGTAGGACTTTTACCCTTATGCCTGTCTCTCAAGACCAGAAAAACTCCATGATGGCTAATTTGATTAAGAACTCAGTATTTTAAATATTCATGAATGAGTGCAAGGGGGCGATGGGTCATATTCATCATTCCATTTATTTAACTTCTTACTCATCATTATCATCATTTTATTATCTGAAAAACTGGTTCCGGGGGGGGGGGGGAAGACTAACCATTTGATCATTATTGTACCGATGTCACTTCCAGTGCCAGTATTGTTGTCTCTTCTCCAGGGACTCAGTCTGTTTGACCTCCTTTAGCTCATAAACATCCCTGATGCAAATTCTCTTCACCTTTGTTTTCCTTTTGGCATTTTTCTTTGGTGGAAAGGCTAAAGGAAAATGGATTCTAATAATTTTTGGTTCAGAATTAGAGAAGGACACAAATGGAATGAAGAATTAAAAAAAAAAAAAATTGCTTCCTCTTGTCCCAGGGTAAGAGGGAGAGCAACCTGTTTGACTATCTTTGCCCTCTCTTCAAGACTACTAAAATTTCTTGCCACTATTCTAGGAGTTAGAAGATTGTTCTGTAATTATGCTTTTGCCTGAATAGCAAGCTTCTTGAAACCGGCAAGTGTTTTGTCATCTTTGTAGCCACATTTCCTTGTTTTGCCTATTCCCTGCCTAGTTCCTTGTTTTGTTTTGTTTGTCAGGGCCAAGTACTATACCAAACTCTTTATGTAAGAAATATCATTTCCATCTACTTCAATGACAAAGGGATAGTGACTTAATCAGGTTAACCAACTCAGCCAAAGCTGGTAAGTAGCAGAGCCAGCTTTCTTGTCCAGGCTGTCCAAATTCAAAGATGAAGCACTTTAACTTGTATTTCTAAGTACCTACTCAGAAAGAAAGGCTTAGACAATCTTTACTGTGATCATTTTCACAAAACGGGATTGAACTCCCAACTTCCTCATAGCCTTTCTGCATGAGACGTTCTCATTTGCCATCTCACCCCATCTACAAGCTTTATTATCCCTCTAATCACGTCCACTACCTATCTCTTCTGTCTTTTGTCTTCTATTACAGTTTTGTTAAAGGGCAGCAACCATATTGCACATAGTCTTGATTAAGCAGGCATGCCATCTGTCAGGGAGCCAAGTAAGAAAAGTCCTTATAGTGGTCCCCTTAAGCCACTGCTTGGCACCTTTCCCAGAAAGCACAGTGCATCTTATCCATACCCAATCCACCATACCATGTGCAAGAACATTTATTCCCATTAAAAGTTTCAGATCTATTTTGAACCAAATTTTATAATACAGCCCAGAGAGAATGATAGTTTCACATTATCTTGAAGGTTTGATTTTAATAAGGATTGGCTGTCTCTCAGAGGGTTTAGAACAAAGTGTGCGGCATTTCAAAAGGAGTCACCACATCCTTTGAGATTCTAAGGTTCTAAATCTCTTCTGATTCCTGCTGGAGGTGAGAGTGAGGTACTATAAACTTCCTCTTAAAGTAACCCCTGTTTGTAACACGCCTACACTATAAAGACATTTGGTGGCAGTTCTACAGTAGGATGTGAAATTAAAAGAAATTATACACACAGCCTTGTATCTATATATATGTGAATGTGTGTATAATCTGAAGTTCAGTATGCTGTTAAATATAAATTGGACTGTAAGTTGCTTCCAGACTCCGTATAACTTATGAATAGAAATTGCCCATAATAGCATAACAGCAATTATGGTTACCTGGTTAGAAATACCAAGTAAAAGAAAACTCGCAAGCCGCGTGTGGTAGACACAATTCCAAGACGACGCCATGCCACACCACCCTCTGAGGCTGAGCAGGGCTTGTAACTTGCTTCCAACCAATGTTAAATTACCAAAGTGGTGGGGTAGTCACTACTTTGATTGGCGTACATTATACAGCAAAGGTAACAGGAGGTAAGATCTGTCTTAGGAGACTGTAGAAAGAGATTCACCTGTTGGTCTTAAAGCACTAAGCTGCCATGTTGTCATAAAAGAGCCACATGGCAAGAAATTATAAGTGGCCTCTTGTTGCTGAGCATGTGGCCCACTGGCAGCCAGCAATAAAGACAGGACCTCAGTCCGAAGCTAGGAGGAGTTGCCAATAATTACTTAAGTTTAGAATAGAACCCCAAGCCCTACCTAGAGCCTGGTCAATAACTTGACTGAAGTCCTCTGCAAACCTGAACTGAAGACCCAGTCAAGCTGTATCCAGAATCCCATCCCCAGAAACTGAGAACATAAATACATATATGTTGTTCTAAGCTAATACATTTGTAGTAATTTATAACACAGCAATAGAAAACTAAGATATATAAATATATTTTTCCCTATTTATTTCCTGAAATTGTAGTGTCTGCTTTTCAGTCTTTTCTTTTCTTTTTTTAAGATTTTTTTATTTACTTGACAGAGAGAGATCACAAGTAGGCAGAGAGGCAGACAGGGGGAGGGGGGAAGCATGCTCCCCACTGAGCAGAGAACCCAATGTGGGGTTCGATCCTAGGGCCCTGGGATCATGACCTGAGCTGAAGGCAGAGGCTTTAACCCACTGAGCCACCCAGGCACCCCTGCATTTCAGCCCTTAGAAAAATTATCTCCTTTTGATAATTCAGTAGAATATGAATAAACAATGTTCTTCTGTGGGGTGGCGGGGGGAGGGAAGACACCCTAAATTAGATATTACAGATTATGAATTAAGTGGATATAGGTATGTTCTGTAGAAACTGCAAGAACAATTTACAGTTGATATCAATCTGGTATATAGTTCAGGGCATGTTACCAAAGTAGGGTATAAATATATTTCTTCAGGAATCTTAAAAATATAAAAATAAAATTACCATCATAACAAATATATACACAGGTATTTATTGGAAAACCAAGCATCATCATACAAATATAACCTTAAGGAATTTATTCTGTGGTTGGCAGAAGTAAGAGCACATGAAAGAAAATGGCATATAACCGAGTATATCACTTTCACATGTGTATCTTGATGTGTGTATGTGTATTTGTAGCTGTGTATGGGTCTGCAAGTGTCTTTATGACACAGTTGTATGTGTCTGTGTATGCTTCTGTGTGTATGTGTCTGTGTATATGCCTTTTTGTTTGTTTATATCTTCTGTATGTATGCTGTGGTAGTCTACGTGTGTATCTCCCTGGGGGGCAAAGCATGTGTATGTGTCTGTGTATCCATGTGTATGAGGAAGCCTGGGGAAAAGGGGAAAAAAAGACAAGTGTACCCCTTTAGAGGCATTTACAAATATTAATAAAAAATAGAGAAGAAAAAACAAACAAAAACCATTGCAGACATTGGACTCTGCAATCTAGTATTCTAATTCTGCAATATACCGTTAACCCTTGAACAATGTGGGGTTAGGCGCACCAACCCACCACATAGCCAAAAATCCATGTATAATCCCGAAAACTTAACTAATAGACCACTGTTCACTAGAAGGCTTACCAATAACACAAACAGTTGGTTAACACATATTTTGCATGTTATATGTATTATATACTATATTCTTATAATAAGTAAGCTAGCTGGTCTCTCTGCTGGTACAACCACTTTAGAATACTGTTTGGTTGTTTTTAATAAAGCCAAACATATTCATTCCTATAACCCAATAATTCCAGTCCTAGGTGTCTATCACGAGCACAAATGTGTACATAACTTCACCAAAGGCACATATAAGAATGTGTACAGTCTCAGTGTTTAGTCCTCAGAGACCCAAACTAGAAATGTCCCCATGAATATCAACATGAATGGATCAACTGTGGCATATGCACCTAATAGGATATAATACAGAAACGAGAATAAGCAACCTATAGTCTCACAATATATGAATTGGTCTCATAAATATAGTGTGAATGAACACAAGAAACTAGATGCAAAAAGAGCATCATGTGAGTTACACAGAGTACACAAACAAGCAAATATAATCTATATAGGCAAACATTAAAAAAAAAACAAAAACTGGTCCCTTAGAAATCCTGACAGTGATCATCCTTGGGGAGTACACAAGGGGGGTGGGGCACCTGAGATTAGGACATTTGTCAGCTTCCTACTGTGGACACTGGTTACCTAAGTGCATTCAATTTGTGAAAGGCCATGGATATGTATGCTTCTGATAGATGTACTTCTCTTACAGAACATTAAATATTAATGTAAAAATTTTTAAAACTCTCATAGTGTCAGGCAACAGGCTAATCCATATGAATGTGATGAGAAAAAGTTGCAACCCTGCTGCCCTAGAAGAAAATGGTTTTCCAACTGGGTAATGACCACTAGGTGGTCATGAAATCAATTTATGGATCATGACCTGCATTAAGTAAAATGAAAGAGAGTAGAACGGAAAAGAGCAGAGTGCCTCATATAGCGGAACTTGTTTTGTGATATACAAGAATTTTTAACTGGGTTATAAATAGATGTGTTTACAATGGGGCAGAGATGTAAAATGTACTTTTATTATGGGTCACAGCCAAAAAGGGGTGGAATTATTGTGAGGACATACCCATGATATAAGTTCATATATTAGCATCTTAGTCTCCCTGAATGCCTCCTGCATATCCCATCCCTACGTTATACTCCCTTGGACCAGAGAATTCACTCATTCCACATCAACCAAGTGAAGAGGCATTTCAATGGGGGAATCCCAGAGAACCGTGAAAGTACTTTGACTATATATCCATATACATATACTATATGTATCCATATATATATTATGTATCCATCAATATTACCAACCATTGGATCTATCATTCCTGGCCATTTGCCAGAACACCTAAAACTTTCCCCCCAGTGTATGGCCTAGAATCCTGCAAATTCCTACCATAACAGGGAAAACTGCTGTCCTCCAAATGGAAGGTTTGCCTTGAAAGTACATAGACTCTGTTTCAACCATTTTCCCTGTAACATTGTAGCAGATGTAGCAAGTGGTAGCACTGTGTATCAGTGAACATGCAGAATGGAAAATATTACTCATTTGCATATTCCCAAAATAATGGGATGAAGATAATAATTAATAGCTATTTTTATACCCCTTGATTTAATTAATTCCAGCTAAGATGTTTGTAAACATGTGATGTTATGTTTGGATAAATGTGTCAATGTGAAAATTAGTCACTAATACAAGGAACTAAGGAAAAATTTTTAAAAAGCCACTAGCAGAAGGCGGGCCTAGGTAATTCCCCATTTTCCAGTGTGGGACATGTTTACCCACAGAGATCAGTAGTGGTGATATTCTGTGACAAAACAGGCTCCGGAGAGATGGCGGGGAAGCAGCATCAGCAGAACAAAGGGGTGGACCACTGCGTGGGGTGAGGCTCGTTACAGGAGTCCTGGTAAAATCAGATGAATGCAGGGTAGGAAAGGGCCGTGTCTGGAGGTGGGGGCCATTTCACTTCAAGCCCACTTTTGCATAATATTCTTTCTGAAGGAAAGGAGATTTAAAATACGGAAACAGAAGAGGAAACATGACTGCAGAGGGAGCCTGTTTTATGGAGGGACAGAGGTTATCGCAAGGCTCTTGGCACAATCAAATGGAGGCTATATAGTGCTGCTGAAAGAAGAGACAATGACAAGGGACAATGATTAAAGGGACAATGACAAGATGTGCAGGATCATTAAAAGGCTAATTTTTTTTAAGGGAATGCCATTTAGATTGGCACAGAGTGAAAAGGAAAGGGGTCCTGGGTAAGGATGCCCAATGGCCAGAAGTGCAACATGGTTAATGGGGCTGAGGGGATCTCTCAGGTTTGCCCCAGTTTGGCTCCAAACCTCCTGATATTTCAAGTCGAGGAACCCACTTCACATCTGTGTGGATTCGTCACATTCAAAAGAAGAAAAGGACCCCGAAAATCTCCACAGTATGCAGGGGCATTCCTTGGCGCTTATTAAAGCTGGAAGCACAGAGGACAAAGACTTCCTGCTTTCTACACAGCCAAAGGCTCCTGCTCTGTGAAGGGTCAGCTGGGGAAGAGAGACCTCATAACAGAGTTAATGATCATAGTCCTGCTTAGCCAATTAATGCACTGACTCATGTGGCGTGAAGACACAACTTAAAAGGCTCCACACCAGCTGAGAAGTCTGGGCTGGGGTGGGGAGGGGGAGGGAGCAGGGAATCTTTTCCATAACAAGAATGAAGGAGAATCTTTAATTTTCTGCTAATTACATCTTTTAAATGTATAATTTCTGGCAGTGCAGGTAGGCAAAAATCAAATCAGGGCTGCCATGACACAGCGGTTCCATTTTAATTAAAAGCCATCACCTTTGCATTACCTCACACAAGGGCGAAGATTGGAGTCACCTGGATCTCATATTTACTTGAGCTTTTCCTTTTTAACTTTTGTATGAATGACTCTAACCATCGACTTTTATAAAATAACTGCAATAAAACAGTTCTGTTCACAATAACACAAAAAACTAATGAAAATGCATTCCCATGAATTCACCTTCCTTTATATAAATACATGTATATACGTTGTACATCAACATAGGTCGTGGAAATATATAATATTGAGAGTTATTTTTCTGAGGCACAGTAAGGTCTAAGTAGGGTCCTGGTGTTCTGAAAGGGTTTATGTACCTTGCTAACTAAATGACTGGCCAGTCAGTTGGGAGGCAGTTCTTCCCACAGATCCAGTTTCAATATTATTCCGTAAGAGTGAAATTCTGGCATAGGAAAGAATTTAAGATATTAGTAGATATGCATCTATTTATCTACCTAAAAACCCTGCCTAGGGGATTCTTATAACGTATGAGATAGAGTTCTGGTGAATAAATATTTGGGAGGTGGGGAGTGTCAACCCTAAAGTATGAAAATTACCTGAAATTAATTTATTTAATTATTAGCAAGTTTCCACAAGAGATGTGCAAATTTTGTATTTCAGTAGGTATATGGATGTGTGTATACATACAGCACATATATATGTATATCTTTGCAATGTAACACTTTGAGGAAGTCTGCTCAATGTGCTGTTTATAGTTGGGGAAAACAAGCACATGTTCATCCGTTGAGATTCCATTTCTTTCTGTTGTAAGGAGTTATAATCTGTTATATCTTAGCCTATAACTTCCTGGACCAAGTCTAGTCTCCTATTTAAAAAAAAAAGAAAAAGAAAAAGAAAAAAATATATATATATATGTTTACATCACTGGAACAATTCACACTTCACACCATTTCCTTATATGCACTAATTATATATAAAGGCAGGCCATTTTGTTTCAACCCAACCCCAGACTAGTGTTGATTACTGCTATATTATTAGAATGTTAATTTGGGAACTTTCTAATTGTCTTTCCCTTTTGCAGACACAAGCTAATGTTAGACTTTAGTTATGAGACACATTTAATTTCTTTTGTGTGAAGGAGACACCAGTAAGGCTGGCATGGCTTCATGATAATATAATGCGCATAGTGGTCCCTGATAAAGCCTAAAATGAGGTATTATTAAATACAGAGTCCCGTTTTCATTCTGTCAAAAGCCTACCTACAGGGGTGGTACGTGTGAGTGGGCTTCTGCTTATGAATATTTGTGTGTGTCCTTCTGCAACCCAACACACACATATGAATTGTTAGAAGGAAGTGGAAGGGAAGCAGTTTACCCGGTGAGTCATCACACAGTCCCAGCTTTGTTCCAGTGCAGTCATAGCTGCACATTAATTTGGATGCTAACTCTGTTCCAGTGGTAAACACAAAAGCAGAGAACCTTGTGCACCCAAGGAGCTGCTTTAAAGGGCTCACTTAGGGAAAACATCTGCAGTGCCTATTTTAAATCGAGACCTCAAAATTCCATCTTCCGTGAAAGTAAGCTACTCATTGCCCAGTGAACTAAAGGGGCATATGCCTCCCAGTGCAGCTATATTAAGAGAGGAAAAGAACGGAAAAAGTAGAATTAACCAGAGAGGAAAGGAAAAGAGGATGGAAGGAAAAGTGAGATAAATAATGGAGGACATTCCAGAAATATCGGTGGGGTACCGGGGAAGTTATGCTAATGTCTCCAGGGTTAGGCCGATGCTATAAGAAATCCGAGGTCTACTGGAAGCATGTCTCATTGCTAAGAAGTTAGAAATCCAAGGTATGAGAAAAGAAGCCTTCGATCTGGTCACTTCATGGGAATTTACCAGTGGATTTACAATTCTGGAAATTTTAGGCTCACTTTATCTTCCCAACACAAGAGCAAGAAATAAAAGGAGAGTATTTTTATTCACGATGTGACACATATGATTAGAAGAGGATGTCTGTGATGACCCTTTTCATGGATAACACTGTAAGGTAAACAGGCTGCTTTATTTGCAGGACTTCTCAGAGTCTTTGACATGCTAATGGCCTCTACCCTTTCCAAGGGGGGGAAGGTAAGCAATATGTAGTAGTGAGAAAGTGGATCAAGCCTTCCTTTACCCAAAGCATTTACATTTATTTTTGTTCCCCAAAGCTTATTTTAGGAAAAGCTTGAAGTAAACATCAGTTAAGATATCTAACAACAGGGACATCTGGGTGGCTTAGTCGTTAAGCGTCTGCCTTGGGCTCGGGGTCCTGGGATTGAGCCCTGCAGGCTCCCTGTATGGGGCTCCCTGCTCTGTGGGAAGCCTGCTTCTCCCTCTGCCACTCCTCCTGCTTGGGTTCCCTCTCTCTTTGTGTCTCTGTCAAATAAATTAATAAAATCTTTTAATAAATTAAATTAAAATAAAATAAAAAGATACCTAACAATATCTTATACTAAAAAGAACTCACTATTTGTAAAAGCAATTGAAAAAAACCCAAAAACTTCTGAAAAAAACTTATTCTAGCATTACTTTAGGAATTGATTTTTATATTGTTTGGTGGAGTATAGTAATTATTTTATCAAACTTGATCACAAACTGATTTATATAGAGTTTTTTTGGTAGTTTCTGCATATTGACATCATTTACTTAATGCATGAAATAAAATCTCTTGAAGTTCAACATTAAACTTAGCTTGAAAAGATTAAGACATTAAATCTTAGAGAAGCAGGGTAAAAATGTTTGAGTAAAAATTCTAGTGATAACTGCAATCATCTAGAGACTTGCAAATCTAGGGCACTGATTTTTGCTAGACCTATTAATTAAATGAGGCAATGCATTAAAATGGTTTACATTGTACTTGGCACATATAAACCTATGAGTAGTAGTTATTTTCATGTACTATTGATATTTTTATATCATAGATACATTAAATAATGGGATCTTTATGAGTATGGAAATGACTTCCTAAAAATAAGGAAAGGGACCTAAGTGGTAACCTTACAAGTATTTGCAGAGGTAATCAGTTTCAAATGAGGTCATTAGAGCGGGTCCCAGTCCGAAAGGACAGGTATCTTCCCATAAAGGGGAAATTTGGATGGAGACAGACAAGCGCAGAGGGGTGATTACGTGAGGACATACAGGGCAGAGAAAGCCATTGTCTGCAGTGATGTTTCTACAAGCCAAGGAACACCAAGGATTGCCAGGAAACACTAGAAGCTAAAGGAAGCATGGGAAAAGTCTCCCTTAGAGAATCCTTCCCCTAGAAAGATTCCCCTAGAGTCCCAGACAGCGTGGTCCCACTCATGCCTCGACTACAGACTTCGGGCCCACAGACTGTGAGGCAATACTGAAGCCCCCCAGTTTGTGGTGGTTTGTTCCCACAGCCCTAGGAACAGATACACTGCGTTGGCCGTCTTCTTTGTATTACTTGTCACAACTGTAATCATTACTTGGTTTATCATTGCCTATATTCAACCCTAGAGTGGAAACTCCGTGAGGGGCACAGATCTTGCTTGTGTGGTTACCTGTTGTATTGCCTGGTTCTAAGAAAGTGTCTGGCAGAAATTTGTGCTCAGTAAATACACAATAAGTTAACGAATGGTATAGCTGGAGGAAACACTGATCAAGCTTTAAGGACAATCAACAAGAACACCTGTAACTATCCATTACTCATTTCTGTATTTGTTTGTTTGCTTTCTCTGCTCAAAGCTTCCTTTAAATCTAATCCTTCCCAGGAGTACAATTAATTGGGTGACTCTGTCTACAAAGGCCTATAGATTGTTATGGAACTAAAACCCCAGTGGATCTACTTAGTGCTCAGATGATGATACTTCTAGAACATCGGTGACTTTCCATAGGAGGAGGAAAAAGCAAAGAATCCTTTGAAACAAAACCAGGGTAAAAATAGAAAATACTTTCTGCCACCTGTCCCATACATGTGTCATGGTTTGGGTCAACTGTTGATGGGAAATGTGATCACAGGTATTTTTAAACCAAGGCACTCTGTAAATACAGTGGTGAAATATGTTACTTCTCTTTTATTGGAAGGCAGTGAGGTATTACAATTAAAAGCACAGGTTCTGGAGTAAGAGAACCCTCATTAGGGTCCAGGCTCCCTTACTTACAAACTGTGTGACCCTGTACAAGTTGCATTCTCTTCGAGGCCTGTTTTCCCCACCCCTTACCATGTGGAGAGGAAACAAAACAAAACAAAACAAAACAAAACAAGAAATAAGAGTACCTACCCTAAATCATGAATGGGAAAATGATGTTTGCAAAATAATAGCACACTGCATGACACATAGTAAAAACGCAGTAAATGCTATTCTAAGAGCTCTTTGGTCACAGAATCCACTGATACATACAGACTTAAAATGCATTCTTTTACTCACACATGAATGACATACCACAGACCCACAATGGAAACCTATTTTTCCTTCCATTGGCCTTGACCACTAACTGAGGGTTAACTGATTTAAATGAACATGAAGACCAGGAGTCACATTAACATGTAGAAGTCATATGTCCAGGGCTGTTGTTTAATCCCCAAATAGTGATTTATCCCAAAATGCTAAAGAAACATAAAATAATCCTTCTCAAAATTGTCATTTGAGCTTGTTGGAAGGCTAAAGACATCTCCATTTCATGATGAATCCAAAGGAGGACCCAGCTGTGTGTGTGACATTTTAAATTTTTTTCTTCATGAAGACATATTTATGAAGCAGACACAGGAAGAGTCTCATGTGTGTTTTTACATCTTCTTCCTATATTATAACCATAACAGCAGTCTAGTATTTGATCATAGGACAATATGAATCACAGAGACAAAGGAAAATGCAAGAATCATAACAATAACTGGTGGTTTTTATTGCATGATGGTTGCTAAAGTATTTTTCTACCCATTAGCTCCTTTGATCTTCCCTGAAGACAGGTCAAATAATTATAGGTAATATTTCCATTTCAGAGTAGAGGGAACTGAGGTCAAATGATTTGGTTGAAGTCACAGAGCTACTTTGGGATAGAGATAGTACTACAACTACAATTTTCAACCCCAAATCTCCTTTTCTCCCATTACAACTTGCTGCAATAATTATGTAGTAACTGAGATGCACAGATTGATGATCTAGAGAGAGATTACATGAATATATCTAGTCTCTACCATTCCCAGATAAGATAATTTCAGTTTGTCAGCTTTGAATACTCTCTATCTTGCCTCTCTTGAGTACTAACATCATAAAGCAGTGGTTGCATAATAGATTTGATTGTGTTAAACTGACATGATGCTGTTTACCCACAAAGCTAGAGATTTAATGTCACTGACTAAATTTTCCATTAAATGAAAATCCAAGAAGTTGTCTAGATATTATTCTAAATGATCTCAAAATTCATAGCAAAATGGGTAAAAGGAAGTGAATGGTTGCTTTGCTCTCTTAGCTCAACATCCAGGCTTCCCAGTGAACAAGGAAAACTGGAGATCATGTCCTGTTTTTCTCCGGGAAATCCTCCACTTAGTCAAAGTCACAGCTGAATTCTTCTACCCAGACAAAGCAGTGTCCAAATCCAGGCTGACAGGCCATACCAGGAAACCATTCAAGTTCAGAGTCTCATCTTTCATAGGAAGCCGGAGACTGTCTCCTCACAGCAGCCTCAGACCAGCCTCCTCTAAGTAGTGATGGCAATTGGACACCATCTGGCTAACCAGACCCTGACCCTTCAGTGCTGCTACAGACATACTAAAATGCAAAAGCTTGTCCTTGATGAGCTCCAGGCATCTAAGCATTCCCAAAGCACCACAGCCTCACTTAAAGCTTCCAGAACACAAGGTCTCCTCCCTATAGATTCCATTTACAGTATTTCAGCACTGGATTACATACTGTCTTCTGCTCCCTAATTGCTTTATGTATTATTCCCTTCTTGCTTCTCCAACACATTCCTTAGTCATTTAACATGTTTTTAACTCTCACAGCAACTCATCCTGCCATGACGGTACGTATGAGTTCAGCGACTCTGAGCTATGCCCTCGGCTAGGTCGTGGGGGCTATAAAGGTGATGCATCAAGAAGCTTTGTCCTCCAGAAGCTCCCAGTGTACTCATGGAGACCCTCACATTCACAGCTTACACTGATATGATCCAAGAGCTACGCTGGCAGCATAAATACATCGTTGGGGAGCTGAAGGGAGAATGAGATGACATAATAAACAACGTGATATTCCCTGAGAGAAAAGGAGGATGAGTGGAGGCAAGAGTATTTCAGGTAGGAAGAGTATGACCAAATTCACCTAGTTTTTATTAAAGAGTTGGTTTGGCGTGTTTTAATAATATCAAATGGGGCAGTGAGACTACACTGAAGAATGAAGATTATTAAACAGAGTGGTACTACATAGAAAAGGAAACGGAAGACTTTTGGGTTGTCTTCTCTGCTATATAGACTAATTGAGTGCAGGGACAATGTGTTTCTTTCCCTGCTTCATTACCAGTACATGGCGCAGTGTCTAGTATATAGCAGCTATTTAGGAACCTTTTTTTTCAAAGGTTGATGAATGAATGAATGAAAGACTGCGAGATAGAGAGCCAAGCATGATATTCCAGCAAGAGAATACTACGATGAGATTGGGTTGTGTGTTTTTTCGTTTTGTTTTGTTTGTGATTTCACTTATTATTTATTTATTTAAGAGGCGGGGGGTGGGGGTGTTGCAGAAGGAGAAGGACAAGCAGACTCCATGTTGAGCCTAGAGCTCAACACAGGGCTCGATCTCGGGACCCTGAGATCACGACCTGAGCTGAAATCCAAAGTCAGAGGCTTAACCGACTGAGCCTCCCAGGAGCCTCAGAGATTGAGTCTTAAAAGACAACTTTAGGTCCTACCTTGATATCTTTCTTTCTACTTTTAAATTTGCTTTTATTTTTTTAATAACATATACTTTATGACTTAATATGTCTCCGAGTTTCAACCCTTGTCCTCCTATAATCTCTTCTCAACAAAACAATGAGAATACTCACACAAAGCAAGTCAAATCAGGACCCTCTCTGACCAAAACCCACCATTGGCCATTCACCTCACTTAGGGTAAAAACCATCATCCTTCCAATGGCTTGAAAGGCTTTATACCATCACTATGTCTTACTCTCCTTAAATTTAAGTCTAACTTATTTCTCTTGACTGTTGCCCCTTAAATCATCCTGGATTCCTTGGCACCATCTGGATATACCAGACATGCATCTGCCCATTCTCTCTGCCTGGAACTGTCTTCTCCCATAGCCATGAAGTTCACTTCCCCACCTCCTTTCCGTAATTACTTAAATGTCACTTTCTCATAAAGTCCTCCCTAAGAAATTAGTTCAAAATTTTATAACTTCGGGGCGCCTGAGTGGCTCAGTGGGTTAAAGCCTCTGCCTTCGGCTCAGGTCATGATCCCGGGGTCTTGGGATCAAGCCCCACATCTGGCTCTCTGCTCAGCAGGGGGCCTGCTTCCACCTCTCTCTCTGCCTGCCTCTCTGCCTGCCTCTCTGCCTACTTGTGATCTCTGCCTCTCAAATAAATAAATAAAATCTTTAAAAAATAAATAAATAAATAAAAACTCACCTGAAAAAAAAAATTTATAACTTCATTTCCCCCCCCCCACTCTTCTCCCTTACCCAGGTCTGCTTTTTCTTTACATATAGTATTTATCTCACTCAACCATTATTCTGTACTAATTTCCTTTCCTTTCCTTTTTGTCCTTGTTTTCCATCTTCTCTCACTTGACAAGAACAGAGATTTTTATCTATATTTTCCACACTGACATCCCCGAAGTGTTTATACGTAGTGTTAAGCTCGGCACATAGTAGGTGCTTCAGAGATGGTTCTGAATTGCACTGAATGGTTAGATGTCTGAATAAGGATTTTGGTTTTGATAAATATAAAGCAGTAGGAGGTGCAATTGACTTGACAAGGTTGCAAGGTGGTTATTAAAAATGAATGCTGTAATAAATGTTAAAATCCTAATGAGAGTATAAGGTTCCATATGCTTATATATCAGTATTTTATCACTAGCATCACAAACAACATGACCCAAAATAGACCATCAATTCATCTCACAGACATCTGGAGGCTGGGCTCCTCAATGGCAGGAAAAGACCGGAAAGAAATAAAGTGAGTTCCTGAAGAATATAGAAATGTAAATTCATTCACTTGATAAACACAACTGGACAGAGGATAGGTTTTGCCAATTCTGCCCACCTAAGCTGAATATATTTAAAAGGTAGATGGATGAACAGTTGTGAAATGATGAGCCCGAGGGAGAATGCAACATGGATGACTCAAAGGAAAGACTAGGAAAAAATGAGGGTGTACGATGCCAGTCAACGTGGCCAAACTGCAGCGGCTGGGAACCAATGAGACCAGACATATCCATTTACTGCTTAAGGGACAGAAAAGTAAGCCAGACAGTTACAGAATACATCTACTATTGACCAACTCTTCCATTATTAAACTACTGTTTGACCTTCGGCAAACATCAAAATATCCCATGTGTTTCATGTTTGCCCCTCTGGATCCACTCTTCATGCTGCTTCACCAAGTAAGACATGGGCTTGTACTATTAAATCAATGGGTTCCTTGGTCCTCAAAGTTTGATTGGACTTCATCTGATGGGGGACGCCAGCAGAAGGTTAGAGTGGGAGTGTGTAGACAAGCCATCTATCCCTCCTGGTTCCCTCCCTGTGGGATCAACTGAGTTCCCTGTAACCTTCAAACAAATGCTATTGCTCTGAGGTGACCTTGTCTGTATGACCCTCTCCTTCTGGATATCAGTAACTTTCTCCTTCCTGCTGTCTCTCCAGTCCTAGGACTCATAATAGCACTTCTCTTTGTAGCAACAGATTACTTACTGTGCCAACCCACGTGGCTCACCCAACCACTTACACCTTTGAAAAGCAACCCCCTTCTTAAACCTTATCTGAATGAGTTTAATTTGAACATACCAGCTGTTGAGGTTTCCTGTTGAGGCTTCAATGATTCACATACATTCTCTGAAGTTCAGTTTTCACATCAATAAAATAAAAATAATATCTACTACTGAG
Organism: Enhydra lutris kenyoni; assembly: GCF_002288905.1. Classification (NCBI taxonomy): domain Eukaryota; kingdom Metazoa; phylum Chordata; class Mammalia; order Carnivora; family Mustelidae; genus Enhydra; species Enhydra lutris. The sequence goes on along the minus strand of NW_019154106.1, from coordinate 22,554,361 downwards.
GGCTCTAGGGACCATTAAATCAAACAACCCTTGTAAAATAGCAAAGTAGCTGACCTGGAAGGAAATATTCAAGCAATATGAGTTTCTTGGCCTGTCTTGCTGTAACTTATCACATTGTACTATAAGCACTTGCTTATTTTGTCTGCCTCTTCCTGGAGACTGAACATTCCTTAAGGGCTGGGCCACAGGCACAAAGATCTGAACCTGTGCATCCAGCAGGTGTCCTAAAAATGTCAGTTAAATGATCAGCGAGTGAATACAGTACATCAGCAGCAGAGAGAAGACAGAACTCCAAGGCATCACCAGGTGAAACTACAACATAAAGCCTCAGAAATTGAAAGTTCAAGATGTTATAATTAGATATAGGGGCACAATGGGAAGGACAACTTTGATCTTTTTAGACCCGACCAGCCATTCATAATAATGTTAGGAATCTCTGTCTCCCACTCTGATTTCCACTTCTTTCCTTGACTTTTAGAGCAACTCTTTTTCATTCTGTTTTTGTCACTATGCTTCTGCCAACCAACAAGTGGCAGTTGCTTTTGCGGAATCTCATTATTGTAGAGAACAGCACAAATGTGTGTATGTGTGCAAAAGGAAGCAAGTACACACACATGCACAACTCTCAGTGGAAAGGCCATCCTGCCATTTTTGTTTTTCATTTCTCATAAGAATGTCAAAGTTTTAACTGACAGCATCAGCAGCTGAAGAGTTGAGTAAGGTCAGAAATGGGCAGCACTGGGGCGCCTGGGTGGCTCAGTGGGTTAAGGCCTCTGTTTTCGGCTCAGGTCAAGATCCCAGGGTCCTGGGATCGAGCCCTGCATTGGGCTCTCTGCTTGGCAGGGAGCCTGCTTCCTTACCTTTCTCTCTGCCTGCCTCTCTGCCTGCTCTCTGTCTGTCCAATAAATAAATAAAATCTTAAAAAAAAAAAAAAAGAAATGGGCAGCATTAGGGTGTGACTGTGAACATCAGCAGTACGGACGTTCAGTGATGCTCGAGGCAGGAAGTAGTGTTCTGTGCTGAAGCACACACTTAAGCAGATGGACCTAGGTTTGAGACCTGCTTCTTTCCTACTCTCTGGGTGGCTTTGAGCTAGTCACTGGACCTCCACACCTCAAGTTCCCTTCCATAAAAAAAAAAAAGAAATTAAAATAAATAAATTAATTAAGTACATTTATAATTATGTATTTATAATTTACATACAGATATATATTTTGTATAATTTATTATATAATTTATATAAGTGTATGTATTTTATGTAATTTATTATATATATCATTAGAGTACTTAACTCACAGAATTGTTTGGAGAGGTAAATTATATATATATATATATTTTATACATATGTTATATATATTAGTAAGATGATATATTTCACACAGAGTAAGCGTGAATGAGAACAGGATATAAAAGAAGACAGAAAAGGAAGGAGAAAAAAAGCAATAAATTATCAAAATAGCCAAAAACTGGGAAGAGATAGAAGGACAGATGGAGGGAGGAAGACAAGAAGAGAGGGAAAGGACAGAGCTCTCTTGTTATTCAATAGAAACCGTGCCAAAGGGTACTTACTCCGGGCCTATTGGTCACTTTGCACAATATTTATCCTGAACAAATAACATGACGAGTCCTTTAATAATTTCAGCCTTGTGCATACCTGAAAAACACCCCTATACCATTTCCCCCAGTAATTTCGAACAGTCACTGAGAGAGAAAAGACAAGAGGTATTCGTTTCCTTTTTCTGAATACCCGTAGCACTTTATCTGCAATTCTCAAATGAGATTTCTCCTTTTCTACCTTGAATTTTTCAGAATTGTGTACATGTCTTATCTTGTCTCCTTACACTACACGCTCCTCAATGGCATGTCTGATTCACATCTCTGTCTTCCATGATAGATCTGACAGGGTATCTTCAGGAAGGTAATGCATATAGAAATCAGAAAACACAAATTGAAGAGAAAAGCAAGAGGCTGCCAGAGCCAGGGAGTGATGGATAATGGGAAACAACAAGGAGGCCTAAAACAAAAGTCCCTAACTTGCTAGTTTGTATAACAGAGAAATAAGTTGGCTATCAGAGAAAGAAGAAAGGAAGGAAAAGAGGGGGGAATGAAGTAGGAGGGAAGGAGGGGGGAAGGAAGGGAGAAAGGAAAAATGAAGGAAGGAAGGAAGGAGAGACAGAGGGAGATAGGAGGGTAAAGAAGCAGAGGGAAGGGCAGGGAAGGGAGTCCATGGTAAATAAGTTTTGCCTATACAGGTACAGAAGGTTTAGCCTGTTTCTTTGCTGCAGGATTTCCTTCCTGAGGTCCGTAGTGTGCCTGAATTAATAATGCCACGAAGGGGCATATGGCATTTCCCAAGTACCAAACACATTTGACCAAGTAGTTTCATCTCTACATATCCTGAACAGTAGTACAGACAACCAAAAGTAATGCTTTTTCAGTGTTTTTAAATGGTTCTCTGTAGTGATCATCAGCCTGAAAAAATAAGTTCTCTCTGCCTCAGAGATGGTTCCTTATAATCCCAACTACCAACCTTTCTATCCAGGACACTATAGAAGTAGGTCCTTCTTCTCTCCCCTGCCTGCCTTTATCTGAGAGAACCATATAGAACTACATATATATATATATATATATATATATATAGAGAGAGAGAGAGAGAGAGAGAGAGAGAAGAGGTGGGGAGAGAAAAAGTCATTCTGAATTTTCCCTCATTTCCCTCCAGTGAGTTTGGGGTTAAATTTCTACACTCTACCTACATGTACTTGATACGGCATACTGTAATCAATTCTTGGATTTAGCTTTTCTTGGGCTCACCTCCATTCCTCTGGTTAATCAGGCCAGCTACAGAATTAGGCCAGTGTAGGGCTCATGTTCAGTACAGGCAATGTGCCTTGTGACGGGCTTCCCACGTAGATGACAAACTCTCATGTCATAGCAAGCTAAGTGAAAAAGGACTTGCCACCTCGCTATATGCTGTCTGAGAGCTAGGCTAGTGCGGCTTCATTTGATGGCAACAGAGCAAGATAGCGTGGGTAATTGAATAGTTAGTAAATCCAATTCCGGTCCATTCTTACCCAACCGTGAGAAGAAAGTTTAATAGGGAGTATGATGAGAAAGCCACAGAGTATGATGAGAAAGCCACAGAGTTTGATGAAAAAGCCATGTAAATGAACAATCAGGAAGAGGAAGAAGGGAAATGGACTTTTGGTCCATCAGTCAGAGGTATCCCCAAACTGGTACCCGAGCCCAGTCCAACCCAGTCCAGCCCAGGACTCAAGATTCCACCTGCCCCTTTGTGTGGCCTCCTGTGGCCAAGTCCTTCCTCTCATATCTCCAAGTGGTAGACAAGGAGTAAGAGTGATTGAAATATTCATTAGTGTGAGGAAATGTACTCATCAGGAAATTCCACCCCTTGATGCCCTATGGCTCTTATTAGAGGGGTTTACTGAGTTAGAATGAAGCAAACCCAAACATTTAAATCCGTTTCTCCCTATTAATTTGAAAGTACTTAAAATATACTCTCTAAAGTAATAAGTAAAAATTATTAATAATAATACTAATTACAATATATTATACACTTACAATGCTAAGCACATTACATGCCAGTCTTATTTATCCTCATAACACTATTACAAAATAGACATTATTATATCTGTCTTCCTGAACTATATCCTTCTCTTCTCCCCACTGCCCCATCCATCCTGGCCTCAACTCCTGGATATAAAGCCCACATATTACCCTCAGACCAGAGGATACAAACGACCAAAAAGGGAGAGGGAAAAAAAAAATCACCACAGGGTTCTTCAGAGTACAGATATGTTAAAAAAAGAACAACTCTTATTGAATTTCTGTTTCTCTTTATCCTCTCAACTTAAGACTTAGTACTTTACTTTAATTAAAATAATTATACAAATTAAATGCCATAGAATAAATCATTTTTAAAAAGAACTTCTTATTTTATAATTTTATGCAGCCCAAAATGTATGAAAGTAATTCTAAATGCATGTAAAATGCTCAAAGGCACTGTTTAGTGAAAAAGAAGATACACAGCCATGTTTATAGTATGATACAGACACACGCACACACACGAATACACAGTAGCCAAAATGAAAACATCCCAAATGTTAAGTGTGCTCAGCTCCGGGTGGAGAGGTGATTATGTTTGTTTTTGACCTTGTATTTTCAGAGTTTTCTGCAGTTTTATTTGTAGCAAACATTTACTGAACACTTATGCTCTATTCCAGGAACTCTACATGTATTAACTCATTTAATTGGCACAACAATGTTAGGAGGTAGGTACTATTATTGGTCCCATTTTATAGATGAGCAAAATGAGGCAGAGAGAGGGTAAGAAGCTTGCAAAAGTAGTAGGCAGCACAGCCATGATTGAACCCACGTGGTCTGATTTCAGAACCTGAGCTTTTAACTACTACAGACTCCTATCTACTCATAAGAATTAGTCTTAGAGGAATGCCTGAGTGGCAGAGTTGGTTAAGCTTCTGACCCTTGGTTCCAGCCCAGATTGTGACCTTAGGGTCTTGGTGATCGAGCCCTGTGTCAGACTCCATACCCAGTGTAGAGTGCGCTTGAGTTTTTCTCTCTCTGCCCTCACACCCAGCATTTGCTCTCTTCCTCTCAAATAATAGGTAAACTTAAAAAAGGGAGAGAGAGAGAGAGATGGAGAGGGAGAGAACACTAGCTCTATAATTAGAAAAAACATATTTTAGATTATTTTATTTTTTCAATGTACTCTGCAAATTTGGTAATAATCAGACAAAAGGAAAGATGCATATACCGGGGTAGGTGCAGAAGGAATTCAATCAAGGCTTCCCCCCCTCCTTTTAAAATTGTATTTCATTGGATTGCAACAGCCCTCAGATTTGCTTCGGGCCATTAAGAGGCAAATTGGACATTAATTTTTGCATTTGAGTGCTTTTTCCTTTGTAATTATCAATAATGAAATTACCATGGAGTCCCTGTTTGGAGGGGGGAAATAGACATCAAGTTTTGTGGTTTTTTGTTTTTTATTCTTTGCTCACATTTCCGGAAATGTACCAAACAGCGGAGCTTGCAGGCTGGCATGCACTTCCTGTAATAATCAGTCACCTCACACCACCTGCCACCAAGGGGGTCGGAGCGTGGAGTCCATTACTGAGAGGCCCACCATTGTTCAGGTGTGTTCTTTCAAGACCTTCAATTCTGCATTGCAGTTTATGGCCTGGAACGTGGCTTCTACAACATGATCAAGCTAGGATAATGATCTCATTATAAAACCAATCAGAAACTCTGTGCAGTGGTTTTTTTTTTTTTTTTTTTAAATTCTTATTCATTGAAAGGTTGGGAGATAGAAGAGGAAGAAGAAACAGGCTGTTTGGAATGTCTGCATTTTGAAAATGGGAATTTCAGTAATGACCACCTTGTCCTTGTATGCCTTCCTGGTCCTCACCCTCTGCCCTCCAATCCTTGGTCTGGAGCTAAATATTAAATACTGTGAATAGGCCTGAGTTTGGATATCACTCTAAATGTGGTTGGAATTTGGGATATCAGTAGTACAAGCCAAAGCCCTTTGAGAGGGGTCAAGAGTTGAATGCTGGAGATTTCTTAAAAACAAAAAACAAAAAACAACAACAAAAAAAGAATATAGATCATTATATAGATCATAAGACAGAGCTTAGAGTTAAGATAAGATAGAGGGGTGCCTGGGTGGGTTAAGTCTCTGCCTTCAGCTCAGGTCATGATCCCAGGGTCCTGGAATTAAGCCCCACATCAGGCTCTCTGCTCAGCAGGGAGCCTGCTTACCCCCTCTCTCTGCTTGCCTCTCTCCCTGCTTGTAAACTTTCTCTCTGTAAAAAAAAAAAAAAAAATCAAAAAAAAAAAAAAAAAAGAAGAAGAAGAACTGAATCACTGAGTCACACAGCTAGAGCCTATCAGTAATAATTAAGGAGAGTCAGGCAAAAATCAGAGGCTAAGCTTGGTGTCTAGCTATGTTTGTGTTATTCCTTTCACAGCACTTGCTATTACAAATCCGAATTCATCCCAGGAGAGAATCTTTCACACAATAAAATGTAAATAAATTGGGCAAAGTGAGTTTTAAACAAGTTCCATGACAGGTGTAAAACCTTACTGGGAAAACGATCAGTGACAGTCTGTTGCCAGCTAGCACCTTGGTTGATAGCCAGCTGGAGACAGAGATGGGACACAACGTGGGCACTTCCAAGAGGCGCAGAATGACTGTGGAGATGGAGAAAGGGAACATCTTTCTCAGGAGTCTGGGAAGCCACTATAAGAAAAGGATGTCCATCAGCAGTTTCATTTTCCCAAGCAAGAATGGCCACCTTGACCTTAATTACCCAAAGACAAAGGATGATGGGACGGAAAACCATGACTTCCAGCTTTCAGAGCTTCACATATAGTGTAGGCAACCCACAACAAAGTTCAACTTCAAGAGCCGAAGAAAGGCTTCTGTGTCACCCCACCCCCAACCTCAACCTTTCCCAAAGGACCACCTTAACTATCCTAAAAGATAATTATCTCTAGGAAGAGCTGCAAATGATACTTCAGTTAGGAATTTGAATTTATGCAGGTGAGGCAGAGAGGAAGGGAAGAGTGAAAAGGAGAACAAAGATGTGTTGACCTCCTACAAAGAGACAGGTCTGGTAAGTGTTTCATTTTATACCAAAATAACCCTCAATATGTAGGATTGAGCTTCTATCATCCCCATTTTTCAGACAAAGAAAGAGCACATGAGAGGTGAAAAAACATGCCCAAAGTAACACAGTTAGCAAGTTAGGCAGACAAAATTGTCCACCTAAGTCCTATGTGAGGATGAAAGGAGGAATGTCATCAGAAGTCTGAGCATCTGAGAATATGATAACGCCGAGGAGCCTGGAATGTTCTTCCCTATCCCCTCCTCCTTCCCTTCATAGCTCACGGGCTCACTGTCCTACCTCAGTCCTTCACTGTCCTTACAGAAGCCTTCCCCACCGCCCCAGTGCCAAGCAGCCTCCCTTCCCCTACAGTTCCCAGCTTCTGGTTCCCATTTCAGCCCATTTATTTCTGGTATAGCACTTCTGGCAATCTGGATTTAGCTTGCTTGTATATTTACTTGTTCATGAGAACGTCTAGGAAGGCAATGACCTGGTTGATTCTTGCTCACTCTTCTAGACTAGATCTACCCCATACTAGATGCTTAGCAACAATTTGCTGAATGCATTAATGGGCGTTTGAATAAGGGAATGAATGGATAGACACACTAGCAACCAAAGACATAAAACAGGAAGTCCAGAACGTCCTGGGACAGATTTATTCTATTTCCCAATTTTGCTAAATGCTGTTCTTATTTCTCTGAGTGTCTGGGAATATCTCGTTTGTTTTTTCTCCTAACAAGGATGCCAGGAAGAAGAATGACACAGATACACTGGATGGATGAGGAATGGGACATGACAAGGGTGTTCATTATTCCTGCTCCCATCTCCTTCCCAGACCGAAATTCCCTGAATTAGACATTGTTGAGTCTGAGGAAAACAAAGCACAAAGCATTTGCTTACAGTGTCTCCCGCAGCTGGAGGCCTTAGGAGCCGCAATGCCCGTTCTGATCTGTGACCCAGAAGCTATCATTCTGGAGTCTATGAATCACTGTCACCTTTATGTTTTCCTTTTCCAATGCAATCTTTGCTCTGCCAATGGCACAAGGACCCCGCGCCATCAGACTCAGCCTCATTATCCACTAGATGACCTCGTGTCCACGGGATGGATGCATGCCATTGCCAAGGAAAGGCGGGTTTTACTGAAAGCCCACCTCACTCTGACATTTCCGTGTTCAGGGCTCCGGGAGGAAAAGATGCTGATGGACAGATTCAGCTTCCTCCTCTAAGCAAATCCCCCACCCCATGCACCTGCCACTTGATCTCTCCGTGTGGCTCTGGCCCCTCTGTCAGGAAGCATTTTGCAACAGGATGCCCTCAGTGGCTCAAGAGTGGCAGGGCTGTGTCAGAGGGATGGCAGTGACTGCTGCCCCTGACACATTTCAGTCAAGCCTTAGCCAGCCTCTGCCAAGCAGGGAAGCCGACAAAAGAGCTGCTGTGACTGCCTGGGGCTCAAATCGGATCATCATTCCCAGTCTGGGGGGAAAAAAAAAATATCCAGCCACTCAGCAGTGGGAGTGGTGGGGGAAGCCTAAGGAAGCCTGAACCCTGACTTCTCTCTTGGCTTTGATGGCTGGCGCTGTGCCAAATGCAAAATTACATCTGAACTCTTAGCTCTGCTCGGGAGTAGCAGAGGCACACTCCGCTGCAGATGAGAACACTTCAAGGTGAGATGCCTTTCGGGAGTTGTTTTTTTGGTTTGGTCTTTTTTTTTTTTTTTTTTTTTTTGCTACAAATGTTAGATACCTGCATTTCTATTGGAGCTGATCTGTCCAACTTCCGGGTGGTAAGAGAGGGACACCTGCAGTGCCAACTTGCATCCCTCTGCCCACAGGGCTGCCTCGGATCTTCTCGTGAAAAGGAGCAGTCCAGTTGCAAACACCGTGGATACTGGCACCACTGAGAAGGACCCTGGAGATTCACTAGCCCAGCCTGGCTTTGAGATACACAGGAGGACCGTGAGGCAAAAAGAAGGGAAGAGGCTCTTGGCAAGGGAGAGGTTTTCACCTGTCCTCACTCCCTGTGCCCTCCCCACAAGCATGCTGCCACCTCCTGGAGGCCAAAGTCACTTCCTCCATCACTTGCTTGACGAGAGGATTCCAAATGACTTTCATAGATGAAGGAGTTTTACAATCAATACCCTGTAGAGAACAGATGCAAGGCTCCCACTCTCATTCCAGAAATCAGCCTTTAGGGGGGAAAATGCATGAGGAAGGGAGGGAGGGAGGGAAAAAGAGAGAAAGAGAGTGTGCGTTGTGTAGGAAAGGACAAGGGAAAAAGGGAAGAGACAATATTCAGGAATTTTACCTTAGGGTGCGATGCTTAGGTGTAAAGATCTATTGTCCACAGCAGAGTGTAAAACAACTAATTAGATGACTCTTTTAAGGGAAAAGTCCTACAGAAAGATGGAAGAATCTAGCCCGAAGCACTAAGTAGCCAATTTAGTCAGTATCAAAATAGTGAAGATGAACTACCAGCAAGGATTCAAATGGCATCTTTTCTCCAATTGAACCTTGAGTTATTTTTTTTTAAATGCAAAGATCTTGGTTATAAAAAGCAAGTTGAAATTCTGACTCCTTTGGGGTCCTAAAACCCTAAATTGTACTTGCAAGAGATTTATTCTATACTTCTCTCTACATTTCAATGACTGTCCTTATAGATTTGACTGGAGAGGACCGTGTGAACATAATATATTTGGCATCAAGTTATGGGATTTTTTAGTAAAAAATCATGATGAATGTCCACAGAGGTTCTATTACTAAAAACATAAGGAGAAACACAAACTATTTCTTAGTATGTAAAGACATTTTACTGTGTTAATAACATCATTCTTCTACTTTGTGCATTTCTATTCATGTGCACTTTCACTGTTATCATTTTTATGGTTTCAAAAGATTGGAACACAAAAGATTTAAATCATAGCAGCATTTGCTCTGCTCAAAACTGGTACAGAAGGCAGCAAGATTTCTTTCTCGTGCTCTACAAACCAGGGAGCTACTAACCCCAAATAGGAAAAAAAAAAAAAAAAATCTACATCCAATTCCAAATACATATTGTGGTCCTGATTCCTGAAAAGAAGCTTCAAAGTGGACCTTGATGATATGAAATGAAAAGGATGCAAAAATAGTTGACACAAAAGCCTTCTTTGTGCACACCTGCACAAGTCTTTGATATTCGATTGATTCATAACTTCTCCAAGGCATAAATTTTGGCGTTAAACTACCCCCAAACAGCCGTGAAGGCTTTCTTTCAATCTCTTAAATGTGCTTGCATCGGGGGAAATTTATTATGTAACGGGAAAATATAACTGTGTGTCAACAAAACCAGCAAGTCGGCTGCTCCCCTTCTGGATCTCGGCCAGGTCTGTATATGCATGTGCTCGGGGCCTCAGATTTAGGTCACCCACCTGTAACTCGTTTCTTTCCATTTCTGCTGCAATCTAGTAAGGATAAAAAGATGTGATTTCTTTGTTCCTCTTCCATTTATCCTCTTAGTGCTATCTGGTAAGGACTTTAAAAAAAAAAAAACCTATTTCCTAATCATTTTTGTCCTCAATTATGGCCAACTGGTGTTAAAATCCTGGTTTTTTACCTACAAAGGAAAACCACTGGATCCGCCTTGGGCAAATACCCTCAGACAAAAAGATATCATAGCTCTGGATGGGTTTTATGCAGAGGAGACAGAGCAGTTTCACAAACTGCTTATCTTGGTGAGCCTCAGTTTCCCCAGTGCAGAAAAGAGGTGAGATAATGGAGGGATGTACTTAGTAGGAGACCAGGCATATCACGGGGTATCTCCTTGATGGGAGGCAGGTTTAAATAACATCCAGAAGAGAAACTGGTGAAAAAGATCAAACCATAACTTGAAAAAGCGGGGAAAGAAACAAGAGATGACAAATGCAGGTTTAAATTCTGTTTTTGTTTTCGTTTTTCTTTTTAAGATTTTATTTATATATTTGATACAGAGAGAGAAAGAGAGAGAGAGAGAGAGAGCAAGCAGGGGGAGCAGCAGAGGCAGAGGGAGAAGCAGACTGCCTGCTGAGCAGGGAGCCCGATGAGGGGCTGGATCCCAGGACCCTGAGATCATGACCTGAGCTGGAGGCAGATGCTTAATGACTGAACCAGGCAGGCACCCTAACTTATGTTTTGCTTCTATGAGGCCTGGAGTGATCATTTGACTCTATGTGCCAATTTGAGAGTAGGACTGTCTTTAGGGGTAGAAAGGACCCTAAGTATGAACACTATGGAAATATTTTTTATAATAAAATGCAATCCATGAGGATAAAATTGAGTAGTATCAGTTAACTTGTTAAGCATAAATGCTATTCAAAAGGCACCGTGTTTTAACATCCCTGTCATTGACAAGAACCAGCCCCTGTTCCACGTGGGATAGTTATACAGTACCAAATTTTCATGCTCATGCAAAATATGACAAGAAGTGACATTTCCAAAGAGTAGAATATTTTAAATGAAACCATCACAATCCCCAACCATTGAAACAAAGCCAAAGACTCACCTGCCTTTTCTGTTTAAATAAAACAGCCGCAGTTTTCAGAGGGCTGCAAAACCCCACAGGGATGTCAGGGATGACAAGTGGGACTCAAAGGGAATTTTGAAGACAATGAGAGAATTTAGAGGCAAATGAAGAACTCTGGACCTAGCCAGGCCTTGTTTCCACTTCATCAAACTATGCCTTAAATCTAGACCGTATAGTTCCCAGTCCTAGCTGGTCATCAGCCTTTTGTTTAGGAGGTTAAAAAATCATTCAGTTTTGTTTTTTAGGGTACTAATTTTGGAGGTGGGGCAGAGAGAATATGGCCATGATTTTTTAAAAGCTCAGCCAGCTGATTCTGAGGTTCTGCCAGATTTGGGAACCACTGGACGAAGGACAAATTATGTCCTTATGCCATTACCAATCAACTCCATCATGTGGTTCCCCTGGTGCATAGCTGTACTGCTTAATTCTAGATATGTTTTGATTACACACAGATGCATTTAATTAGCAGTTTGTATCATCAATTAGGACATGAACCCGAAAAGTCACCTTCTTGCTTAGATATGCTTTGAACACGGATTTTTTTTTTATAACTGAGGATTCCTGAAGAAAAAGGGGGAGGGAGATTCTAATGAAGTCATTAAAACATGAAAAGGTTTCATCAGGGGATGTAATCTAGAAAGAAGAATTCCCTGAATAAGTTAATAGTTATAGTCAAACATAGAGCCTTAGTCAGAGAACCAGGGTACAGAAGAAAAAACGTGATGATAATAATAGGAAAGCTACATTTCATTTCTATATCATTTTTTGTAGCCTGCCGAAAACTGTATTTCAAAGCATTTTCCAAAGCCACCCCTGCCCCATTTCTCAAAGGGAAGAGCTACATCAAAGGGGGCTTACCGTGTTTGCAGATTCATGAAGTCTTTCATTTGGTCAAAATTAGTTCATTTAGTTCCCTGATCCAGCCAGGGAAAACAACAGCTACAACTACTGAAAAATTACTCACTACTACGGCGTTATGTCAAGCAGCTGAACACGTCAATCAACATAGGAGCCCATCCGCCAGCCCAAAATTTCATCTTTTAAAAAAAAATAATTATTTATTTAAATTCAATTTAGTTAACATGGAGTGTATTATTAGTTTCAGGGGCAGAATTTAATGATTCATCAGTTAACCCAATATTCCATCTTGGGAGGTGAGGGGAAAAGGGCTCAGAGAGGTGGCAACCAGAATTTGAACGTAGGTTAACCTGAAACCAAAGCCAGCTGCTTGACCATATCCCATTAACAGCCTCACACAAAAAGTGAGAATAAAGAGACCCAAACTTACATGATTTCACCCAGGAATTGCTTTCCTGTTTCTCTTCACCTTCCCCTTTGAATTCTACTTTCAAAATAGATGTTTCATCCTCTCACATCTGCACTGGAAACACACATTTACGCCACACTTCAAACTTGCAAGTCACAGATATTCTCTTGTGCCTCAGTTTTTTGGTTTTTTTTTTGTTTTGTTTTTTGGTTTTGTTTTTTTTTTTTCCTTTCAAAAAGGGGACAGCTCTAAAATCCTTGGCATGACTGCAGAGGTCCCGACTCTTGTCCTATCACCACATCAGTACGTGATTACGGGAGCTGGACGCAGTCAAGGGTCCTCTTCCTCAAAGTAACTTAGATAATCGCATCTTATCAATCGGAGTTGGCCTTCAGGATGAAACCTACTTGCTATTCAGAGTTTATATATTCCCTAAAGTTATTCTTGATTTTTAGGTCTAAAATTCCATAAGAGTTATATAAATCTGTGAATCATTTCATATTTAAATATGGGTTTATGGTAACATTACATGGACATAATGATGAATTTGAAAGATGTTGACCATATCAGGATGTGGACTATTCTAAGAATCATGAAGAGTCATAAGAGTTCCTTGAGTTCCAGAGGACAAAATGCACTTGATTAGAATGTCCAAATATATATACAATTTCTTAGAGCTTCTTTAAAAGACAAAGAACAAAGCCACAATGTGGAGACATGAAGCATTTATAATGCTGGGCAATTTGTCAAAAATCACCACAGATGGAATTCCTGATATACTTTGGTAAAAATCTATATAGTGTACTACATAAAAGTGAATTTATATTTTGGCTAAAGACACTTTACTTGAACCCTGGGTATCATAAAGCTTAAAGAATCCCAAAACTTTTCAGAAAGCACTTTCTTTTTTTTCTTTTCTTTTTCTTTCTTTTTTTTTTTTTTTTTTTAAAAACCCAGAACTTTGGAATGCATTGCAAACTAAGCTCAGTCTAGCAGGAGCTTTTTACTTGGTGTGGATAAGAATTGAGTAAGCAAGTAGACTAAGGCTTTGACAAGAAAAGCTTAGTAAAGATTTAGCACAGATACTACAGGGGGAGAAAAAGGATGAACCAAACAAAATGAAAACCTGGGACATAAAGAAATAAAATCTTCAGGGAACAGATATACTAATTCTATAGAATCTGTGATCTAACTAGAAAAACCAGTCTCAAACCAGCTGGACAGTGAAGGAAAACCAGCCAGTACCATTCTGGGCCAGGCAAGGACATAAATGGGAAAACCAAAAGCAAAACCAACTGTGCTGTGTAGGTCTGCCCATGAGCTGATCTCCTGAAATGAGCCTCTTGGTGATTACACTAAATTGTAACCTACCTTTCAGCCTTAACCAATCTTTCATCTCTCTCCCTTGAGCAACACATACACACACATACACACACCCCACACCTATGTTCACACATGCACAAATACACCTAATCAGTAAGAAAACAAAACATATAATGCTCATTGTGGCATATACTTCTCTTGGAGTGGGTTGGAATAGATCTAAGACTTTTTTTTTTTTTTTTAAGTATCCATTCAATTAAATGAGATCATAGATCTGGGCTCTGAACACAGCTTCCGGCATACAGCAGGTAAATATAACAGATAAATTTTAACTATCCTTAAAATTAGGTTAAAAGGGTTTGAACATCTTTCTAAAAATCGATCTACTCTAATTTTCTAAATAAATGAATAACATTTCATAGTACAGGAACACTCTCTTTTGACCAATAAGTTGAGGGACATTGTGTTATTTTAAATATGCCATTGTTTTGCACAGCATGGTGACTAAAATTAATATTACTGTTTTATATACTTGAATTTTTTATTTTTTAAGATTATTTTAAATTTATTGATTTCACAGAGAGAGACAGCATGCAAGCAGGGGGGAACAACAGGTAGAGGGAGACGCAGACTCCCTGCTGAGCAAGGAAGCCCATGTAGAATTCCATCCCAGGACCCTGGAATCATGATCTAAACTGAAGGCATACATTTAACCGACTGAGCCACCCAGGTACCCTATCCTTGAAAGTTTTTAAGAGAGTAGATCTTAAATGTTATCATCACACATACACACACATATACACACAATTACAATTATGTAAGGAGATGGAAATGTTAACTAATTTTGCTGTGGTAATCATTTGATGATATATACATGTATCTAATGATCGCATTGTACACCTTAAACTCACATGTTTTAAGTCAATACTATCTCAATAAAGCTGGGATAGATTTTTCAAGAGACTAATTATATATTCTAATCTAATTACAATCCTTAAAATGACCCTAGGAGGGTATTCACTGTGGTAAAACGGGCTAAAGTTGTGGTTTCCCCAAGGCACCACTGAGGGCAGTACTGTCATTAAAATCCAGGGATAACTGGCCTTGGAACCTATGTTTTTTTGTTTTGTCTTGTTGTTGTTGTTTTTGTTGTTTTCTATTGCATCAAACTGGATTTCAACAGGGCTTCTAGACAGGACTGGAATATTGAAAGGATTAAAAACATGTCCTACCTTCACCCACACCGAAAAGTTAAACAAAATAATAAACAATAACAAAATAACTCACCTAATCCAGAGCCAGACACTCTTTTATATTCTATTAGCCTCATTCAGAAACACAAACTATAGGATTAATGGAAAAGTTTATTTCTGCCTGAAAAATTAATGTTGTGTACACTGAAGCTTCCTGCACTAATAATTCTCTCAAGTGTAACACTTCATAAATTGTGCTAACCTCAAGATTAGCCCCCTTCATTTACCTGCTTATCTGACCCATGGGAGCTTATAATTAATCAGACTGGCACTCACCTACCATATCAATTCATGGGTTCACACAAAAATGTGCTTTATTTGGCAATAGATAATCCACACTGCACTCAGTGGCCACATATTAATCTTTTTAAAAGGCTGATCCCATCATATCCTTTTCTTGCTCAGAAATGGCCAAGGCTCCACAGCTCAGCTCATGTTCACAGCTTTCCACAGAATGGATCTACCCTCTAGTCCACATTTTTTCGCCATGATTTTCTGCATTATGCCACTGTCCAATAGGTCTGACCTGCAACATAACTCTGGCTGCTCCATCACATTTTCCCATTCTTTCCATTCACATTCTACTCTTTCATCCCCCAGGGGACAGCCCACGGTCTCTGGCTCATCTTTGAATTCCAACAATACTGATTTTAGCAATAGTTTTGTTCCTCATAATCTAATGCATTCAACTCTGCTGGGAGAATGTGTTTTATCTCCACGACAAAATTGCAAGCTCCTGGGAGACTAAAACTATTTCTGATATTAAATGTGTTTGGGGTCCCTACAGAGTGCTTCATAACTAGTCAATACTGGGTCAATTCATCCATTCATCAAATATTATTAAGCACCCATTATATACCAACACTATGCTAGTTACTTCAAAATACAATAGTGAACAAGGTAGACATCTTTACTGTTCTATTTTTTTTAAAGATTTATTTATTTTAGAGAAAGAGAGAGAGCACACTGGAGTGAATGGGGGGGAGGGGCACAGGGAGAGCCAGAATCCTGAAACGGACTCTCCGACGAGTGTGGAGTCCAACATGGGGCTGGGTCCCAAGACCCTGAGTTCATGACCTGAGCCAAAACCAAGAGTCAGCCACTTAATCAGCTTAGCCATCCAGTGCTCCATGTTTACTGTTCTTATGTAACTTATATTTAATAAGAATGAGGCAATTACTTTATCATCACTTTCAATGAATTATGATAAGTGGGAAATGGAGAACAAATCCAAGTTCTGGAGGAGGAAGAGGTTGCAGGGGTTACAGGTTAAGGATCTGGAAGGGCTTTCCATAGCAGGTTCCATTTACGTACTGAATGGGTAATTGGATCAGAGAGAGAGAAGGAGGGAAGAAAAGAAGAAAGGAAGAGCAGGCATGAAAAATTTATAATTACGGGGTACCTGGGTGGCTCAGTCAGTTAAGCATCCGATTCTCGATCTCAGCTCAGGTCATGATCTCAGGATGATGAGACTGAGCCCCATGTTAGGCTCTGCATGGAGGGTAGAGCCCACTTAAGATTCCCTCTCTTACCCTCTCCCTCTCCCTCCTTCTAAAAGAAAAAAAAAAGAAAGAAAGAAAGAAGAAGAAAAAAATGTATAATTATATGTTCCTGTGCTTTGGTTACATGTAAATAGAGAAATAAATCCAGAGATAGACACACTCATACATCCCACAGACCGTCTATGTACAGACTTCCTAAGAGAAGAACAAGGTCTGATTCTAACTCATAAATCTACAGACATCTATTCTCAGCAGAGAGCCACCACCACAATTCCATTACACACTTGAATTAGTAGAAATCTGAGCTCAATGATTCAATTACTTTCCTTACTCGATTAACAATTGTTATGAGATAGACTGATCCTCCACAAATAGTCTTTCTTATAATATCAATGCAAATTTCCCCAATCTACATGTCAAGATGCACCATAGCATGTAATCAATTTTTATATTTCTTTATTTATTCCCTTGAGAGAGTTAAAGAAAGTCCATTTTGAAGCTCAAATAAAGTTCGGTTTTAAATTCCAACTCTAGGTTAAGATTTATGCCAGCTCTGATTTAGCATATGCACCCATCCGTGTCCATAGGCTTTTCTGGTTCTGAAATATGCAATAATTCTACATGTATTTACATTCTGCCAGCCTGCTTATTCAGCAAGCTTTCCAAATAGATGCTGTTTTGTGCCCAGGTAATAAACGGAGCTAAAGGGGACCTCAGAATTGGGGCACAGGGTCAGAGATGGACCCTCTCATAACCCATGAATTACAGAAATATAAACTGTGGATAGTTTTACTTTCTGCGGAAATCTCCCCAGAAGGCAATACAGTACATTCTGTGGATATATGGGAGATAATTATTCAGGCAGTTGAAAGGCGAATAGGAAGGTTCTGAAGGCAGCAGCCTACCTGACATGTGGAGAGGACAGTCATGTGGCCTGGGAGTTGAAAGTTGAGGTGAAGGTGCTACTTTTATTTTGGCTCATGAAGAAATGGGGTCCAACTGCATAGGGCCTTGTAGGACAGACATCATTAAAAATAAGGCCTTTACCCAGATTGAAATGGACCATTGGGCTTTGAGCTACAAAGTGATTCAATAGACTTATTTTGAAAGGATTCTCTTTTTCTTCCTTAATTGAGCTTGAGTGAGTAATTAGGCAAGAGAATACCTTACCTAGTGTGATGGAAATGACTGGTCATTTTACAGGGATATTAAATTTTTTAGAGCTTAATCATACCATCCCTTTAAGACTGCCAAAATTTATCTGATTCTGTTTCTTTTTTTTTTTTTTAATCCATTAACATATTTGTCACCCAACCAGTTTCCCTTATGGGAAATTTTCTTGCAGAAAGTATAAGAATGGCAGAATATGAAAATCAGCCTCCAACATCCAGCTAGATGACCACAGAAATGTTCTGTTTAACCTGCCCTGCAACCTTGAGAAGTAGGTGTGATTTTCCTGGAAATGAGAAAGCAAACATTGAGAGAGTAATTGACCTAAGGCCACATGGCTAGAAATGCTGGGGACAAAATTAGATTGCAGGACCCAACTGCCTTTGTGGACTTGGATCTTTCCATGCTGACCCAATGTTCCCAGCTTGACAATTAAAATTCCTAAAATAACTTTTAAAAACAAAAATTCTAGCTTTGCAAACTATCTTCCGCCATTTTGATAAGCGTGAACAAATACTACGGGACCCTGGGTTGGCCAGAGGAAGCTCTATTGTTAAACCTGTATTCCTCAGGCTCCTACCTTTTTGTTGGTTTTCCATCAAACCATAGCCATTCCTGAAAACATTTGCTGTCTGTGTACCAGTCAGCTGAAAATAAACTTAGGAGATAAGTTGGACAGGAATGTGGAATGTGTATTTATGTGATGTGTGCACTTGTGCACAAGAGTGCAGGAGAAAGGAAGAGAATGAGAAAGAAAAAAAGAGAGAGATGCCTTGATTCCAGCCACGCAAATGTGCAGCCACACCCCACACCACTGCATACACCCCAAGAGTACACGAGGCAGAAAGCACACACCAACCACCCTCAACTTGTCAGCATGAACCTTGGACCTCGTACTTGGCAGTGGGAGCTGCTCACTAGGACCAACCTCATTTTCTTTACAGTTCGGTTTGCAAATGAAATATTTCAAAACATCCATCTGTGAAATTCTTGCTTCTCTCCTAGTCATCTGTCTGTCATTCTTTCACTGACTTGCTCACTATTTTTTTAAACCAACCCCCCCACCCCCCAAAGGAAATGCATTAGTCTTACAGGACACAGCAATAAAAGTAAACAAATCTTTCTTCTGACTTCAAAGAAATGAAGACTTGCACTTTTATCTTCCCAACCAGATTGGAGAAAGGTTTCTTTTTTGTTGTTGTTGTTGTTGTTGTTTTCCCCCTCAGCAGTGGAAGTGAATGCCTTCAATTTGGCAGCTCCACGCCTATCCTGGTGGCTTCCTTCTCCAAGGGTCAGTGAGGTCCCTGGAGTCCACAGAAGCACAGATGTGAGTATGACCAAAAGAACCCTCACAAACACTGAGATGTGCACTTTGAACAGTAACTGCTTTAAGGATGCATAACTAGGAATAGAGGAAAATCAGTTCCTAAAGGGAGTGATGGTTGTAGGATAGGTGTTGGTCTCCATAGTGACAAGGAGGGGGGAGTCAAACGTAGGCTGAAACACCGGAGAGGCTGGGAGGGATAGAAAGAAAGGAAGAAGTCACCAGGCAGGAAATGCTACCTCACAGAGACCCTTACTTCAAATTTCAAATCACTCCTTGCATTTAGTCACACAGGCTGTTCAGATGAGGATGGTCGGGAGGCCAAATTAGAACTAAATATTGGCTAAGGCCCCAGGTGTTAGAATCACCAAGATCTTTGTTCAAATGACACTTCGGGCACTTAGGAGCTGTGTGTTCGTGGGCAAGGCGTTTAACACCTCTGGCTCTCATCTGCTCTGCTTCTATGCATAACAGAGCTAGGTGGTCGTAGAATGGTTGGCTCATTAAGGAAAACAAAGTGTGGGAAATGCTTTTTCAATATAGTACTTAAGCAGCCGTCCTCTGAGGGCATCTGGTTGATTACTACAAAAAGGGGACTCTACAGCAGAGTGGCCGCAGGGAGGCTGTCCAAAGAAGGCAGTGTTTTGAAAAGAATAACTGATTAACAACTGTTTTTCCATTCACAAATCAGTCCCAACCTCTCCCCTAACCTTGAGAAAATTAATCAGGAAGAAATGGTGTCAGTTGGAGGCAAAGCCAGGCAGACAGAGAACCTCTCAGTTGTAATTCTCCCTCTGCGCCCAACAAATTATACTACCCCAGGCAGGTCACAGAACCTTTGTGGACCTCATTTCCCTTTGTGTAAAATGAATGAGTTGGGCTAGACCAAGCTCAGAGTCTCCAAATTCTAAAGATCTGCTTAATCTCCCCCAATAGAGGAGGGGGCCATTTCTGACTCTAAGTGTGATGGACGGCATTTGACAAATGTCTCCAGCTCCCGTATGATGGTCAGTTATCAATTCCAATTATGGGATCAGAAGGGGAGCATCTGAAACCAGCCCGCTGGGCTCTGTGGCTGCAGGGAGGGGGCGAAACTATTAAAGGTAATGATCAAAGCCTGAGCATTTAATGGGAAGGCTGTTAGGCAAATTCACTGCTTTTCCCTGGGATCATTTCCGCCCAACCTAGCAGCCTGCAGCAGGACACCAGCAATGGCCCAGCTGCTTTTCCCACAAAGACAAATGGGTCTTGAATGATTCACACTTACAGTATTAATTATGGAATCGTTTATTTACTTTTTCATCCTTCTTTGCAAATCATTCTAAAAATAATCTAACTTAAACACTGATTCAAATGCTAGGCCCAAGTGCACTCTCTAGGGAAATCCTAGCCACTGTCATATTTGAAAATGCCCCCTACACTAGCAAGCCTCGCATAGACTGTACTGGCAAATTCAATCATTCCTCTGCCTCTGGGTGTCCTTGTTTGTGACTCCCTTAAAGAACCAGAGTTTACCTGCCTTGGGTCCCGGTCAGTCTGAAATGATATGAATATATTGTGAGTTTCGAGGCAGCAACTCCATTAGTATCAGTATACAACAAAGGACCACACAACATGACAAGAATTCCAAACAATAGCCACAGAGTAAGTGCTCTAGTGACATTTTCCTCTCTTATCATCAAAGATCCCAAACAACAGTGTAGAGGTTCTGTTGGTATTTACAATTCCTCCTTCCATCCAGGTGCCATAAGAGGGGAGTGGGATTGCTGGATTTCCTGAGCTCCATAATTTCCTGGGTTTCCCTCACAAAATGAGTTTATTTGTCACTAAAGGCAGAAGTTAGTCATTCTTTTATGGAGGCACCACCAAACATTCCTACCTAATGTTGATGAGTACAGCTGCAAAGAGATGAAATTTTAAATCTCTGGATTCTACAAACAGAAAATGAGAAGTAATTGGGACTCCTGGAGAAAAGCCACAGAGAAGCCACAACGAAGGAATGGGGATTTTATCCAAATGAGTGAAATTCCCTGGGAACCCCCCGCCCCCCCACCGCTCCAATCTTTCTATCCAAACACAGGACACAGGAAACTTCAGACTTGTAAAATATTTTAATAATTATCACACATTCTATTCTTGACTTCCGGTTATAATATCCCTACCATGAGTTTGACTGAGATGGCCTTAGTCTTTCTCTCAACTTGACTCAACTTTAAACAGGTTTCTTCCTGACTCCTTCACACCCTTTTCTTAGAGCATTTATTGTAATTACAAATCTCTTCTCAGCCCCTTTGACATGTAAATCATTTTTCAAAAGCCTCTTTCCAGTTTTACAATCCAGGGATGTCTTTCTCAAGGATCTGGGAACCATCTCTTTTTTTTTTTTTTTAAGATTTTATTTATTTATTTGACAAGGATCACAAGTACGTGGAAAGGCAGGCAGAGAGAGTGGAGGAAGCAAGCTCCCTGCTGAGCAGAGAGCCCAATGCGGGGCTCAATCCCAGGACCATGAGATCAGAACCTGAGCCAAAGGCAGAGGCTTAACCCACTGAGCCACCCAGGAACCATCTCTTTGACATGTAACCAGCAAAGGAGCAATCTCCCAATATCAGCAGGAAGGTAGAAACCTAACTTCGGTGAGTGCTTTGATCCAAGTTGCAAAAGGACCTCCTGTCTAAGGATGTGGGAAGTTTATTTTTCCCTTGCATAAAGCCAATTAGCAAACACAGGTCCATGACTTTCCCCTAATATTCTCCAGGACCTTTTCATTAGCTCACGTGAGTCCTTAAAAAACAAACAAACAAACAAACAAACAAAAAAACCCTACTCCTTCTTCATCGGAGATGAATTTAGACTTAGTGGTGGTCTCTGGTCCTTATTGCAATAGCCTTGAATAGTCTTCGTCGTTTGATTAACTTTGGCCAGCATAAATTTTGCTTTGACATGTTAATACTTCTCATGCTTGAAACTATGTAATGATGAGCAAGGGTCCTAAACATATCCTTAGACAGCCATTTAACCCTTGATAATTCCTGGCCGTAGATAATTCTCCCTTACAAGGAACCTCAGTCACAGTCATTATGAATTCAACCCATCAACTTTGGTTCTGCCTTTGGGGTCCAAATGGAAGAAGCCTAATATTTTACACATCCTTTAAATAACTAAGGAAAACTTCTTTCCTGTATGTTCAGCCTTCCCTGGCCTTTAAAGAGGGCTCTGAGCCTTAGGGGTTGAATTTAGCTTTGTCAAAAGACCCCCTTAAGGTAAGTCTGAGGATACAGTACCTACTGGTCCAGAAAAGGCAACTGGAGGGGTTGTGTTTTACCTCAGGAAAATAAAAAGTTGTGGCATGATAACTGATGTATGACCCACAAATCAGGAGTCATCAGAATAAATTACAAATGAATTCAGTTTTCAATAATGCTTTCTTAATCCTAAAATTAATCTAGTTTTGAGTGGCCCAGGTAAGGACACCAATACTCCTTGGTGCTTGTCTCCTAAAACCATCAAAGAATATATACTACGGGGCATGTCGATGGTTTAGTGGGTTAAGCCTCTGCCTTTGGCTCAGGTCATGATCTCAGGGTCCTGGGATCAAGCCCCACATTGGGCTCTCTGCTCAGCAAAGAGCCTGCGTCCCCCTCTCTCTCTGCCTTCCTCTCTGCCTACTTGTGATCTCTCTGTCTAATAAATAAATAAAATCTTTAAAAAAAAAGCATATATACTGCCCACTCAATTTTGAGGATGAGAAGGATAAGAGCTGGTAATTCTTTTTTTTTTTTTTTTTAAGATTTTATTTATTTATTTGACAGACAGAGATCACAAGTAGGCAGAGAGGCAGGCAGAGAGAGAGGGGAAGCAGGCTCTCCGCCGAGCAGAGAGCCCGACATAGGGCTCGATCCCAGGACCCTGGGATCATGACCCGAGGCGAAGGCAGAGGCTTTAACCCACTGAGCCACCCAGGCACCCCAAGAGCTGGTAATTCTGATTGTTACTACAATCAAACTTTGAAAAACTACTGTATAGTTCATAAAATTAGTTGTTGTTTTATTCTATCTCTCCCTTGCAGACTTGGCAATATGTACTTACATATTTACCTTCTCTCCTTAACTATGTGGAATTTCACCACTTTAAGGTAGCCATTTCCCTATGCCCTACATTCTTACCCCTATCAAAACTTACTCATCTAATGCCCCGTTCTAGCAGGCCTGGTTTAAAAAAGGGGGCAACAAATCAAACAAGTAATTGACCAGGTTTTATTATTTGATTAAGTGGCCTTTCCATCCAAGAAAGTACCATAAGCTACAAGGGTGTTAATAGTTGACCCTGAGGGTTCATGGAGGGAAGGATGGAAATCACAGGAGTATTACATGGCTTTTTCTTTTAAAAGAAATTTATATCCACAATCTCTGCCAGTCCCTCCTACAACCTCTTCTGTTCAAAAGTAATCTTTTTATTTCTAAACCTGCACAGTATTTTATTTGTACTTTTCTTATGGATTATGCTTTCAAATCAATTTGATTGTACTATGTACTGATGGTACTTCTCTTCTGGGCTTAGAGTTTCTCAAGGGCAAAGCTATTTATCTTTATATAAATAGCCCATAATAACCATATAGCCCATAATAACCAATGTAGTGCCTGCCACATAGTATATCTCAATAAGTCTATTTAATGGTATAAAAATTGGGAAAATTAGTTAAGTAAATCATCCCAACAGTCCTGTAAGACAGAAAAAGAAATTATTATTTATTACCACTTTTCAGAGAGGTTAAGTAATTCTTTAATACTCAATCTGGGAGACTATGCTTCCTAATAGTGAGTGAATGATAAGGACTTGGGGTATACAATTACACCTAGAGTTCCAGAAGCCATGTCTGTTGGAGATGTGTGTCAATTCTTGCTATTTTTTTAAAGATTTTATTTATTTATTTGACACACAGAGAGAGAGAGAGAGAGAGAGAGAGCTCAGAAGCAGGCAGGCAAAGAGAGGTGGGGAAGCAGGCTCCCTGCCAAATAGAGAGCCTGATGCGGGGCTCGATCCCAGGACCCTGAGATCATGACCTGAACTGAAGGCAGAGGCTTAGCCCTCTGAGCCACCCAGGCATCCCTCAATTCTTGTTATGTAGAGGGATACTCTCTTAGCCCAAATCCTCAGTTTTACTATGTGTGGGCACATGTATATTTATGTGGAGATGGGGAGGAGGATCAAACTTGCATTTCGCTAGTTTTCATTCTATTCTGAACAGTTATCGTTCATTCAGTTTGGCTCTAAAAAGAATGACTTCTCCAATAAAGGCAACCAGTGAGAGGTATAAATTTGGGGAGTAGGGGGATGCTGTCCACACTCACTAACAAACAAACAAAATCTTAGATCCTTATTTTGTAAGAAACAGTGGTGGCAGCCCTTTAAATCAGTAACTCAATTTTTCAAGCCCCAAATCTTTTCAATTCCAGAAGATAGCTAATATTCATGAACTTATTACCCAAGCCTTGATCAATCTTAATGTATTACACAAAACTGTGGGTGTAGCTGAAATGGATCCTTCTCTTCCCTTTGATGTTCTTGCAAATGGACTCATTTGGAAGTAGAAGTGAGAACTCTGAATGAAAGAACATAAACACAGAGCAGCTTTCTAGGCTGTGGGAAATTGTGAATCTGGCACAGCCATGCATAAAGCCAGACACCATTGCTTTACAGGATGACAGAGTCAAGAGATTTGTGACAGCTACTTTTCTGATAATTAAAACATCTTTGAGTTCCTAAGAAAGAATTTTAATGAATCCATTAGTCATCTCAGATACCAATAAGGCCTGACTTTATCAGCTTTATCTGTGTATAGTCATGGGTTCATCTAAACTCTTGCTCATCTTAGGTAATTCATGATTCCTTGAGTGTTTCTATGTCACTTGATTCACACTCAAATGAGGAGCTAGAATCATTAGAAATAATTAGATTTAGACTTCAATTAAATGTTAAAGATAGCATTTCATCCAGTCCCATAGCACCATCTTACACAGGACAGTCAGAGGCACCAAGCCCCCTGCAAGCGATCTTAACAAAAGGAATCAGTCTTCCAGGGAAGACCAGGCCACTGTTACCTGATTTTGCATGTCTGACAAGGCTACTGGACCCTGGGGACGGCTCTCCTACAGTCCAACATCGATCCATATTTGACCCTCAGAGGTTTCTTAGAACTTGTCTAATTTCTTCCCTATATTTGGATTAATAGAAATTTTCAGAAAAAAAAAAAAAAAGGAAAATCATGGCTCTCGGTGGACATATAAAAATGCATACATGTTCAAGAATTAATTTTGTTCAGATGATATGAATGAACTAAGAAGGTATTACACCAGTTTAAAGTCAAAGTCAAAATACTACACAATTACATGAAATAAAGGAATGTGGAGCTAAATTGCAAGTAAAGACAACCTGATGTTTTCACTGGGAAAAGGGAAGTCAATTGAAGTATAACTGGACAAGACAGAAGATGCATATCCATCAGCTACCTGTAATTTAAAGAGACGCAGAAAGCGCAAAGACAATGAATAGAACCGGGTGCAAACAGCCAGGGTGGGTATGTGGGTATGTTATAGATCATGAATGGTTTTCCACTGACATACTGTTTTTTTTTGTTTTTTTTTTTTAATATGGATATAGTCGGGCGCCTGGGTGGCTCAGTGGATTAAAGCCTCTGCCTTCAGCTCAGGTCATGGTCTCAGGGTCCTGAGATCAAGCCTCATATCAGGCAATCTGTTCAGCAGGGAGCCTGCTTCCTCCTCTCTCTCTCTCTGACTGCCTCTCTGCCTACTTGTGATCTCTCTCTGTCAAATAAATAAATAAAATCTTTTTAAAAAAATAAAATATGGATATAGTGTCTCAATATTGTTTATGCAATTCAAAATTACACACACCCACACACACACACATACACACACACAAGGTCCTGAAAACAGAGCTTTTTTTTATGTTTGGTATTTATATATGTATGTCCTAGTGTGAAAATCCATTTATTGCAGTGTGAGAACATTAATGTATTTTATTACAAGTAATGTCCCAGATGTGTCTGGAGGTGTCACATAGTATACACTATATTCACATATTAGCTTCTTAAAATCAATCATCTTTTGGATTCTTAAACCCATCTAGACCTTTAGTGATGGTGTGCCAGTGTGTGGGAATCAGCTTATGTCTTGCTAACTGTATGTGTTCTCAACATCACATTCAGTGACTTCAATGTGGTAGCTTAGAATCAGCCAAAGTGAGAGTAATTTGCACAAGAAAATAGACAAATGCTACGTATCTGTGTGTGTGTGTGTGCATGTGTGTGCGAGCCCGTGTGCATGTGTGCAGGCTGTGTGAGAGAAAGTAAGCTACACTCCCTATCCTTAAGGAGTTCACAGTCTAGTGAAGAGCTTTTGGTCTAGTAAACAAACTTGCATATTTATAAATGTGAGGTTGTTCCTGGGTTTATGCTTCCCCCAAGGTGGCTGGTTTCACAACAGACTTGTGCCTACTGTCTATTATAAAATAGATTAAATCTAAGCCAATTCAATTCAAAAAATATGCAGGAGTGTGAAGCTGCTAGATGTTTCAAAGGATATAAACAGTAGATTATGTAGGAGATTCAACTGGAATGTAAAAACACACATTTTACTTAGTAATAACTTGTGATAAAGGCTAAAATCTTCCCCTCAAATAATGATTTTTGGAGAGAAAAAACTACATAAGCAAAAGATAATTTGTGAATTTTCTATCTACTCCACACTGTGAACAGAAACATTAGCTTTGTCTGTAATGGGGTATTTTTTTTCTTCATGTAACAAAACATATTTTCAAACAGTGACTATATGGCCGGCACTTTGCTGGGTATCAGGGTTTTTATAACAAATAAACATCACATTCTATTCCTAGGGAACTTTTATTCTAGTGGTAAAGAATAGTATAACTATATAATCCTAATACACTATGATGCTACATATAAGGGAAGTATGGGACCAAACAGAAACAGAAGCAATTAACTCCGCGAGAAAGACCTGGGGGAAATCCTTTCAAAGGAAATACTATGAAGAAAGAATATGATTTTTTCAGAGGAGGGAGGAAGGGTATGCTGACTTGGGAGGAAGCAGTGCATTAAAGCTCCACACACATAAACAATATGGGATCCTTTAGGAAAAGATATAAGGGGGACAGGTTCAATCATGGGATGGTGCATTAAGCTTTCTGTATGTCTTCAAGAGAGAAGACAAATGAACTTAGAGTTAAGCTCTAGTGTTTAAGGCTTATATTGGACATAAAGATTCTACTATGCAGAAAAGAATATGAAGACATGAAACTTCCTGGATATACGGGGACAAAGGTGAGTGCTTTTAAGTTTTCTGAGCTCATCTGAAGTCTCTAGAGAGAAGCACCTTGAGGACATGGAACATTTTATATTCATGTTTTGTCTTTTGGACCTAAGTGAAGAGTCTCACACATAGTAGGCAATTGGTAAGAACCTGGTGTACCGAAGACAAGAAAAATAAACATTAAATGCAGAAATGAGCATTTCCTTTCCTATTTCACTTTGCCGACTGTAGTATGCTACTGTATTCTTCAAAGTGCTTGAATTATCCCTCCTCTTGATCTACTTGGCTCTGATCGCTCCCTGTGCAATTCCTCTCCTACAAATCTCTTTTTCCATCCTTGAAGTCCAGGCGCCTTGCCCTGCTTGCTGTTGCTGAGCACAGCTGGGACAAGCCCCTTCTAGAACCTTCCTCTGAGGGCATTTCTATTGCTGTTCTCTTTGTTGGAAGGCTGACCCTGATCACTCAGTCAAAAATAGCACTCTTCATCATCTAATACTGTCTAGTCCCTTCCTGGCTTTATTTACCACCACATGACCTTATGTTATGGATTTTTTTTATTCTTTATATTGCCCCATCCATACATAAGCCCCCTATTGGCTGACACTTTGTATCACTCACCCTTTTATTTCCAGCACTTAACCAGTGCCTGGGACATAGCATTTACCTAGTACATTTTTGTTAACTAAGATGAATGAAAGAATAAGCTACCTTCTTTCACCTGTGCTTTCATAGAAAGTTTCTCAGATTTTTTGAAAGCAAGTGCTATATATTAATGTAATTGAAGAAAATTAAAAAAAAAAAACAAAAAATGACTACAAATTTTTATAAAATGTTTATAAACAGATTCAAAGGATATAGAAAAATGTTTCACAGAAAGTAAGTATATCTTAAAAAATTAAGTTCTAAGGAAAATCAACAATATACCAAGAAACAAAATAAAAGGTTAATTTTAAATGTGTGAGTAGCCCATCCAAAGACTATTTTAACTTTACTCCTTAAAACCTTAGTTTGGAACCTACACTGAGCCCCAAATACAAGAGTGAATTTCCCAGAGTCTTTTGTACCTTGATATAGTTATAAGACTAAGTTCTGACCAAATGGGATAGAAACCAAAACATCCCATGAGAATAACAATGCTTTCAAAAATAATGCTTTCAAGAAGTAAATTCAGATAGAGATGACCTTTTCCTATTTTTTTTTTTTTTCTGGAATACAGACGTAATGGCTGGAGCTTTAGCAGCCACTGCGGATCATGTTTTAACTTTAAGGCTGAAAGCCCTGTGTCAGAATGATGGAGCAGTGACATAGAAGCCTGGATCCCTGATGATTTTTGTAGCCATCTACCAACTCAGCATGATTTCTAGACTTTCCCATGGAGCAGAATAACCCTTATGAGCTTATGTCACTATTATTTTTAGTTTTGTTATACGCATGATGTAAAATTCATATTTCATGTGAATATCTTAAAATATTTTGAGTACCGTTTATTTGCCTAACAATGCACTTATCAGATTGGTAGTGAATGTGGAAACCATGCTTACCAGACTCTGAGTCTGGTAGTGAGTCTGAGTGATCTAAAGAAGAACTGTTGTACCATCACTGTTCTTATTTTAATTGTTGATATATTCACCACCTGTGTAGATAAAGACATCTGTTAATTTTCATGATTTCACTAAGTCCTGCATAAATATTAATTAAGCACAATAGCTCTGAAAAACAAACTAAAAGCTTGTTATTGTGGATTTGGGAGCAAAACACTCAGGGTAATTACATGCTCAGATTGGAAACTTCTAGTAGTTTGTAAAAAACACACAACTTTCACAAGGCCTAAGCAAGATAAACACAAGGAAAATAAAGGGACTATAAGAGTAAGCTACTAGGAACCTAGGTATCTGGGAATTACAAATGAATTGTTACGTCTATTCTAGTATGTACAAAGGGTTAGATTGGGACTTTGCTCCCAGGTAAAAAACAATAGCCCACACATCTAACAGTACCCACTATGTATGGCATTCTCCTAAGCTCTTCACATATACTAACATAAATTACATATAAGCTCTTTATATATAATAAGTGACATAAACATCACAGCAGCACTATGAGACGGATACTACTATTTTCCTTGTGTTTCAGATGAGGAAATGGAGATGCAGAAATGTTACGTAACTCTCTTAAGGTCTCATATCCGGTCAACACTGGAACCCAGATTGGAATCTAAGCAGGGTACATGGGCTTCATGTGCTCAGACATCACACCATCACTACTGCAAGACAGCTGTGAAGAAACAGTAACTTGGGGAACAATCACGAGATATTCTAGAGATGTAGCTGAGTGGGAAATGGTGGCAACCAAAGAAAACTAGGAAATGCTGATGCCCGGGCCACAGGAATTGGAATTGAAATCTAGAGGTACAGGCCACACAGCTCGGAACCAGGACGCCAGCAATAATTGTGAAGAGCTGCAATGTTCTCTTGGTAAAAGCTGAATAGACCACTTAAAAGCTCAATTCAGGGGCACCTGTATGGCTCAGTTGGTTGAGTCCAACTCTTGATTTCAGCTCAGGTCATGATCTCAGGGTCTTGAGATTGAGCCCCATGCCAGGCTCCATGTCAGGCTTGAGATTCTCTCTCCCACTCACCCTCTGTCCCTACCCCCCTGCCCCAACTTGAGCTCTCTCTCTCTAAAAAAAAAAAATAAATAAAATAAGCTGAACTCATCTCAGAGCACCGATTCTCAACCTTTTTTTTTTTTTTAAGACTTTATTTATTTATTTGACAGGGAGAGTACAAGCAGCAGGAGTGGGAGAAGGAGGCTGAGCAGGGCCCAGATCCCAGGACTCGGGGTCATGCCCTGAGCCGAAGGCAGACACTTAACTGGTGGGGTCACCCAAGCACCCCTGATTATCACCTCTTTAACAAAATATAAGTGAACTGATATTTTGAGGTGTGTCCTGAGCAATTTGCTAGAATAAGTAGAGAATAATAAAGTTTGGAAATGATGTCTTCAGTCTCATCATATAGAAGATACTCAATGTTGTGTCTAGAAATAGTTTTTTTTTTAATTTTATTTTTTATAAACATATAATATATTTTTATCCCCAGGGGTATAGGTCTGTGAATTGCCAGGTTTACACACTTCACAGCACTCACCATAGCACATACCCTCCCCAATGTCCATAACCCCACCCCCCTTCTCCCAACCCCCCTCCCCCCATCAACCCTCAGTTTGTTTTGTGAGATTAAGAGTCACTTATGGTTTGTCTCCCTCCCAATCCCATCTTGTTTCATTTACTCTTCTCCTACCCCCTAACCCCCCATGTTGCATCTCCTCTCCCTCATATCAGGGAGATCATATGATAGTTGTCTTTCTCTGATTGACTTATTTTGCTAAGCATGATACCCTCTAGTTCCATCCACGTCATCGCAAATGGCAAGATTTCATTTCTTTTGATGGCTGCATAGTATTCCATTGTGTCTACAATAGCCAAACTATGGAAAGAACCTAGATGTCCATCAACAGATGAATGGATAAAGAAGATGTGGTATATATACACAATAGAAATAGTTTTTGCCACATGCTTGCATTTTGATCTTTTTCTTTGAGTAAGGACGAAAGGAATGGTGTTTGACTAATGTGATGAAATGGGGGTGGATGCCAGCACCCAGAGGGATTTGTAACATGATCATCACCAGCTGACAAAAAGTGGGGAAGAACCCATGTTGAGGAAAGAACACTAATTTGGAGTCAAGAGGCCAGGAATCTTTAGTAACTGAATGATATTAAGTAGATTCCCTTAAATTATGGTGACTTCTCTTTTCTAGTAGGCAAAACAAAAAGGGCATTGGATGGAACATCCTGGTCCCCAGGAGCTTCCCCTCACAAAATCTTGAGGCTCTGGTATCTGATTCCCCTACTCAGAGAGCTTTGAGCAGAGGCAGAGGGCCTTTCAATTGACAGAGAGAGGTTGAGGAATTAACTACATTAAGAATGCAATTCGACTTTCTTTCCTATGGATTGCTGCATTGATTGAACTTCGAATGTATGCC
The DNA here is from genome assembly GCF_002288905.1 of Enhydra lutris kenyoni. Lineage (NCBI taxonomy): Eukaryota > Metazoa > Chordata > Mammalia > Carnivora > Mustelidae > Enhydra > Enhydra lutris. Next base: position 22,522,951 of record NW_019154106.1, on the reverse strand, counting down.
AAGTTTTTGGTAATATGTTTTACATACTTAATAATCCTTATTACAACCTATGTGGTAGATATTATAATCTCAAATATAATCACAAACTAGAAAAAAGGGAGCGCAGAGAGAATTTAAATACTAGCTCAAGTTCACATAGACACAAAATGGCAGACAGAAATTTAAGCCCACACACAGTTTGCTGGTTTATAATAAAAGGGATTTAAGTTCACACCTGCCTTACTCTATGCTGTGGACTAAATTGTGCCCCCCCCCAACCTCCCCAAATTCAGATATCCAAGCCCTAATCCCCAATGTGGCTGTATTTGGATATAGGAACTTACGGAAGTAATTAAGGTTAAATGAGGTCATTAGAGTCAGGCAGTGATCCCCTCAAAATAGCATCCCTATAAGAAGAAACAGCAGAAAGCTTTCTTTCCCTCTACCGTGTGAAGACGCGTACAAGATGGCCACCTATAAGCCAGTAAAGGAGCCCTCTCCAGAACCTGACGTGTCAGCACCCTGATCTTTGATCTCTGACATCCCGTCTCCACAACTAAATTTCTATTTCAAAAATAAATTTCTGTTGTTTAAGCCCTCCAGCCTGTAGTGTGTGGTTAGGGCAACTTAGAAGGCTAAGAATACACTCCAAAGATTTTCTTTGCTCTTTTTCTTAAGCCATGCCAAATCAGGGTGTTCAAAAATGCCTGAAAAATGAAAGGAAGATTTGTTACAGAATTGGCGAGCTCCCTTTTTATATTAGATGTTGTTATCTGTGCTCCCTTGAGGTGTGTTGTGCACAGCTGTCCCATCTTTACCTGGTGGCCTCTGCTGCCATCTGCATAATTAACATTAACTGATAAAGTAAATAGGCCACTGGGTGCCAAAGGCTTACAGGTCACCCTCCCGGACCACGACAATTCGTGCAATTACTGTTTTCAATTATTGTTTCCATTCTGCGTCCGCTCCCAACATCTCAACGTTCAGTACAGGTTTAAAAAGCACTCTAGTGAAAAGTTTTTACCCTATCCCACCACGAAGTACCTTCTCTACTTTACAGATGAGAAGAGTGGCCTTGAGAGAGTGCTGAGACTGACCTAGCTCGCTGATCAGAGCAACCGAAGCACAGAATCTGGTCCCGAGTCACTAACCACTGCTCCCCACCTGGACCCTCCGAACTTACCTGTATATCCATCTTTCTTACTAAGCACTTTCATCTCTACTCTTTTATCATGTTTTAAACCTATTTCCCAGAAGCCTAATACATTTCAGGATGGCAGGAATTATTTCCAGTTGACGCACTGGACTCTCAAAAGATGCCCAGCAAAACAGAATTCAGCCCCTGGGGGTACCACCGATGAGCTGTAGTGACTGTTGTTGTCCAGAGAGCTCTTGGAGCTACAGTGCTTGTTGAACAATTTGGGAAAATTCATTAGATTGATTAGTCCAATTAACTCACAAACAGACATACAAAAACAGGCAGGAAACCCCTGCTGGGGCCAAGAAATAAATAAAAGACATAACCCTGGCATGGAATGCATGAATGTGAAGGGGCCCATGGAAATTTCTCCATGGAATGAAAACACTCTGTCTGGGACAGGACCAAACTCAAGACTGGCTAGAGAAAGAAACAAAGAAAAGAATTAAGATCTTCTAGGAAGGCAAAAAGCCTAAGGAGAGGGCTCAAAGAACAAATACTCTTTGGCAAGCCCAAAGGCCAAAGAACTGAGACAGAAATTTGTGACGCATTCAATAAGACTAAGAGAGAAAAGGTCTGTGAGTCTCAAAACATGGCTTTCTTTGTTCGAAGCTGGTAATGAGATTAATTTCTTTGTGAACAAATGAAGCCAATAAAAAGAAGAAGGGAAATTCCCCTTGTTAAAAGATTATTACTCACACACTGATCCTTTGTAACATGTTATCTTTCGGTGCTATTCTCAGCATCCAATGCTTTGAGGAAATTTTTATTTTCTTACATGTAAGAACAGAGACCTCATGCCCTCCTTTTCCTCTTGCATTTTTTAAAATTTTCTTTTAAATATGTAACTGGCAAAGCTATAGATCTCTATTATTGGTACAACCCCAGCTGTACTGTGACTTTCATATTTTTTTGCTAATACTTGCATAAAGAAGACAAACCTAACCATTTCATTTGTGGTGGAGGACGGATGATAGAACCTGGTTATTCTTGTAACCACTTGTAAACCCCCATGTTCTCAGAGTGAAAACACCCACATGATTGTTCCCCAAACTTAGCCAGTCAAAATGATTCGGATGCCAACAAAACACAGATTTCCCTTATCAGAATGCAAGAGAAAGACCCAGGGCATTCCCAGAAACTAGAAGAACAACATAGTGTCTTTTGGTGAATTTCCCAGTTAGGAAAAAAGAGAGAATGAAAACCATGGATAGCCTCATCAGCATGCCTGTCAAGGTTCTGCATCACAAAGGAACAGGGTTGGTAATAAGTTGGTGACTTGTTATCAAGCAATGGGAAGGCCTCAAGTTTTTTAGAGGGGTAGGAAGTATAGGGATGAACAGCAAGATGCCAAAGTCAATTCTTCTGAAAACACTGATTACAGGCAGACAGCAGCGATCCCAGAGCATCTGGGGAAAATCCAGGATCATTTTCAGTTCTGAGGAAGGAAGTCATTAGGCAGTTAATCAATTTTCCTTTAAGCTCATTAATAATGATATCTGGTTGCCCGTGATCTGTAAATTACGGAAGATCCAAATGTAAGAGCAGTGTGGTTGGAAAGACTGAAGGAACATAAGATTTACAAAATCTGTTTTATTATACCACGTGGAATTAACATGCAAAGTAATTTATTGTATACTAATCTATACAAAAACTTGGATAAAGTAATTGATAATAGCTAACATTTACTGGATGGTTATTCTCTCCTAAGCACTTTGCTGTGCATTTACATGTATTATCTCAAATAACACAGTAACTTTATAACATATTTAATATTAGTATCCCATTTTATAGATTAGGAAATGAAAGCCCAACAAGAGTAGTAAGAAAGAGTAAATATAGCCAGTAAATAGGCAAAGTCAGGATGTCACAATATTATAATTCAGATACTATTAAGTTATAAGTGGAATGAGAGAATGTGATGGAAGAAACATAGGTTTTATCGTCAAAACGTCTCTGGGTTGAGTGCTGGTTCTACGCGTATAAAGAGTGCCTGTGTTTAAGCAGAATTTTGTATCTCCTTTGTTTCCTCTCTTTAAACAAAAGCATTACTAGCTACCTTTCAAGTCCAGTATACAAATTAAATGAGATAATGCATGTACAGTGCACAGTATATATGTATAAGGCAGTAATAATAAAAGCTATTTTTCATTGTTTAATCCACTCAAATTTATTGCATCACTCAAAAATAACAGACAGCATTACTTTCTTTCTTTCTTCTTCTTTTTTTTTTTTACAGATCCTGGGGCACCATGGGCACTCAAATAATGTTAATGCCTTTCCTCATCCTTTCCCATCTCTCTTTATATAAGGACTATTCACTAATTGCATAACTAGCTAACTACTAAATAAGAAAGTAAATGAAGAAGATAGCAATTCCAATAACTGAAGAAAAATACTGTCCCGTGTATATATCTTCTTGATTCAAAATCAGCTTTGGAAAGACGGTATCATAACTACCTTCAACAAAGAAATCAGGCTCCTTTTAAAAATGAAGTCATAGGGAAAGCCACAATCCGAGATAAAAGTCTATTACATGGCAGCTAAGTGTCAATATGTGTCAACAAGTTTTAAAATGTGACAGGTGTATTTCAGCGAGATGAAATTCACGATAAATCTGAACCCCTGCAATTTCCTTAACACCCTGTACAGTTTTACGTAACTAATGCTCTTTATTCTAAAAATGTTTTGCATTCAGATCTCCTCCTGCACCATGACCTGTAATTCTCATTAATTTTACAGAATCGCCTGCTTACAGAAATTGGCATATTTTTTTCCCATAACATGCTACATTTGAATTTTAAAGATAACTCAGTCCCGAGAAAACAACAAATTTGCTGCAGCAAGGAGAATTGTCAAGATGGTTGCAGTCATAAATGTTACTGAGCAAGGTGGGAGAAATGCAAGTCCAGGAGCTACTTGGAGACTGGAATCAACTATAAAATAAAAATACAGCCTGATAAAATATTCTTGCTGACCTTCAGGTCTACAAGGGGTTTTCAAGGAATGAAGAGGCTCTTACAATTTTTGAATCTTAAACCTAGAGACTAAGAATTTATGTATATGTATTCTTATTCATATTAATGTATATTAATAGTTCATACATTAACATTATATGTTAAATTCATGTATATACAGGTATATGAACTACTTTTCATGTAGATTTGTATGCATGAGTGTATATATGAATTAACTGAACCTAAGTTGGAGTTCCTGATTCCTCACCATGACCATAGGCTTTGGGTCTCATCTCCTACCTTTGGTTAATATACTCACTCTGTCAAATCCACACTGTCCTTTATGCCATTCTGCTTCCAAGCCTGGTGGCACCCAACTCAAGCCCTCTGTACTTCCTAGTCCCTCTGCTTGGAACGACTTTCCTCTAAATATATGCATGGCCTGCTCTTTGTACCTCTGTTGATATTCACCTACATATCGCCTCAAGATGCCTCTTCTGACCACTCTAATTACAATTGCAGCCACTTCTCTACACTCTGCCTCCCTTCTCCTATCTGCTCTGAATTCCTTAACCTGTCTGGACCTTTGCTCACCAATATGGTAGCCACTATCCCCATATGACTATTTAAATTTAAATTTAAATTAGTCACAATGAGTTAAAATGTAAATTTCAGCCCTTTGGTCATACTAGGCTAATTTCAAGTGTTCAGTAACCACAGTGGTCAGTGGCTACCATATTGGAATATTGGAAAGCACACCTATTGAACATTACTCTCATTGAAGAAATGTCTATGGGACAGAGCTGTTCTAGATACGTGTACACTTTATGTATTCGTTTATTTTCATCCTCCCCTCTACCAACCCACCTACATACACCCCAAATTGTAAGTTCCAAAAGGCCAGGAGTTTTGTCTGCTTTTTTTTTTTTTTTCCTTTTCACTGATTTATGGCCAGGACCTAAAATAGTCCATTGTCTGTTTCTGATATTCATTAAATATCTGCTGAATGAATAAATGGACTAAAACAGGACCATTCATTTTTTTCCCCTTAAAAAAAAGTCATAAATAAGGGTACAACTGCATCAGTCCTCCTTCAAGGGAATTTCAACATGGCAAATTACCCTCAGTGGTATCTCGCCAGGGCTTCCTTATATATTGCTTATAATTGTCCAGATCTCTATGAACGGTAAATCTTTTAAGTCTATGGGTTTTTTTTTTTTTTAATTGTCTTCTGTGCTGGAGGGAAAATCACTGAAATGTGTCATGATTTATGGCAGAAAAGTCTGTCAACTCCTAAGCCTGCCAAAAATTGTTAAAACCATCATAGAAGTTTTAGGAGTTGAGCATTTCATTGCAGTGGGCTTTTCATACCCAAATCATGGTAGATACATATAGATTACTGGCGGATGAAGGCCATCAATCAATCTATTTGATTTTATAGCTGAGATATGCATTTGCCATGTAGAAATCATTTTTTATTCCTAATTATACTCATTAGAATGAAAGCCTAAATGTGAGTGATCACTACCTTCCCTGGGTGACCTTGCAAAGAACACAACGTACTCCTGAAATTTTAATTCATCATTGTCAATACTGTACAGGATCATTTGATATGCATTAGAAATCCATATCATTGGCCAAAGCAACAGCTTTCAAATGGAATCTAAATTTTAAAAACTCTAGATCTGAGGCTATTAAATTCAACTTTGTTTAACTTTTATAAAAGTAAGTTTATTTTTATCATATTTTTCTTACTATAGAGATTTGAACTTAGTGGAATATTAAAAAGAACACAAAATATTTAAATATGAATATTTAAAAGGGAAATCATGCATAACCTTATAATACAAATACAATCCCTCTTAATATTTTGGCATATTTCTTAGTTCTTTTGAGTCTATTTCCATCCATATTTTAAAATAAGTGCTTACACTGTTATGTATCTCTAATTTATTTTCAGCTTTCCTTTAACACTACAACGATCCTTGGCATTCATATGTCTAACTGTTCTTACTTTATTTCAAATATCCCTGACCTGTAATGATTTGTATTTTTCTAAGATACAAATTTGAATCATGAGGAAATATGAGTAATTTAAGCTGATGAATGAGTCTATTAGATTGCCCATAATTTGGACCTCAGTGTGTGGTTTTTTTTTGTTTTTTTTGTTTTTTTGGTTTTTTTTGCTTTGTACTTATTGCTGTGTATGTAATAACTTGCATTAACGCAAGGATGTCACTCAGAGCTAGAAAAGCACCTTGAAGACTGCAAATCAAACTTGGGTTCAGATACTGTTTACATTTCTTCATTCACTCCACAGATATTCATTTAGCTAGGTATAATACTAGACTCTGAATATACAAATGGCTAGTTTTGAGGAGCACTTTCTAGTTTCTGCTGCTGTGCTAAATTAAGTACTGTATCCAGGTGTCTTTTTTAATCCTCAGAACTGTTACTGTTATATGGTTAACAAAACAGATACACAGAAAGCCTAGTAATATGCAAGTGATGGACCAAATAAGATACAGGACAATTCAAGATGATCTGTCACATTGTAAGTAAGAAGGGTTGGCTACTATTATTATACTATTATTAAAAATTGAGGCACTTCTGAAAAGAACAGGAAGAATTCCTTGTGTATGTCAAGTATTTACTGATGTATTTTTTAAGGTTATTTATTTATTTATTTGAAAAAGAGTGAGCGAGAGAGAGGGAGAAGCAGACTTGCCACCGAGCAGAGAGCCCAACAAGGGATTCAATCCCAGGACCTTCAGATCATGACCCGAGCCAAAGGCAGACACTTAACCGGCTGAGCCACCCAGATGCCCCAAGTATTTACTGTATATTATAATCATTTTCCCATGGCATTAAAAGTTCCTTATAAGCCCAATGGAATATTGCTCAGCCGTAAAAAGAATGAAGTCTTGTCCTTTGCAACAACATGGATGGATCTAGAGGGTAAAATAAGTCAGTTAGAGAAAGACAAATACCATATGACTTCACTTATATGTGGAATTTAAGAAACAAAGCAAACTAACAAAGAGACAAACCAAACAACAGACTCTTAACTGTAGAGAACAAATAGTGGTGGTGGTGGGGGCAGATATAGGTGATGCAGATTAGGAGTTCACTTACCATGATGAGCGCTGAGTGATGTATAGAATTGCTGAATCACTATATTGTACACCCGAAAATAATGTAATACTGTAATGTAATACTGTATGTTAACTATATCAGAATTAAAAAAAAAAAAAAGAACAACAACAAAAAACTTCCTTGAGAACCTGATTTTAATGATTGCAGCATGGTTTATGTATGGACGTGTTAAAATACAGTTATTCGGGGCACCTGGGTGGCTGAGTGGGTTAAAGCCTCTGCCTTTGGCTCGGGTCATGATCCCAGGGTCCTGGGATCGAGCCCCGCATCGGGCTCTCTGCTCATCAGGGAGCCTGCTTCCCTTCCTCTCTCTGCCTGCCTCTCTGCCTGCCTGTGATCTCTGTCTGTCAAATAAATAAATAAAATCTTTAAAAAAAAAAAAAAACCAAAAACAAAACAAACAAAAAACACAGTTATTCACTTCCCCTACCTCTGGGCATTTAGATTGTTTCTGAATTCAGTTTTCACTTGAATAAAACAATGTATTTCAAAGAAATAATTTCTATATGTTCAGTAAATATTTAACTATTACCTTCCCTGTTAAAATCCCTGTGATAAAAACTTTAGATAACACAATGAGTTCTCATAGCCGATTAGGATGAGTCCACAGGGAAGATGCGAGGCCAGTGTTATGCAGGCTCAAGGAAGGGTGGACCTCCTGAGCAGGGAAGATCAAGGTCTGTTCAGAAGGTGATAACACAGTTTCAAAGGTAGATAATGTAAATAGAACAGAGAGAGCACAAGGAGTTAAGAGAGATGGTTGAGATACCACCTTACACCAGTGAGAATGGCCAAAATTAGCAAGACAGGAAACAACATGTGTTGGAGAGAATGTGGAGAAAGGGAAACCCTCTTACACTGTTGGTAGGAATGCAAGTTGGTGCAGCCACTTTGGAGAACAGTGTGGAGATTCCTTAAGAAATTAAAAATAGAGCTTCCCTATGACCCTGCAATTGCACTACTGGGTATTTACTCCAAAGATACAGATGTAGTGAAAAGAAGGGCCATCTGTACCCCAATGTTTATAGCAGCAATGGCCACGGTCGCCAAACTGTGGAAAGAACCAAGATGCCCTTCAACGGACGAATGGATAAGGAAGATGTGGTCCATATACACTCTGGAGTATTATGCCTCCATCAGAAAGGATGAATACCCAACTTTTGTAGCAACATGGACGGGACTGGAAGAAATTATGCTGAGTGAAATAAGTCAAGCAGAAAGAGTCAATTATCATATGGTTTCACTTATTTGTGGAGCATAAGGAATAACAAAGAGGACATAGGGAGATGGAGAGGAGAAGGGAGTTGAGGGAAATTGGAAGGGTTGGTGAACCATGAGAGACTATGGACTCTGAAAAACAATCTGAGGGTTTTGAAGGGGCGAGGAGTGGGAGGTTGGGGGAGCCAGGTGGTGGGTATTATGGAGGGCACATATGGCATGGAGCACTGGGTGTGGTGCATAAACAATGAATTCGGTTATGCTGAAAAGAAATTAAAAAAAAAAAAAAAGGCAGAGGGAATACTTTGAGCAAATGCTAAGAAGTAGCTAAGCATGAGACAAGGTTCAGGAACAGTGAGGAGTCACCCGTCTGGAGCAAAGGCATATGCAGGAAAAGGTTAAGAAATACAGAAAAGAAAATATAAGAAGAGGTTAGAAATATAGACTGTCTGCATATTATAAAATACTTGAGTGGCAGGATAATGAGTCCATCCTTTATTATGTTTGCAATAGGGATATCACAATAGATTTCATTGAGTCCAGTTGGTACCAGTTAAAATGAGAAAAGCAGTGTCATATCTTATCATGTCATTAGAGGAGCAGTTGAGTCCTCGATTGGTGAAGGGTGCAAGAAATGAAATACAGAGAAAAATCTTAAAAGAAAAGTACGAGAAAGGGCACTAGTATCGGAGTAAGCATAAAGAGAACATGAGCACTGGTGTGACCCCAGGACTCAGGGCAAATAAACAGAAAATATCAGGTCAGTTGGATGGGTCCTTTCAGTATCGTGATCTCTTCCATTTCTAAATAAGGAGAATCCAGGGGGATTAGATATAAGGCCTCCCACTTAATAGAGGACTGGTCAACTAATTCTATTTCTTTTTAGACCTCCTTAAGAAGGAACTGACCCGTGTGTCTGTCCAGAGTGTAATGTCTGATAGGAGCCCTTCTCATTTGCATTGTTGGACAATCATTTGAGCACGCACTATTTCAAAATGTCACCCAAGAGAACGGACAAGATACCAATAAGAGGTGTATCTGCAGAATGAAATGTGCCAACCACAATTTTATCTGCAGAGCCTTTTGGGAAATTAATTCTTTGCCTCCTTTCCAAGACCCTCCATTCATGTATCCCTTTGCAAAACTAATTATTTTTAAATGACTGCATGTTTTTCCATCCAACTGTAAGGAGTCTTCAGTTTCTAAAACTTATTCTATAATGCTTTATTTTCTGCCCACAAATTGATTTTTAAAGGTTTTCTAACTTCTGTACTTACTTAGATTAAAGCCATTATTTAAATACATGGAGACATGCAGTTTGTAAAAATTAAAAGTTTGAAAGTATATGTGTGTTTGTGCATACATTTTACACAGCGAAATCATTTTGGAGATTAGAGATATGTTTCATCCAATTTAGCTTTACATTCCTCAAGTGATTCAGCTTCCAATATTTCCCATGAGATGACTTTCAAAATCCAATAGCTTTTTATTCTATAGAGGCTGTCAAATACTCAATAGCCTCTACATTCATTAAAATCTTTATTATATAATGCTGATCTAGGTTATATATAATTCTAATTCCATTTAGCATCTTTCAACATGTATGTATAAATCCCCTCCCCATAACTTGGGCTTTATTGAATAACCTTTAATTTATTTTATATGCCTCTACATCCAATTCTTTCACTATTTGCCTGGCTTTTTTCAGCTTTCTCCCATTTACACTTTTCAAGACTTGTAGTACCCAAGATAAATGTAACAAAACAGAGTTTATAAAAACAAGGCAACATAGCCTAAAGATCATAATCTTTAGATTCAAGTAAACCAGATTCTTAGCTCAACTCTTTTACTATGTATGTATATGAGAAAATAACCTACTGTTTCCTACAAGTCTCTATTTATTGATTCATCACTAAACTTGAAATAATAATAAACTAGACCTAGAGATTTGTTTTGGGGATTACACATGTTTACTAAGAAGCATGTTAAAATGCTTAATTTTGGTCCCAAGACACCTTCCTCATCCCCGACTGGCAAGTACTGTTTCTTTTGCTACCTCTTCTTGTAATTCTAATAACATAGTCTATTTGTTTTTTGTTATGTTCTCTTAGTTGTTACTTAAAGGGCCACCTGAAGGTATCATGTTTTATCATCCACCAATACTAGAGTGACAGATAAAAATGGCATGGGACTGAAGCTAAGAACTTGTACTCTTCCTTCAATCTTCTCCTGGCTAATTTCTACTCCTTTAAGCATTAGCTCAAGTATTAGCTCTTTGGAAAATATTTCCCAAAACTAATCCACCCCCAATTCAGTTAGGAGAAATTAACAGAACCATTAGTTTTGTCATGATATTTGCATTGTTTCTACCACACTCTGATACAATTCCCTCTCCAGGTCCCATGCCCCAAAAGATTTGGAGCTACTTCATATAGAGAATGTGTTTTTAAACTCATTTTGTCTCTCCATCATCTAAGAACCATGTAACACAAAATAGGTACTAAATGAATGAATGAAGGTCATTCTGAATGGAAATCATCAATAACACAAAAAGATTCATGACATCCATTCCTTTAATTTTACTGATTTTGCTTCCATGGCTTTGAAAAGTTGAAATATTCCCTCAGGTCATTTTGGTTATCTTCTATCATCTGCCTTCACGCAGAAGCCCACCCAAACAAAGTCAGATAGATGAGGTCGATCCCATTCTCTTAAAATAAAATGGAATTACCACAATAACCCATAAGGATCTGTTGTATAGACTACTACTATTGACTAGGATGTAAAAGTCATTGTAAAATATGAAGAGACCAATAAAAGACATTGTGGAAATGAATCCCCATAAGCTGCCTGTATAAAAACATGAATTACCCACTCAAAGCTACCTGAAACAATGGCCAAATTCTATTATTCTTAGAGGAAAACAAAAACAAAAAACATGAGCTATTTAAATATCTAAAACCTTTATCATAAAGTAGTCTGAACTCCATTGGGGAAAAAAAAAGTGAAAGAACTAAGTGTGGCTCCCTTGATACTAGAATTAAGTGATTAAACGGACTCGTGCCTACGTGAAATTAAACACACACACACAAATACATACACACACACACAAAACATGTAACAAGGTAATCTACAAGGAAGGTAGAACTTTCCTATAAAAATGAAACTTCCAACACAATAGTTTTATTGTTTTGCTTGCTTGTTTGTTAAACCCTTTTCAAGAGCGGCTCTCCACCCACAGATAAGGCCATGGATGTTTAACACCTAAAAGTGTGAGATCTCAGGGAAGCTATGTAACTGGTGGAGAATACAGAAGTCCTAATTGGTTATGTAAACACTTCCTCCTCCACTGGTGGCCTCTGGAGGGTTGCCTTCTACGTGACAAACCTTAAACACGCTTCCTAATCCCTCTGGACATGTTTCTTTAGATTTAGAGTAAAATATGTTATAAGCACTATGCAGGGCAACTTTACCCAAATTATATAAATTTCTCCCTAAGCGATGTAATCTAGAAATTATTAGTTTGATTTTTCCAGAGTAACTTGAGACTAAGAAGTTCTGTGACTTGTCCGAAATCACATGGTTAGAAGGGGAATGTTGGTTTGGGTATTTCATCTCAAGCCCAGCGTCTATTTCATTATGACTCAGACTCCTCCTACCCCATCAGGAACACTTTTAAGCGAGATCAATATTAGGCCAATAAATTCACTCCTGAGTCTTCCTGTTGGCCAGCTATACAAAAAAAAAAAAAAAAAAAAAGGGGCGCCTGGGTGGCTTGGTGGGTTAAGCCTCTGCCTTTGGCCCAGGTCATGATCCCGGGGTCCTGGGATCGAGCCCCGCGTCTGGCTCCCTGTTCAGCGGGGAGCCTGCTTCCCTTCCTCTCTCTCTGCCTGCCTCTCTGCCTACTTGTGATTTCTCTCTGTCAAATAAATGAATAAAATCTTAAAAAAAAAAGTTCTATGTCTGTACATCCTATGAGCAATTTTCAACAGTCTCCACTCTACCACCATGATGCATTAAACTCCACTCGATATGGAAGGTGGTCGTTGCCTTGGCAAATGACATGGATTGTTGCCAGTAATATTTCCCTAGCAGAGAGTTGGCTCTGAGCCTATATCTTCTCCTATGCCCAATGAGATGAGAAGTCATTTACGATCTTTCATATAACAGTAATAATCCTGCTTATGCTTAAAAATGGCTTAAGGCCAGTCACAAAGCATTTTTCCTTTGTTCCCGGCCAGATTCCATAGATTCTGTCTAAAGCGTCTATATTGAGGCATTCTTGTATGTTGCACAAAACAGTGGGTCTAAGAAATCTGGTTTCTGGTTTGGTATCTGGCCCTAATGAGCAAATTCATTTCTGAACCTCAGTTTATAAAGATGAAATATAAGGGGGCAGCCCACATTCCCTCCCAGCATGACAACATAGTTTATTTCTCACACACACACACACACACACACACACACTCACCATGCTGTCCATTTTGTATCTCATTATTTAAATACCTGTTAGCTCAGCAGGTATTTGTTTAGAACTAGAGAAATAGCAGTTCTCTGATTTTACAAATTGTCTTTTATCTCGGAATTCTGGAGGATCTTATATCATTCATTAATTAAGTCTCACATCGCCCCCATCCTGAAAGGTGAGACCTCAAAGGCTGTTATTCTCTGTCATCGTCCATATGGTGCCAGTAACATGATATTAACTTTGGAACAAGTGCACTGAGAACCTAGCAACTCATACAGAGTTTCCTCTCTGAAAAAGAAGCAAGGCAGAGGGCACAATGTGCAAATGAACTGAACGTGGAAGCTGGAATGGAGGAGCATATAATTTGTATGGTGGGAATCTCTGGCAGATGATGTTGGGTTTTGTTTGTTTTGTTTTGTTTTTTGTTTTTGTTTTTGTTTTTTAAGATTTTACTTATTTACTTGACAGAGATCACAAGTAGGCAGAGACACAGAGAGAGAGAGAAGGAAGCAGGCTCCCTGTTGAGCAGAGAGCCCGATGGCGGAACCCGATCCCAGGACTCTGAGATCACGACCTGAGCCGAAGGCACAGGCTTAACCCGCTGAGCCACCCAGGTGCCCTGAAGTTGGTTTTAAAATTGAGAATAATTTAGGGGTGCCTGGGTAGCTCAGTCAATTAAATGACTGACTCTGGATTTCAGGTCAGGTCTTGATCTCAGTGTTTTGAGATGGAGCCCCACATGGGGCTCCATGCTCAATGTGGAATCTGCTTGTCCTTCTCCCTCCCCTCACTTGTGCTCTCTCCCTCTCAAATAAATGAACCTTTAAAAAAATGAGAACTGGGTGACTCAGTTGGTTAAGTGGCTGCCTTGGGTCCAGGTCATGATCCCAGCGTCCTGGGATTGCATCCCACATCGGGCTCCTTGCTCCGCAGGGAGCCTGCTTATCCCTCTGCCTCTGCCTGCCACTCTGCCTGTGCTCACTCGCTCTCTCTCTCTCTCTAACAAATAAATAAATTTTTAAAAAATCTTTAAAAATTTGAGAAAAATTTAAGTATTAAATCAATGATCTGTCCTCCTCTCCCTCTTTCCAATGGCTTATCAGACCCTGTAAAAGTGACCTTATATTTCTTTCTCAATCTATGCAAGGAGGCAAAGCTCCTTTGAAGCTGATTATGATGACTACAATTTTGAGCCTGCCTCCATCTCTCTCTTTCCCACCAAACACAGTTTCTCTGCAGAGTTAGAATTAAGTCAATGAGTTTACTGCTGACATTATCCCCCACCTCCCACCCCCTGCCCAAATATTTATGTATGCATTTGGTTCAAAAGGTCATAGAGCTGAAGGACAGGTTTGTTTGTTTTCTGGAAGGAGAGGAGGGAGGTAGGAGGTGTAAAGTCACAGACTGATACACGGTTGGCAACTTCTCATTTGAAGGCAAGCTCATTCCCCTGCATTCTGAGTCAGTGATTTCTTCTTGAGAGCGGAGGGTTACAAACTATAGAAACAATGGGTGCTAAAAAAAGAAGAACAGAGTATAACAATACTAGGACAAGAGAAACAAAGCACCACAAAATATTATAGATGCCTAAGCATGGTTACTTGAAAAATAAGAAACCTGATACAGAACATGAATTTTAAATTTTAAAAAATTAAGATATGCTACAAAGAGCTACCACTCAGGGTATACTTGCTACCTGCAAGGTAAAGGGCTTGGTGAATCCTATGTTACCCCTATTATCCAGTTAGCAGTGTGCATGGAAGATCGACCAGTGTGTTTTGCAAAGGAGGGAAGTGAGGCTGAGAGAAGGCACAGGTAGTAAGAGGAGGAGGAGAACTAAAACCCCAGGTCCATGGGGCACCTGGGTGGCTCAGTCTGGTCAATGTCCAACTCTTGGTTGGGTCATGATCTTGAGGTCCTGAGATCGAGCCCTGCATCAGGCTCCCCACTCAGGGGGGAGTCTGCTGGAGATTCTCTCCCTCTGCCTCCCTACCCCAGCACACACACTCTCTCTTTCTCTCTCAAATAATAAATGAGTAAATTTTAAAACACACACATACACACGTACACAAAACCCAGGTCCTTCCGATCCAGAGTCTCCAGCCAAAACCTCTTTCTCTTTCCATGAACTCACATCTAACTCAGCTTGTCCCTGTGTTCATCTCCTCCAATCATCTCTGCTACATAAAGTTCCATTAGCTCATCTCCACTAAACAATGTCAGAAAGGCTATGATATTTGCTGAGCAACCTCCGAGTGTGAAGCATTGAATTTTTCCTATGGGACAAAATCGAGTTGAATTTTGATCCCCGTATTTGCTCATGTTTGTGTGGCTTTCAGACCAATTTGCAAAGCAGAATGGACTAGAGTTTAGACTTCATTCAAAGGAAATTCCAACACACATTATGACTTGCAGCCTTCTTATGAGACTATTCCTTCAAAGTGAAACCAATCCCTCTCAGGGGAGGGGAGAGAGAACCGGTAATAAGCTTTCCCTCTATTTCCAAGCCGAAAGCTGCGCCAGACACATAACGCTACGTGCATCTGCTTTACAGAGAGCGGAAGAGCTACAACGCAGTGACTAGCAGCAGTATTTTCCGACAGCACCCCACCATGAATTATAAGCAGCTGCTAAGAAAGATCTTCTGCTTGTGTGACGATGCTTACAAATCATCCTTTCAAATGTATAACTCCTGTCTGCACTTCAGAGGTTTATGTTAGTGAACAGCCGGCTTTTCCCTTGGTCTGGTTTTCCCTTATCCCGTATTGTAAATATGATAACATATTGATGAAGGATAAAGTCAGACCCGTTGTTAGTGTCTCCCTTGGCATTCTGGGAAATGATCCGCTTAGGATGACTGCACAGAATCTATTTGCTCAGCAAAGCTCATTTTACAGAGGACCAATAAGTATACATAGAGCAATGACACCAGTTTGCTAACAACGCTAGGCGATCGTGCCAGATCGGGACGCATGGGCCAAAAAAGATGTGAAACATTAAGACACATCAGAAGGTTCAGTTCTTCAAAAAAAAAGAAGGAAAAATCGTCACTTGGGAGCTCAGCAAGTAATAATCCATTTAATTAAGAACTATTCAAAGCAAACTTTAATCTTCTCTTCTACTTCTTCAAGGAATAACTGTCTTCTGTATCTTTTCCTCCCCTCCAAACAGCCTTTTCCTCTCTATCTGTTGCACTATTCCATTTAACACGACACATTGTAAAGACATTTAAACTTTCTGTTTTAACCTATAATAAATATTAACCCCATCCCCCATGTTTGTGTATGTATATATACACAAAAGTAGAGGGTGTACTTGGCTGGCTTAGTCAGTAACAGCATGCAACTCTTAGTCTTGGGGTTTTGAGTTTGAATCTTATGCTGGTTGTAGAGATTATTTAACAAAAAAAAAGTCCTTAAGGGTGCCTGGGTGGGTCAGTCCATTAAGCATGTAACTCTTGATTTTGGTTCAGGTCATGATCTCAGGGCTCTGAGATCAAGCCCCGCATCAGGCTCCCCACTGGGTATGGAGTCTGCTTGAGATTCTCTCTTTCCCTCCCCTTATAAATAAATGATAGATAGATAGATAGATAGATAGATAACTTTTTAGAAATGAAAGAAGGGAAAAGAAACTGTCATGTTTCTTCTTCCAGTGTATTTTCCTTAAGAACTTCATATTTTTCTAGGGTTAGGGTGGTTTAGGGAACTTGATGCTTACTGATTTTTTAGAAGATATCCTACGAGAGAGAATAGGATGCACCACTTACTTGGACCTAATATGTTTCAGATAGTTTTACACTGAAACTTACAAATTTATAAGTCACTCTTTTAAGAGTATGAACCAGAATGAAATTTCAAGAACACTCAAAATACGATCAGGGCCAACCGATGATATCTTTCATTACTGTGATGCCAATCACTTCTTTTCAGTGAGGAATACCGGCAGTTGCCAACTCCTCCATAAACATGAGCTGCAGGAGGAATCCCCCATTCCGAACCTGAGCAGTCGGGCACTGGAAAAGGACTCTGAGATTCATAGCTGGTACTGCCACTCGAAGCATAAAATATTTGTGACAGGAAGGAAAGAGAAATTCAGCAAGTGTATCAGTGTGGGCATGTGGATGATGATGTTTTTGAAGTTCACACATAAACAGAATTTAAAGTTATTATTCCAAGTTAAAGAGAAACATTCTTTACTCACAGAAAAAGAGACAACATAGTGGTTACACTTAATAACCAAGTCACTGACTTAATTTTTTCTCTTCAACGGTTCCTGCCTAACAACTTGAAAATTGCTTTCTTATCCTACTAATTTGGGGCATAAGGTATGTGTGCATGTGTTTACCTAGAAGAGAAAAGGAAGAAAACTGGCAAGGGACGGGGAGCATCTGATAACAAATTGGCTGTGGGCTACAGGCAGGCATTGAACACTGATGGGGGCCTCTGGAATCTCAGTTGGGGTGACCTTGTAGATGATACATTTAACAGGGGCTAGGTGTATAGGAGGGGAAGAAATTTTGTGAGTGGAAGGAACATCATGAATCTGTTTTAAGCAGAATGAAGTTGAGATATCTATGGAACATCTACCTACAGATTGCCAAAAGTCAGATGGAAATAGGATTCTGGGGTAAGAGAAAGTGATAGCAATTACTGATAATCACTGGATGTCTTCAGCAAGTAGGTGGTAGATGAAGACAAGAGAATGAATAAAAAAACAGGTACTTAGAAAGAAATGCTCTTTTAAGTTTCCTCTATTTAATTTCTATTCTTCTCTATTTAGTTTAATGATAGACGAATATGTACATAATAATTAACCATATGTCATGTAGGAGAGCAGAATGCCTCTTTACTTTAAAAGGATGTACTGCACAATTTCACACCATTTTATTGCAGCAATTTGCTTTCATGTTTGTTCCTCTACCAGACTGTAAGACAGGTTATAGTGGCTGGCACAGAGAAGAGATCCAGTAAATATTTGCTTAAATAATGAATAAAGGAATGAATGAGTAAATGAGAGAAAGCGGGATATAGAAACTGGGTCAGAATCTCAACTCATGTGAAGGCTTATCTCCAGGGCTAACATTCAGCTTCTGATTTATGGTTACCTCCCAGGACAGAAATAATCAAAAAAACAAATCAAAACTCATTTTATCAAAGATAGCTAGAAGACTATATGTCATTTTGAATATCATTGCACAACCATTTTTGTTATAATCAATAACTAATGTAGAATATATATGTGCATATGTATATATGACATCTGTAAATATAATCTTATGTCAAATTATCAATATATATAAATGTAGGAAAAAACATACAATTTGTGATGATAAAATTATATTGAAATTATAATGAATATTTAAATGTATTAAAATATTTATTTGGTGCTAGGTGCTAAATCAAGCATATTTAATTCTCACAATCACACTAAGAGAGATCAATCATTATACCTATTTTAGATTTTTTAGAAACAGACATAAAACAAACCTAAAAAATTTTAGAAAATTTTTAATATTTTTTTAGAAACAGACTTACATTGACCATTGAACAGCTCTTCTAGGTGTTCAAAATGGGATGTTCGATTTTTTTTTAATACGGCATTCAAGGCCCTACACCAATATGGCTGTGCATGTGTACATATCTAATATCCACCCAATTCAAATTTCACACAGCACATATTATGCATGCATAGATGTAGGTAAACATCTTATTTAAATATCAAAAGTTTTCTATTTTCCATCAAGGCCCTAGTGGTTAAAAGCAGGAACTGATAAATCATCATTTTTGTATCTCTCCAATGATGCAAAGAACAAAACTGAAGACCACTTCTACTCAGTTTGAACTTTCTCTGTGAGACAGGACCAGTGAAATTTTGTACTAGGAGGTAGAAATTTCCTACTGCCCATAAATTAAGGTACATCAATTTAGAATATTGTCTTGTAGGAACAGGGTGGGTGAAAATTGTTTGTTAGGAAAAGTTGCTGATTAAACATAACAAAGAGTTTTCAACTATGACACAAATACAATTTCATTTTTATTGTTGCTGTACATTTGTATTTTCACTCTTTTGGAAACTGATTATTCATCAACCGCAATCCTCTGGAATGTAGCCAAGAACAAGGTAGAAGGTAAACCACCAAAACAGCCAAATACATCTTTCCTAGCCCATAAACTAAATATCAGCCCTCCTCCTTCAGGAGAGTTTTCAGGACTTAGTCATCAGAAACCACTTCTATTACAGACATAATCTGGACCACATTCATCATATCCTGCCTGGACTACCATTAAGAGCTTTCAAATTGGTGTCTCTCCCTTTCCTGCCTTTCCTACATTCTTTCCACTTTCAAGCCCTTCTTCACATGAAAATCTACCACGTAAGAATAAACTTGAACCTTCCAACGGCCTTTCCATGTCTATTGCATGGGGTCAACATTTACACGCTTTGGAAGATTGTGTGATTGAGACCCTGGCTATCCTTTTAGTCTCATCAATGTCACCATAAACCTGGATTTTGTTTGTTCGGTTTTGGTCTGTAGTCATACTGAGCTTTTAAAAATTCCCTTTTTTAATGCCATGCCCTGTCCAAAATCAGGAATTTGACATTTGCAACTGCATCTGATTGTAATGCTTCTTCTCTTTGCCTTGCTGGTATCAACTCACTTTTCAGACTGATACTTGATGATTAATTCCACAGGAAGGTCTGTCTTCTAGCCCACACTAGAGGGCTTCACTTCTAAGCATGGCAACCGAGACCTCTCAGTCATATATAGATCACATTTGAACCAAATCATTGTGTAACTGGTTATATCTTCAATGTTTACCTCTGATAAATCGTAAGCACCACGAAGGAATTATTTTGTGTTCGTCACTAACATACCTTAGAGAGCACAGCATATAATATGTTCAGTAAATATTGACCAACTGATCAAAATGCAGATATTTAGAAAAGGCTAATAGAGACTATGAAAGTCAGAGAGTGGCTTGTGGACAGTAAGGAAGCAAAACCAATATTTTAAAAAAGCAGACAAAAAAATGAAATAGTCCAGCAGCCTAGGGTAAGGAAAATCCTCATATTTCAATAGTTTTAAAAAATTCATGAATCATAATCCAATAGAAGAAATGACAGTACGATAACACCGAGCTTCAGGTAACCACAAAACAAGTAAAAGTATTCAGTCAGCGTTCATGTTTAAATAAGCAAAGAATTTTAAAATATAATTTTAGAGCTATTCCCATTATTCTATTTGCTAAAATAAAACAAGGGGTTGGTATTTCAAGAGGTATTTCGAGAGATATTTGAGAGGTATTTCAAGGTTCAGTTACTTGAAAATTAATTTATATGCTATGTTTTATCTAACAATATTAAGTAAATGAATAATAAGAGCTAACAACCTTTTAAGTGGTAGATACCGTTCCAAGCATTTATACTTATACTCTCATGTAAGTCGCACAGAAACTCTAGAAGATCCATACTACTTACAACCCTCATCTTATAGATGAGGGAACTGAGGCACAGAGTTCTAAGGCACCTGTTCAAGGTCATACTGTTAATATGAAGAGGAAACAAGATTTAAAACAAAGCTGTCTGATCTGGAGACAATTCTTTTTTAATACCTGCTCAACACCATTCTTTGAGGGTCTCAAAAAACCATATAATGACTGTTTAATCCAAGTTTATAATTTTCTCACTGAAAATTATGTATATGTATCATATATGAAAGCCATGAACCATGCTACTCACTTCGTATACATTCTCTCATTTAATCTTTAGAAAAATCTTGTAGGGTACCTATGATTATTTTCTAGTGTATAAGCAACGAAATTAAGACTTGGAGAGCTTGAATTCTCTAAGTCAAGCAGTAGAGCCAGAATTGAACTCCAAGCATAAAGATTCCAAAGATGGAGCCCTTCATTACACAAGTTTCCCTACATAATAAGAGAGGTCTCTTTTACACAAGATCAACCTTGGCACTAATGGCATTTTGGTGGATTGTTCATGGGGCTGCCCTAAGCACTGGAAAAGGTTTAGCACAGCTCCAGCCTCTACCTGTAAGATGCAAGAAGCACCCTTCCTCCCAGCCATGAGGAGAAAAATGTCTCCAGGCTTTGCCAAGTGTTCCCTGGGTGGGGAGGCAAGAGACCCACTGCCCCCAGACGCTTGGACACTTTCTGGATGAAAACTGAACATATTCCTCCTGCTTCATCTCTATTTCCAAACTTTATTCTGACTATAGCACTTTTGTTAAAATATACTTTCTTTATGCAATAAAATACACAGTTTAGGCTAAAGCTTCCTTCGGTTTTATTTCAGTTTAATGACTTACCCACACATTTAGAAACCACTGCAATACTTTGTAGGGGGACAAAGCTTGGCTAACTTTAAGGAGGTCAAACGGGTAATTTCTGGTCATGTGACACTTAACATCTCTTTAAGCCCCTTGTTAAAGTGAGGTTAATAATAGCCCCTTATAGGGGAACCTGGGTGGCTCAGTGGGTTAAGCCTCTGCCTTTGGCTCAGGTCATGATCTCAGGGTCCTGGGATTGAGCCCCGCATAGGGCTCTCTGCTCGGTGGGGAGCCTGCTTCCCCCTCTCTCTCTGCCGGCCTCTCTGCCTACTTGTGATCTCTGTCAATAAATAAATAAAATCTTAAAAAATAATAATAACAATAATAATAATAGCCCCTTATAAATATGCAGGTTAAATGAACATATCCTTATAAAACATTTAGTCAGTACTTGCATCATAATGAATGCCCAATTAATGTTCATCATTATATTATTATTATCATTACTATTATTTGTGTAATTTTCATAGCCTGCCTTTCTAATTTATTCTCAAAATTTCAGAGGCCATCATATTTCCTCTCCAAATTCATTGAAAGTATTTACTTACAGGCTATAACATATCTGTATGTCAAAGCAAATCCATTATATGGATATAACTTAAAGCCAACAGAAGTTGAAAATCAAGGTACAGCAAGAATTATTGAGAGGAAATATTTGACAGTGAAATTTCAAAATCTTAAGTCTATGGACAAGACACGATACGGCATTACAGTTATAAATAAACCACAACAAGTGAAAGCTCTTTTCACTGTAAGAAGACCTTTTGGAGCGCCTGGGTGGCTCAGTGGGTTAAGCCTCTGCCTGCGGCTCAGGTCGTGATCTCAGGGTCCCGGGATCGAGCCCCATATCCGGTCCTCTGCTCAGCAGGGAGCCTGCTTCCCCCCGCCCCCACACTCCCCCACCCCCACGCCTGCCTCTCTGCCTGCTTGTGATCTCTGTCAAATAAATAAATAAAATTTTTTTTTTTTAAAAAGAAGAGCTTTCAAATAATGGTACATTTCAAAAAATGGTACAGATTTTTATTCTTCCATTCCTTGCAAATCAACACGACACTAATTTTTCAGTTCTTCACTGATTGTTTTTAAGTAAAAGAGCTTTAACAGGAACCTATGTACCAAATTAAAAAAGAAATTATCTAAAGTCTAGCAACATGTCATCTTCAACCCAACTCCATGTTCACGCTCTCAAGCCTAAACTTACTTGCATGGTCTTGATTTTTTTCCCCATGTTTATTTTTTCTTCAGATTTAGATCTCTCCAGCTTCATACACTTTGCTATTTGTATGGTTAATGCCAGAAAACTGTCTCAATATTTAATGATGCCAGTCATAAATGCTGGGGCATCTAGAAAGAACAAGTGACCAACAAAGAAAGAGCTACGAGGGTGCAGAGCTTCATTCTAGCTTTTATGACTCAAGTGACCAGGAAAAACACCCTTTGTTCTGTCACAAGGCTGCCAGTTCAAGAAGAGAAGTTCTAAGAACCAAGCTTAGTTTCTAAACACATGTTGACCTCTATTTAAGAAAACAAAGCAGAGAGCATGCACACACCCACACAAAACACAAGGAATTTTTAAATCTTAAGTCAATTATTTCAGATGGAAAAGAAAGGCACGCTCTGAAGACAGCAGTGGCTGCTGGGTTAAGGAGCTCTAGGCCCTGCCAAATTGTAAGACAACCCTTAGTACTCCCCTGGAATTATCGTTTTCCTCATATGTCTTCATAGTTTTCATAGAAGGTGATAACTTTAAAAATGTTCCTCATGGAATTCCTGGGTGGCTCAGTCGGTTCAGTGACCAACTCTTGGTTTCAGCTCAAGTGATGATCTCAGGGTTGCGAGATCCAACCCAGCCAACGGGCTCTATGCTCAGCGGAGAGTCTGCTTGAGATTCTCTCCCTCCCTCTGCCCCTTCTTTCTAAAATAAATAAATAAATCTTAAAAAGATAAAAATGCCGTTTGTTCTCCCAGAACCCGTGATACGTCGACAGTACCCACAAGTATCTGTGAACACTTTCTTTCACAGGCTTAGAGAAGATTTCACCTCCCAGCTCCCTCACCACTGCTGCCCTCATAGTTGGGTGGGGCCAGGCAACTTCTGACAAATGGATTATAAGTAGAATATAAGTGTATCACTCCTGGGGAAGGCAGAGGAAGGCCCTGAGGTACCTCCAGCTCTCTCCTCCCTGTGACAGCCAGCTAGAAGTCACATGTTTGGAAGGCAAAGCTGTAAGATGGAGGCAGACTGTCCCCCTCACTCGTCACTTGAGGGAGATGCCCCAGAGAATGAGGCCCACAGTGGACTTAGCATGCACAAGCAATAAACTTGGGTTGTGTTCACCCACGGAGATTTCAGGATTGATCGGTCATCACAGCAGAGCTTAGACAATTCTGACTACTACAGCTCCCAAGACAGTTTCTAGAAGGTAGTAACCGTTTCTCATGGAGCTTCTTTGAGAATCAATGGGCAGGGCTGAGATCACCATCTAATAAAACACCTAAGTCTAGATATGGCTTATAAAGGGAAAGGAAAAAAGTCATCTTGATTTATTTAAAAAATCAATTTATGCATATTAAGCATGTACAGACCATATATCAACAGCTACACAGCTCAGGGACTACCCAGTGTGATTGCATATTGCTGACTAAGGAACAGACAGACCATGCTCCTGTAAAAAGATTATTACCGCCATAAAGCAGCCCATATATGTTAGGTTCAAAATGAATGAAGAGAGTAGTCTGGTTGGAAGGGATTGGATCTGTAATTTTCCCTCACCCCATTTCTGCCTTTTATCTAAATGGCATATCATGCCATAGTTTAAGCTACTGTGTGACAAAGAAAGGATGACACTCTCACTGTAGCTGCCACCACCTGCCACTTCAGCTCAGTTCTAGAAAGCATTAGAGATCCAGGTTCTCACCTCAGCTCTGGTGGGAGCAATTGCATGAATGTGACCTCTGTTTAGAATTTCTCTTACTCTCTATTGGCCCTTGATAAAGTAGCTCCAGTGATGACCTTAACACAAGGTCATGGCAAGACATAGGAGCACAGTGTATACAAAGACCCTAGCAATGAGTTCACTATATTTTAGCACATAATAAATGCTGGTTTCATTTCTTCATTCCCTTTCTCTTAATCTCACCTCCCTCCTCTTAGCCCTCCCCCATATTCCCTTCCACGTCTTGTTTGTTTGCTTAAATTGAAAAGCAAAGGGGATGAATGCTAGATGATTCTCAAAACACCTCTCAGTATGAAATATACATGCCCTTGAAGTTTGCTTATTACCGAGAATTTGGAATTGACATCTTGCTGCAAGAATCAAAAAATGCTACCCCACACCACAAACGTTGAGCCTGGGGGGGTAGAGCATGGGCATTAAAACTGAAGAAGAAGGAATGACAAAGGATGCAGTGACCTGTGAGCCCCCACAGCTAAATGAAGTTTAAAAAAAAAAAAAATTAGAGTCTCACAGAGTCACTGTTGTCTATAGCTTCCTAGATTTTAATTAATTCAGATAAATTTAAAACAAATTCAACACAGGGGGTACATCACTTTGCTCCCTGGGATGCAAAAGATTCTGAAGTTTATATATTAACAGAAGCTTCGTGTTCATCTGGGCTCCTAAGAGAATATCTTCCAAGGGTGGCCAATAAAGAAAACGGAAAGACATTTTCGAATACTTTCTTATGCCTATAAGCCTGTCTCAGCCAACAAGCCAATACCCAGTAAGAACAAACACCTCATACTGTAATTCCTCAAGAAGGTACTGGCCACACTGTTTCCTGATATGTTCCTGATTACCTCTGAGTTATGAATTTATTTCACCTCCTGACTATGGCCCCAAACTTGCCCTTGGATTTGATAATGGTTAATGATTTTTTGGTTATTCTCCCTTTATCTACGCGGAATTCTCAGACTGCATTGACTATAGGGATCCCAGATAACATACCAGCCCCATTCTACGCAGACAATGGCACCAGCCAGGGCAATTAGGATTCAGGAAAGCATTGCAGAATCAATTTTTTTTTTTTTAAATGGCTAAGCACCAGCATATCAAAGAAAGAGATATGAAAGTCTCCCCCTTTATGATCAACCCAAACTCCAAAGTAACTACCAGGGCAAAAATTCATTTGGAAAGAAATTGAAGTTCACATGAGTTAGAGAAATGAGCATCCTTATCCCATCTGAGTGTCAGAGTTGTGAACAAACACCTAATGAGCCAATGAGTTATGGAAGTATATATATATATTTTTTTCTTAATGATTTTATTTATTTGTCAGAGAGATAGAGTACAGGCAGGCAGAGTGGCAGGTAGAGGCAGAGGGAGAAGCAGGCTCCCTGAGGAGCAAGGAGACCGATGTGGGACTCAATCCCAAGACCCTGGGATCATGACCTGTGCTGAAGGCTGCCGCTTAACCGACTGAGCCACCCAGGCATCCCTGGAAGTATATTTTTAAGGCAATTTGGAATAATTTCTCTCTCTCTTATCCCTGATTCTTCTATCTTCTAAAGTGCTGTGTTCCAGTTGCCAAGAAGAGGTGTTTATATAAAAGGTGATGTTTTCTCCTGCAGATTTTAGGGAATTAGGTCCAATAGGAAAAAAAAAATCAAAGTTTGAGAGAAGCAGCAGATAAAACACCACCCAAACTGGCCTCCCTTACCTCCAACAATCCCACATAAGCTCTAGGCTTTCGCCTGAATACCAAAGAAGGATGTTTTAATTTCAGCACTATGTTAGTTGAATTACACTGACCTCTGTCTCTGCTTTTGCTCTCCATATATACATCTACATTACGACAAAGATTTTGCCTCAAGCTGACTTCTGGCCTCTATGTGCAAATGACCATGTTCCAAATTCTTCTTCCTTTTCCATGTCTTTCTAATTCCCTCCCCAGCAAAACTGTAGTCTATTCCTTTCAGATTTTATCATATTCTTTTCAAATCTAGTATTTTTTTTTTTAAATTTTAACTGTTTTCTGTTTGGTTATTTATAATGTCTGTATCCTCTAAAAGCAAGCTGAGAATAGCCGGGACTACCTTCCGGATCCTTACGCCCCTCCCAGGGCCTCGTCCAGCACTGTATCACCTAGTACTCTGTAAACGCGTGTTGAATTGAATTTGAAAATATAAAAAAGGGAAACATGTCACATGTTTTCTCCCTGTTCATATTTTTGTTAGGGAAATGAGTGATATGAGACAATGTAAATATGCCATGTGCCAAGGCCAAAAAAAGAGATTTAAGGCAACCAGTCACATATCCAAAATTCTTATGGCACAATTTAATGACCTCTACTAGATAAGACCCAGTAAAGGAATGAGAAGCAACTCAATTCCTTTCGCAATGTATTGGTTCTCCAGATCATACATGCTCCTAATTGCTCTGTATATAAAACCCTACCCTGTTACACTCTTTCAGCCAAAAACCCTAACCAGTAGTAGCAGAGTGCTTCCTCAACACTTAACAATACAACCAGAGAGTGCAGAAAGCTCTTTTATTTTGGGGCAAGGGGGGAGGGGTAGTGGCCAGGTTGGATGGTATTCCCTTGAGACATAAATCCCCCCAAAATATGTAAACAGTTTTAACTGCTTTCCTAGTAAAACACTTAGTTGACTTGCGGTTACACCTGTTAATCTGATGGCATAGGGCTGTGCTACTCCGTGTGCTGGAGACCAGCAGTGTCAGCGTTGCCTGGAAGCTTTTTAGAAATGCAGACTCTCAGAACTCACCCCAGATCTAATGAATCAGAGATTGCATTTTAACATCCCCCCAAGTGACTCCAATGTACATAATATTTTAAGAAGCATGGACATCTGATACTCTAGCAGCAATATTTCACTCGCATCCTAGTCGGCTCTTTGCTCTAAGCCATGATTTCATTGTAAAAGTAAAATATTGGCTTCTCACAGCCTCTTCTTCTCTACCCCTTACTCTTTTCTAGACACCTGTTTCCTTTAATATGTAGTATAAACACACACACACACACACACAAAGATTGTTATGCTCTCAATTGTGCACATTCCTTTCATATACATCATTCCATTTCATTCCTCTGATATCTCTGTAAACACCATTATGCATAATTTGTCAAATGTCATCTAGGTAACAAATGTCTGAGAATCTGCATGCCCAATGGTGTAAACATGCTTCCCCTGTAACCAATGAATTCTGTACCCTCAGAATTCTCTATGTTATAAACCATACTTAAAAAAAAAAGATTGAATCCAAATATTTAAGAGGGGAAGATGGATATTTAAAGTAGTTCACAGAGTTTGGAAAGACTTAATATCCAATGAGCTTAGGGGAAACAGACAAAAAGGAGGATATTCAGTTTCTTCTTCCTCCTATTATCCCCACAATCCCCCACCAAAGTCCATAAAGCCAAGGACTTAAAAGGCCAGGTGGATCCTACCCTCGAGCCTTTTGCCCTTGCCACTCCCATAACCCAGCTTATCATATACAGAGACACTAAACATGCACACTCTTGATGAAAGCTTTTATAGCTGCCATAACCTAATGGATTTGCTGTCAGTTTCTTGAAACTGTGCCTGTGGAAGAGAAAAAAATCCAATCCTTGCTTACAAGCAATGGAGTTTGCAATGAACCCAAACCAACTTGGGCATTTCTATCCTATATAGCAGGACTTTCCAAGCAACCTTACTCATTCGTGTGACCTGAACTTACCAGCAATGAATAAAACAATCTAAGGCAATAGAAATAAAGAAACATTTACTATAGTTTCATTAAGAAGTTGTTTGTTGTGTTAGGATATAATACAGTAAATTATTAACCATATTCAAGACCAGGGGGATTTTCAAAAATCTTTAATCTAAACCTATGTCATATACAGAGGTAAGTATCTGTACATAATGCAAAATTATGAACTGGATGTTAGCCTTTATCAAAATGCTTGAACACTGTCATTTAGGAATGTATTTAGAATCCTTTTTATAAAAGCCTCTTGATTATTACAAAATGGAAATCACACTGGAAGTCAGAAGTCTAAAATTTAACATCACATAAGTAGAATGTTAGAATACGAGGAATTTTAGATTATGTAGACCTAGCCTTCATTTCCAATGTACAGATTCACAAAGAGAAGCCCAAAGAGGCCACACAACTTACCACAAGTTCCACTGTTGTCTGTCACTGACTAGCTGAGTAACTCTGGGCAACTCCCCTGTCTCTCGGCTTCAGTTTCCTGATCTGCAAAATGAGGTGATCGGACTAGTTGACGTAAGATTCCAGATAGCCTGAAAATGCCATTATTCTACAAGACTAAGAGCCACATCCTAGACTAGCCCCCCTCCAAAGGCAACACACAAGAAGATGAAAAGATATTTCAATGGCCCTGGGGGTCCTGGTGTTCCACTTTGTTGATATCAGATCTCAACTTGGGACTTTAGAACCACATGGGTTGCTTGTGCCTACCACCAATGGACAATCCGGGAGAGAACAGCTTTGGGCACATCCTTTACCAGAGAAGTGGTGAAAATGAGTATCTTTTCCTCCCCTTCAGAGGATTGAGTGACTTCCTCTGTCTGGGCTCTGCCTCAAAGATTTCTGCTCAAGGTTCACTGGAGTCCTGGAAGTCCAGCCCTTGTCCTAACCCTAGACAAAGATGCATTTCCCCTAGAAGACTCCCCATTTGGACAAGTCATTCAAAATCAACCTTAAAAGTGACTCCAGGCTCCAGGGAGCTGCACATTTTGGCATTTTTTAATCAGCTATCTGGCTTTGGTCTGTAGTGAAACCTTTCCATTTTACTGTAATTTTTTAAAAGATTTTATTCTGAAGTAATCTCTACACCCAATGTGGGACTCAAACTCAAAACTTCTGACTGAGCTACCCAGGTGCCCCTCATTTTATTACAATTTTATTTTGTTAATAAACAAAGAGTTGGTATGCTTATTTTTAAAAAGTGAATTAAATCTTTGAATACAGGACCTGCTTTTAATCACTGGCCATGCTTTAGCTACATGTATTTATCTTCCTTCCCTTATTCTTATATTGGGTTGTATTGTTGAAATGGCTTCTTTTTATTTTTTTAGGTGACCTTCCATCTTTCCCTTTTTCTTCTTTTCATTATAACTATTTTCTAATGAGCAATCACAAAGTCAGGTGATGGTTTAGGCTTTTAGAAGGGTATTTAAATATAAGGACTCCATGAGGCAGAACCCAGATATTTATTATGTATGCAAAAATGGGCACTGCCAATATCCCTACCAATAAAGTCAATCATTAATCCAGATTTTAATTTATGGGCTCATTTTAATGATATACACAAGTGAACCTGGAACACTGTGTCTTAATAGCAGTAAGATATTTAAGGAAAGCTAGTACTTATATCTAAATCATTCTATACAAAATGTGGTCAACCAGGAGAAAAAGAATACTATAAACTATGACTTATCCATAAATAATAATTATGTTCTTATTAGTATCATTATGATCAGCTATTATTTATATTTCACTTATTATATGTCGTGCATTCTCCCCAAACATATTACATGGTTACAAAGTTCTAACCTTACAGAAATACTGCAGTGTTAACCCCGAAAAAGGACATGTGGAGATGGGAGGGAGCCAAACAGTGGCCTCCAACAAGGATTATCTTGTGGAAAAAGAATGATTGTAAACTTATTAATTGGCTATATTGGCAAAACCAAAATCGGAAGGTATAGGGAAACCAAGTTTGGCTCAGCTCCCATCTACACAAACTGAGCAGCAGATACGCTTTCCTTAGGGAGTGTGTTTATCCCTAAAGGTACTGAGCAACAGGGTTTTGTGACCAGCTCTCTAGAGGATTCTGGCAATGAAGAAAGTAAAGATCCACCAACTCTAGAATTCTGGATAAAAGTACACTGTGAGTGTATGAACATCAAGAGGAGAGCTGTACAAATAAATGAATGAATCAAAACACAGATGAATAATATTAGAGCACGACACTTAGTAGGTGTCTGTCCTATAGCACTCATTATGCTCTACCTTGTGTGAAATCTATGTGTGTCCTTCTGTTTTCATTCCTAGTAGACAGTAAGGTCACTGAATCATGACTTACCACATCCTAAATATTAACCTTGGGAAAAGTGCTCAATTTCCTGTCTTGTAATAATGGAATCTATCACACAGTATTGTCACAAAGAAAACATTATTGTATATGTAAAGGATTTAGCCTGATGCTTAGGAAGCAAAAAATAAAATTAATAGAGCTCTTAGTTATATAACTAAGTTTACTACCATTATTATTGTGATTTTTACTGTGCTGCAGAATTCCTCAGGCTCAGAACCTTGATTTTATAGTCCAGTAAGTACCAATCAATAGCCATCTGATATTTCAATAGATCAATTAAAGCAACAAGATTGTACCTGCCAACCTGTCAGTCTATATTATCCAGGGAGAAGGAAACAAACCCAAACCACTCAAGACTTCATCAAAGAAGTATCTCAATAAAATGTTTCCAGCATGCTTCTCTCGTCAATAAAAAGAGAATATGGGATGAGGAAAAGAAAAAAAAAAAGAAATATTCTATTCCAGTCCATTAAAAATTATTACTCTTTGATGCTTGTTGTATGGATGACAAATGAACATACATTTCTCTCTTTGTGTAGTGAGCAAACTGCTATATACCTTTGAAGTTTATTAACATTGTCTCCAGTGTTCTTATGAAATTAGTGTCAAATTCACCTGAATGCGACTTCCGGAACAGCAGGCAGCAAGGTGGGCTTTTAAATTGCGTGCGTTCAAACTGGTTTAAAAAAGGCAAATTTCCATCCTGTATTTTACATCAATATTGTTCAAGCAATTTTACCAGGGGGTCTCTTGATTTTAAAGATATCTTAGGCCCACCACAAACTAAGGCCCTTTACATGTAGATCATTGGCTAAGAAAAGCCTTCATTTTTCAAGGAAGTCCTGAAGTACCTTCCTTGAGTCTGAAAAGTAGTTAGAAAACCGGCCTTCATATCCAAACACCTTATATTATTAATGAAAAAACTGAGCCCCCCGCAAAGGGAAACTGATTTGATAAACTGACTTGGTCATGTTTCACGATAAGCTAGTGGCAAAACTTAGAACCTGTGACTCGTTCATTCATTCCTTTCTTGTTTATTGAGAGCTTTCCTTGAGTTCGTCCATTCTGTGGTGGGCTTCCTATATTTATCATGCTTATTATTTTTGAAATTCATTCAATTTCCATTTGGCAATTATTCACTTAATATCTATTATGTGCAGGCACTACATTTGGTATAGTGTGGTGAAGTATGACAGCTGTTACCCGTCACAAGCATTTAAAGGATAGTTGGGGATGTTCCGAGTGCAGAGTTACAATAATTGGTAGCATGTAGTTATCACATTAAAAAGGAGAATCTGAGGAGTTAATTTTGTAATTTCCTAAACTATCTATAAAAAAAAAAATCTCTGGGGGCGCCTGGGTGGCTCAGTGGGTTAAAGCCTCTGCCTTCGGCCCAGGTCATGGTCCCAGGGTCCTGGGATCGAGCCCCGCATCGGGCTGTCTGCTCCGCAGGGAGCCTGCTTCCTCTTCTCTCTCTCTCTCTGCCTGCCTCTCTACCTGCTTGTGATCTCTGTCTGTCAAATAAATAAATAAAATCTTAAAAAAAAAAAAAAAAATCTCTGTCTAGTAACCAATCATCAAATTTGTTTTCATCATGTAGTGTGTACAAAGAACTAGGAATGTGATTAGAAAAATCCAACACCAGCTAAAAGTTTATAATCTAAGAAGCTGAGATGTACAAACAAGACATTTGTTTTACAACATCAGGACAATATTTACGTGCTGAGTGTAATGTAGTAATTTGTATGTTAGAGAGATAAATCTCAGTGTGGACTGAATTTAAGAACCTGAATAGGCTTCAAAGAAGAGGTAGAATTTGACTTTGAAGCATTTATTACTATGCATATTGTACTAGAATCATTGGCATATTCCACTGCACCTGGATTTCTTGACATACACTTACTGGGATAACTACATAAATAGACTTTTTCTCCAATTAATAGCTCATGAACTACTAGCACAAAATTACATTATAATTTCGATAGCCCCTGAAAGAGTCATTTAGCAGTTGAGCAGTTCATTGTCAACTGCTTTGTTTGTGACAATCCTGATGATTCACCTGTTAACTCAGGAATTTCAGAACTGACCAGATCTTCATCAATCTTGGCATATCCTGACACCACCTAAGTCTCTAAGAACTCAATTCGGCCTTTTCCACAGTGCCTCGACTTAATTCTCACCCGAGTCAAAGTGTCCTCTCCCTCCTCTGAACAACGTAGTGGTCTGTATGTTTCACATGAAAAATGCTTTAATTTTTTTTTTAACCTGCTATTTACATATGCCACCACATTATTTATAAAGGAATACCTTTTTTATCATCTACACTAGAAACTCAAGACAATAAAAGGCATAGCTTATACCTAAATACAGTGTTCTGCTAAAGAGGCAGTTAATAGTTGCTGTTGTAATTTCATTGCAAAAGAGAGGTCCCCATGTGTTACAGATATACTAGTCAATGAGTAGGAGTTGACAGCCTACAACTTGTTATTTCTGATGCTTTATTCATTTAATCCTCAATTCTAGGAGAAGAAAGAAAGAAAGAAAGAAAAAAGAATGCAAAGCACAACATCTAACAGTAATATGATACCCATATTCTACTCCCAAGTATGCCACTAATTAGCTGTGCCATTTTGGATTTGGGTGTCAATCTAGTATTCAGTCTACGTCTCCTTAATCCAACAGAATTGGCTGAAATCCTGCAAAAGATTCATTCTTCTGGGTCTTTATATATTACAAGAGTCAGCCAGGAACAAAATAAGAAAATTGCTTTGTTTGGATTGTGTAATGGCAATATGAGGGTTGGAGGGAAGCCAACCATTCTTGAGCATTATTGCTCCAAAATGTTTAGTTTTGGTATTGTAGCTCCCGGTAAGAAATCCACTCTACAAAGCAACATCTCACTCTCTCTTTCTCTCTCTCCCTCTCTTTTTCTCCCCGACTCTCAAAACTGAAAACGAAGTTTCAGCAATCAAACCTTGCAACATGTGGTGCACTCTAACTTTCCTGTTCTGTCTTGTCCTACACTACCCCATCCCATCCTATTATTCTACTTTATTCCATCCCATCCCATTTCAATCTACTTCATTACATAAAATTGGAGATTTGTTGAACAATCAAATTGATTTTGTCCTGTCACCTTCTCTGGTTGCATGAGTTCGGTCACATTGTTAATTTATTTTAAGGATTACTTTCCTCATTTGTAGAATATGGATAATAATGTTCTATCTTTAGAGGGTTGTTTTCGGTATTAAACAAGATACTATAGCTAGCACTGTGCTTGGGGTTTAGTGTTCAATATATTATTTTTGTAGATGTTATTATTTTACCTATTTTGATTATCATAATACTATCATTAATTCTACTTAAGGGTTTTTGGAATCTTAAGTTATGCTAGATTCTCATACATATGATATAGACTGCTAAATTAGGACATTCTTCAGTTTTTAGTCAATTGCAAGGGGAAAAGAAAAAGAAATGAATAGAATTGGTCCATACATTTCCAGACATCATATACTCAATATTACTTTGTTTTTGGTTAACTCTGAGAACTTTTAATTTAGTACTTAATCTCCATGGTGATTAAGGGATGTGGAAAAGGATAATACTGGCATTTCATTTAGATGTTTCCGTGAGGTGACATATATGACAGATTCATTCTTCTAACTTAACTGTGATGAAAGTCATCTCACCTCCTATTAGTAGGAGAAATAGGAACAGAAGCATGTGGTTTCCCTCACCCCTAATATTTGTACCAGAGGAAAGATATTAACTAAAAGAAACAAACATATCTTCTGCTTTTTTTTCAAACAATTCTAGTTTGAACATCAAATCACTGCTTACATAAGAGGCTATAAGCACAAGTCTCATATTTTTATTTCCATCTTTTTTTAGATGATTATCTTTCATGATAAAATTATCTTTAATGATAAAATTCGTGATTCAAGGACATTTCAAAGTAAAATATAAACCTTAGAAATAAAAGGTATATACGTGATATCACATTTCTTTTCATATTCATACTCCTAGGAAGCAGAAAATAATTTGTTTACTATTCCTGCCATGCCTTAACAGGAAACTGAGTATGTTCGCACACAAAAGCAAAGAATAATACCAACTGCTCAGCAGGAGATAAAGTGGCATGATTTCCCCAGGTGGAGTTTATGGTTGTCTTTTCATCACTCAAGAGACTGAATTTTTTTTTTTTAATTTAAACTGATCTTGCTTGCTTTCGATCTTACTCCACTGATCCTATAACTCCTTCCTCTCTCTCTCTCTTTTTACTAATTTAAATATGGACCTTCTTTTAATCACCACGTGTGCCATCAGCATCCACATTTCAGAAGACCACTTCAGTGCACCCACTGAGTGCATCACACTTATTTCATTTTGTTAATTGAATGAATCTCAAACAACCTCATTATCTGCCCACTACACTTTGCATTTTCCGATTATAAAGCCATCCTTTGCAAAATCTTCTCTGCCAATCAGAAGGGTGAGAATCTCGCTTCTAGTATCTCTCAAAACACAGGACTGGTCTTTAACCAAATTCCCAGGTTTTCAGACCTCAATGGTGGCACTGAAAAGAGCTAATATTGAGTGCCTACTACATATCAGGCTAGACATGCACAGTGTTTAGTCTTCAAAACAGTCCTATGATAAAGGAAACATTACACTCATTTACAAAAGGAGACGATGGAAGCAAAAATATACACACACACACACACACACACACACACACATATATATATATATATATATATATATATATATATATATATGTATATAAAATTTATCAAAAGTCGTGTGCTGGGTAAGTTGTTGAGGTGGAGCTCCAGAGTCCACACTTGGTCCTTGAGCCGTACTGTTGGTACTAGGGAAACACTGGCTTACAACCTGGTCATTTTTTTCCCTTTTTTCTTTTTCCTGTCAGAGAGTTCTTTGAAGGCCTTAATATTCTGGGTTGTCCAGACATGGGGGGTATGTTAAATCTGAAATGGTTCTAAGCTGTGGGAAGCCCTTTCCCTAAGCTCCAGTTCTAGAAAGGTTTAGAAGACAGCGAGAATTAGCAGTCAGTCTGTAGACATCCTGACTCTACTGTGGAAAAGCTGAAGCCAGGGGACCTTGAAAGCTTCCTCCCACTAGTGGAAAATGATTTTAGGTCTCTTCTCTTAGGAAGTTTTACATACGCAGCTAAATACACACACACACACACACACACACACACACACACACACACACACACACACACACACACCCCCAAAATAACAGCAACAAATACCCTCTCACACAGAGTTCTGTTAGTAACCTGACCTGTGGAAAACCATGAATCGAAGACTGCCTCAGTGGTAATTGTGTTCAGTGAAAGCTTTGTGGAAAGATGCTTCCTGTGCTTCCCTCCTCCCCCTTGCCAGAACGCGCTCTGCTTTCCCATCCTTCCCCAGCTAAACAAACCACTCTTCCTTCTTCTGAGCCGAACCCCTATGTCACCTCCTCCACAAAGCTTTTTTTAACACCTCCTCACCCCCAGTTCTCTTTCTTTGAGTTTTCCCCGACACTTTATTCATGTCCTTAAAATAGTGCTTATCACAGCGCATTACATACTTCTCCCTCCACAGACCAGGTTTCTCCACCTCAGCACTACTGACTTTTTGGGCCATATAATCACTTTTTAATTGTGTCACCCTGTGAATTGCAGGCAGTTTAGCAGGATTCCAGGTCTCTACCCACTAGGGGCCTGTAGCCTCTCCCCCGAAAATCAAGTGTGTCTATAGATTTGTCAAGTTTCCCCTGAAGAGAGGGCAGTATGGCCCCCAGTTGGCAACCCTGCTTTAGATCATGGGCACGACAGGAGCAGTGACCGTACTTTCTCTCATCCTATACACCTGGGAGTATCAAGTCCATTGCAAACAGTTAATTAAGACATGTTGGCTGGGGGCGCCTGGGTGGCTCAGTGGTTTAAGCTGCTGCCTTCGGCTCAGGTCATGATCTCAGAGTCCTGGGATCGAGCCCCGCATCGGGCTCTCTGTTCAGCAGGGAGCCTGCTTCCTCCTCTCTCTCTGCCTGCCTCTCTGCCTGCTTGTGATCTCTCTCTGTCAAATAAATAATAAAATAAAATCTTTAAAAAAAAAAAAAAGACATGTTGGCTGGAATTAAATGCCTCTCATTTCCCAATAACTACATACTGCATTATAAAATGCACTAAATTCACACTTTGTTCAAAAGTGAAACAAACATGACTGCTAAATTAAAATCTGGTTCAAGGAAAGTGAGATCAAAAGCCACTGGATGTCAGAGCAGAAAAAACACTTTTCTGGCTCTGTAAGAAATCCAAAAAAGCATATATGTATTACATATACTTATATATGTGAAAATATGTTGTATCTTTGTGTGTCTATACCCATAAACATAATAACCTTTCCTGAAAAACCACATTCAGAAAACCAGATGAAAGTAATCTAGTATCTCTAAATACATCATCCCTAACATGCTTTGTTCACTGAAATACGCAGTGAATTGCTATGACGTCCCCTCCCGCCCCCAACAATGACCCATTCATGAGAAAAAGTAATGCTTATTTTGAAATTTCAGAATTGGAGGGACTTGATCAAATAAAGAGGCACAGACAGTATGATATTGCCTTTCTTCCTGATAAGATGCTCAACTTTTCCCAATTTAGTGCAGAACAATTTAAAGCCATCCAACTTTGCTTATTTCTGTCAACTAGTTAACCACTTATTTGGCCTGAAAAGCAGAACCACTGTGATCTTAGTATCAGTTTGTGATGAAAGACTTTTTCTCACCTCAGAAGTAAACGGGCCCTGCACACTCGCCTTTATTTCCTGAGCTGCGTTCTTAATTAAAGTTCCAAAAGTGAGATAGATCTGTCTTTCCTCGTAGTATCAAATCAATGAAAATCTGCTACTCTGACTGGTATACTGTATGTAACAGCAATGCCTCTGGCAAGCTGGTGATTTTTGCAAGAAAGAAATGCAAAAACAAGACCAGCCCCTCCTGAGCAGTGAAAAGGAGGTCACTGGGCACTAACTTGCATAATCTCCCAGAAACTGTACAAGTCCTTATTATCACTAGCCGTTGTTTTATTGGTTGTCTCTCTTTGGTTTTAGATACATTGATTCAACTTTTCGTTACAACACTGTGGATAGTGATTATTCTTGCCCCTCTAAAGAGGAAGTGATTCGTTATCAAGACAACTGAAAATTGCATGATGTCATCTAACTACTGGCTAAGTGGAACAAAATTGATGCTTCTCAGGGACAAACAGCAAGCACCAGAGAGGACCAGACAGTTCCTTTCACACCCAGGCCCCCACCAAATAGCAGCCACATTCATATTCAAATTTACTATCTGAGATAGTTCCTGAGTCCTCACTTCCACACCCGCTACCCGCTCAGCCCCAGGCCCCAAAGGCCTGCAGAGAGGAAAAGAAAAGTTATTGAAATGCAAAAGATTGTGCCAGGATAGAAGAATTTGATTCTGCCGGGGAGGGGCTTATATACCCGAGATAAGAAATGAAGTAAGAGCACTTTTACCTCCTCATTTTACACCAGTGGGTCTCCTTTTCTCTGGTTTCTGTTTAAAGAGCCAGGAGGCCAACAAGTTAATTTAAAAGAGCTTGCATCTTGTGTTACACAGACTGTGCTCTTTACACTGCTTTGACAAATGTCATTTTCTGCTATTCTTACTGCAGCATTTTGTGCTGTGATACAAAAGAGGTAGCATGCTCACCTGGGCCCTTATTTTCTGCATGCATCTTGGAGGGGCCTCTTTCAAGTTCAGTGTTAGAAGGTTTGTTTGGCATTTGGTCCTGTCTTTTTTTTTTTTTTTTAAGATTTTATTTATTCATTTGAGACAGAGACATACACACACAGAAAGCACAAGCAGGAGGAGAGAGGGGGAAGGGGAGAAGCAGATTCCATGCTGAGCTGGGAGCCCAGTGTGGGGCTCCATCCCAGGACCCAGAGATCATGACCTGAGCCAAAGGCAGATGCTTAACCATCTGAGCCACCCAGGCGCCCCACTGTCCCATCTTTAACTAGACATGAACATAGCTTCACTGAGCTTTAGTGAATCTTGATAACTTACAGTCAACCTACTCTTCTCTGTATCTATCTATCTATCTATCATGTATCCATCCATCTTGTCTATTTCACAGAATCAGAAGACTCAAGTATGAAATGTTATAGGTAAAAGCATCGTGTAACCCATAAGATATTATTCACATCTAGAGACCAAGCAATTTTGTACAATGCACACACACACACACACACACACACACTCACACGCTCACAGAGTACCCCAAGAAACAGATGGCTTTCAAGACAAATGGATCTTACCACACACTTCAGAATTCCTGGTCAGTGCAGAAAGCGTCCATTTTGTTCTGATAGGGGTGTGAAAAGGTCAAGTATTGATTTAGCTTTCCAAGAGGAGACAAAAAATAAAAAGTCCTTTTTGAAAATATTTACTACATTTTGCTTTCATTCAGGTTTCTGTGCAGAGCAGAAATGGTTTGAAACCCATAGGATGGCAAAGATAAAATGGCCCAGTTTATAAATGTGGGCTTTGGGATCAATTTTACTTGTCCCAGTGACCTTTAATACACAAAATGGAAAACTCCTATATTATTGCAGTAGAGAACATATGAGGAATGAAAGTAAAGCAATCAAAAGTTTTATGCAATTCATATATTAAAATATATGGCATGTTTGATGTTTAGTGATAAATAATGTTCTGTCAAAGCACTTTCATATAGACATATCATTGCAAAAAATATCAATACTTTCTTTTTGACAAATAGAAGACTGTAGACTCATCTTCCCAGACTTTCTTTGCCTCTTTGCTATTAAATGAAATGTTTGCACAAACAATTTAATGATGTCTGCTGAAATTTTAGGAATGTCTGTGATGGAAGAGAAAATAACTTTGTATCAGAAGAAATTGCACAGAATCCTCAAATGAATAAAATGTTATTTGGCATTTATGCACACAGTAGCAATGCCTAAATATTTTTATTGTGGTTGCAAACATATTTGTACTTAATTCCCAAGTTATCATTCACCTAGATTCTCAATCTATACTTCTACATTCAAATACCTAAGTCTACTTCTGGACTAAGAAATTCAAGAGGAGTTGTAAAAGATTTTACAGTATGTTGGACTTTATAATGGTATTATTAGAAACCAGAGGTATTCCAGAACAATACCAAAAATAATCTCCTATTGTTTGTTTGCTTGTGTACTTGGTATTTTGACTAAATATATCAACCAAAAAGACAGGTTGGTATGTAGAGCTGGTGTAGAATCAGGTATATCTTATTTTGCTTCCTCAGTATTTCTAGCTGAGGGACCCAAGACATGTTACTTAACCTCTGTAAGTCTCAGTTATCTTATCTACAAAATGAGAATAAGAATACTATCCCCAAAATACTCACGATGATCAAATCAGATTACCAAAGTAAATGACTTCCTTCATTGCCCTGCTCTTACTTCTTTTCAAAGTATTAGGGTGCACATGGTTTGTTCTTGGTAAGGGAGGTGATGAAAGTAAACTGATTTACAGATTATTGAAACCTAACCCTGAAGATGCACTATAGTCCAGTAACTACCCATTGCCTTGGGTTCAAATTCAGCTGAGGGACCTTGTATGAGTCATTTAAAAGTTCTTGGTCTTAGATTTCTCAACATTAAAAGGGGAAAACATTGAGATATTTTATTGTGTTGTTTTAGAATTAAGTGAGTTAATACCTATAAAGTGCTTAATATATTACAGTATTATTTTGAGGTATTTTTTCCATTATAATGATGTTACTCCCACTATATACTTTGTTATAGTAATAAATCATGCCTTTTCTCCCTTGTGTTAATCTAGAAAGCAGAATATCACACTGTGAAATGAATTCAATCTCTCTTTATCTAATCTTTAAGGTAGATAGAGAAAACAGCTATCTAGTGAGCTTAATTCCAGGGGACAATCTTTTCTGATCTTCCCTGTTTCTTTACAGGAGATAGTTGGGTCATGGTTAGGTTACCAAGTATGAGTGCCATTGCTTCCAGTC
Organism: Enhydra lutris kenyoni; assembly: GCF_002288905.1. Taxonomy (NCBI): domain Eukaryota; kingdom Metazoa; phylum Chordata; class Mammalia; order Carnivora; family Mustelidae; genus Enhydra; species Enhydra lutris. The sequence goes on along the minus strand of NW_019154106.1, from coordinate 22,482,487 downwards.
CTTAAACTGGCAAAGCCCCACACTGCCAAACAAAGACCCCACACAAAGCCCCAAATTGTCAAGAACACATTTTCATAAAGATAAAAAGTTATCCTACCTCTTACTGAAAGGACAATAGGATAAGTCCTATCAGACCAGTATAATGACATTAGTTGTTTACACTTTAGTTAAAATGAGGATTTGAAAGCTGACTTTGATAGATATTAGAGAAGAGCACAAGGGCACTGAAGGTCTGAATGAAATAAAGTAATGCCATTAATTGGGAATAAGCAGAATGGAAAGGCTGGACAGGAAGTTTTGAGCAATCTGCCACTTCTTTCTTTCCCTCCCTCCCTCCCTTCCTTCCTTCCTTCCGTCCTTCCTTTTAAATTTTATTTATTTAATACACAGAGAGAGCACAAGCAGGGGGAATGGGAGAGGGAGAAGTAGGCCTCCGGCTGAGCAGGTAGCCCAATGTGGGGGTTGATCCCAGGTCCCTGAGATCATGACCTGAGCCGGAGGCCGACAGTTAACCAACTGAACTACCCAGGCACCCCATTTTTAAAAAGATTTATTTATTTATTTGTATATTTATTTATTTATTTGAGAGAACACATGCACATGGTGGGGAGGGCAGAAGGAGAGAATCTCAAGCAGACTCTCATCTATATTACTTCTAGAAGAGCTCAAAAGCTCTCACTCCATTTATTCATTCCTTAGGCATAATTCTAATATTCTTGAATACCTAAGTTTCAAGTACTACCACTGGTTGACTTCAGCTCTGAGATGCATGATTGTCTTAGTTACATTGGATATGGCTTGGAACCACTCACACATTCTGGAAAGCCAAATCTGAGAGCTAACAATAGAGAATTGTTAGTAAAGCTATCTGGGTATCTAGAGAGCAGGGTAAATTTGCAATTAGGATAGAAAACAATCTGATTCATGGTGGTGGGGGGAGGGCCAATGATCCCAGCTTTCGGATAACATAATTGTGAGTTCAAAGCTAAGATCACCACCAATAATTAGAGTCACACTGAACAAATTACTTAATGTCTAAGCCTTGATTTTCTATTCCTGGAACTGGAGGTAATGATAAAAGTCCTATAGGGTTGTGAGGAGTGTTTGGAAGGATTTATGTAGAGAATATTATGGTAGAGTGCATGGTATAATTCCCTTTGCTTCCTTCACTGCCTTCCACATGATCCAAATACAGGATCCCAGCCTCTGCAGACCTTGACATGCTCAGCACAAAGATACAACTGGAAAAGAGCAGACACTCTTAAGTAATTATGTGAATGTATGCATGACCGAATTAGTGAAAAAAGCAGCAAGTAATTTATAAATCAACCCATCAATTACACAACCGCAGGAAGTTGTGATAGCCCTTCATCATATCTTCTCTTACTAAATATGAAATGGTGAAGTAGTCACGACAGCAGATGGAGAATGATCCTTATCTTTACAGCCAGGATCTTAATTTAGTAGGTACAAAGATATTAGGCTGAGAAATGTGCTCCTGGGTACTCCGGCAGAAAGCAGGAAGTCATTTTCTGTAGACCTGTGCTTTAGCCTCAGCCACAGTTACTCATTCTCTTTTACAAGGAGGAATTCATTTATGTCTTCGGGAGACAGATGTATCAAGCCATTGGGTGTTTCTGCCAATCACCTCCTGCCAAAGCCCTGATGTTTTATTTCATTAGTGCAAGCACTTTCCATTAATTTGGATACTGTTTAAGAGTGTTAGTTCCAAAGGACATTGCTTTTTGGCTCTTCTTTTTTGAAGGACTATTTAATACATTACTGCAATGAATTGACTCCTTGCCAAGAAAAAAGCAGTGGCCGCCCAATTCTAATCAGTTTCTGACAATATGATCCTAATGTTTGGCTCAATGATATGTTTATTGTGCTCTACCTGGAACTGACAGAAACAAATCAGAAGAATGCTATTGGCTGCAAAAAAAAAGACTAAACAAAACACATCTCAGTGTTTTCCTTCCTTCCTTTCTTCCATCCTTCCTTTCCTCCTTTATTTCTTTCATAAAAGTAAGAATGTCGGGTGCCTGAGTGGCTCAGTGGGTTAAGCCTTTGCCTTCGGCTCAGGTCATGATTGCAGGACCCTAGGATCAAGCCCCACATCGGGCTCTCTGCTCTGTGGGGAGCCTGCTTCCCCCTCTCTCTCTGCCTGCCTCTCTACCTACTTGTGTTCTCTCTGTTAAATAAATAAAATCTTTAAAAAAAGAATTATATGTCAAATTATATATATTATATATATTATATGTCAAATGCAATAGATACTGTTGATGCCAAAATACATGTACTCATATCCCCATTCTTTCTAGTTTCCTAAGGAAACTTTCCTCCATGCAGCTTTCAAGGGCAACCTCAAAGAGTGGGTCTTGACTCATCTGAAACAATCATGGTTGTTTCATTTCCTTTGCTAGTGACTGGTTTGAGCATACAATAAAGAAAGGTAGGCTTAGTGGAGGTTTGGGGGACAGTTTCCCTTACTCTTAAAAGACTCAAGGAAGACAGAAACTCTTCTGTCCCGGGCTCACTCATGTCTGGATGTGATGTCCATGACTGCTGTAATCTCTTGTGACCATGGGGGTTGGGGTGGGAGTGTGTGACTGAAGTCAAAGGTGACAGGCAGACAAAAGCAGTCTTGCAGTCTCTAGCACAAAGCTACTTATAGAGAAAAGGTGCAAACATATTTCATGACCAGTTAAGTTACCAAACACATAGGGGAAATAACAAAAACCTCAGCACCTTTTTCCCCTCTACCATGAATGTTTAAACTTTTATTAAGTCTCCAAGTACATTTGACTCTAAGCTAAATCTGGTCTGAGTAGGAAGAGTGAAAAATCCTGTATTCTTCCAAGCTGCTTACCATGTGCCAGGCACTGTTAAATCTATGAACTTCTTTAATCATTGTAATGACTCTATTTCATCCTAATGTTGCCCTGATTTTGCAAATGAGGTACCCCAAGTGCAGAAAGTACAGTGACTTGCCCAAGGTCTCACAGCTTACCAGTCTAGTGACAGAGCCAGAATTTAGGGAAGCAGGCTGCCTTGCAGTCTTGACTCTAAACATATACCCATCACACAAAGATGTCCTGTTCTCCATAGGTAATAGAATTACAAAAATTACCAAAAAAAAAAAAAAAAAAATTACAAAAAAAAAAATCAAAGGAATACTTGTGCAAAGAGCATTCCTGAGAGATGACAGGGACGAGTATCAACCACTACCATTCATATAACCAAATTATCATCAAAAATAATATGTAGGAGTAGAATAGCCATAAGCAACCATTGGCATTCATTACCTTTCTTCTCTCCACATCATTATTTTTTAAATCAATTTTGCCTCTTTCTAGAAGATAACCAGAAAAAAATGCAAAATGCATGCATACATAATATGGCTAACAAAAGATACAGAGGAAGCAAGTCTTTAATAATATATAGTAAAATTTAAAAAAGGAAAAAAAAAGAGACACTGAATGTTCTTGGTAGGAGTGAAGAACAATTAAAGTTCACTAGGATTTTTCTCTCTCTCATAATATAGTTCCTCCAAAATAGGTAGGTTATGGTTAGGTTTTATCAGAAGAAAAGACCATTTGTTGTGGTTGATATGTTTTCCAGTGTTCAGGAAAGGCAGCACAAGGCAATCTTCAGTGAGGTAGCAAGTATGTGCGCCTGTATTGGAAGATCATAGAAGACCACTTTCATCTTGCCAAGCCAACATTTAGCAAAGGTTATAAATCTGGAGGATACAAATAAGTTTCAAAAGTGATGAGATATGGAAAAGGCATGATACTAATAGGTTCAATTATAGGAAACATACCTTGAACACAGAGACCATCACCACATAGTACTAGACACAAAAATTTCATGCAATGATGAAGCTAAAGAAAAGGGCTTTTTTTTTGGTCAGGCATTGAAACCTCCCAACATATGCCCAATGGATCCAGCCACTCACCTCTTCCTCCCCACCCCCAGAAAAACAAAATGAAACAAAACACCACAACTGAAACCCGAAACAAAACAAAACAAAATGCAGATACTATGTAACTCTCTGAATATAGTAGAATCTCAATAGTATTGATGTACTAGTCACTACCATATTAGTTTCAGAAGTAGGAAATAAAGCAGTTAGGAGAAGCACAAGTTCTGTGCAAGCCCATCTGAATTCCACACTCCTGGGAACATGGGATCAGTGATTTCAAACAAATTTCATAACAAAGTTGTCCATAAAAAGAAGACAAAACTGATAGGTTATTTTGAGGGTTAAAGAAGCTAATACATCAGGATAGAAATGGCTCATGTTTTCCTCCTGTACATTTTCCTCTTCTTCCTTTCGGTACCCCTGGAGGAGGGATGCTCTGTTGCCCAACTTCAAGGGCCACCATCACATAATAACCTGCAGGAATGTTTCCTACATTTTGGCAGAACACACAGCTACCCAGCAGGAGTCTAGCCTCTCCTTCCTCCATGGCAGGAAAGTCTGTTCATGCAGCCACGTTCTGAATGACAGAATGTGAGTCTAAATGATGTACACTTCTTCAGGGTCACGTTTGTAAATGAAGCCGTGAGTCCTCAAGTCTGACAGCTGGGCATAGTTTCAGAGAGCCAACACCATGCAGAGGAACGCCAAGCCAGACGGGACTGGGAACAACTACAAAGAGGGAACGCAGACCCAAGAGGATACTGTGGAAAGGTTCACCCCCAAGACCTAGTCCGCCTATCTATGTGTTATCAATGCGAGAGAAAAATGAAATCTAGATCTTCCTTGATTCATTGTACTTTAGGTCTCTGTATAATAGCAGCTGGGGCTGGTTCCTACTGAATACCTACGTGTAAAGAACTTAGAACTGTGCTTGGCTATAGTAAGCTCTCATTAAATGTTAGTTTCCAACTCAGGAAGTGAAAGAGCCAGTATTTGAAAACAGAGAGCACTGTGTACCTCCAAAGCCCACAGAGACTGAAAAGGGAGAGTTACTTGCAAGAAGCATGTCAATTGCCAACACATTAAAAATCCCTTATCATTGAATGTTTTATTTTCCCCCTATATTCCCCAATTTTCAGTGTTATTCTCAATTCAAAATCATGATTTAAAAAAATGGTTAAAAAAAAAAAGAAGAAGGCATTGAATTTAACTTGGCGAATAACTTTAAATTCTTGAACGTTTGCATTTTCCCTCTTTCACCTTTGTTACTGCATGTGAGAAAAATAAGGGTCAAAAAAGAATTAAACACATTATTCAAGCTGAGTTTTCTGTTAGATATAAAGGATTTGCATCCTTTGGACCATAAAAGGTGTTTTGTTGTTGTTGTTTGTTTGTTTTGCTGTTTTGTGTACTGATGAATATATGTAGGCTCTCCTTGAAGAGCCAAGTCTGCAACCTGATTTGGATGGGAATTCCTATGCCATCATTCTTTCTCCTCTTTCAGCGCTTACCTTGGGCAAAACTGCCAAGAAGAGGAATTTTGGCTGCAGTATAAACCGTGCTTGCTGTTTCAGAGCCCGTTCTCATTTCCTATCTCGTCCAGGGAAAGAGTGGGGGCACTCCCCACATCATCTTCCAGGTCCCTGCCTGCCCACCTCTGGAAATTCACAGATTCGAAACATACACAGACCACCCATTTCTACATATATGGTTGTGACTAATAGGCTACTTCAGGGAAACAGAGAAACACATTGTCCCAGATTGCTTTACAACACTGAATTAAATAGCTAAAGGTCAGGGTCTCATGCCACACATTTAAAGGGCAGTCCAAGTGGTTTTTGTTCTGGGAACAACTGGGAAATCTGTTGTTCTGAAGGCAACATAGATTTAAAATAAAGCCTTCTCTTCTTTTGCTCACTCCCCCTCCCATCTCTAGCACAATTAATGCTTCCTCCTTCCATTTTTCCCATAGCACTTTGTTCAACATTCCATCGACATTTCTTCCTTATGCTATAAATATCCACTCCCATGTCTTTTTCCCAGAGAAGGCACTGTAGGTCTGTCTTTCATTATCCTCTTGGCATGATTGATCTCATTACTTTGCCCTTTTACTTTGCCTCATGCATTTCCTGTTCATGCTTTCCAGTGTCATTTTATTATTGCAGCTGTTGAAGTAATTTAAATGTGCTTTGAAAATATACATAATGTCAGGAAACTTATTTTTCAAAGGGAACAACACAGATTTAGACACTTAAAAAAGGGCTTCAATTTCATCTTACCTCCTGAATCTGCCATAGGTCTACATTTTTCATTATTTCCTTTTGCAACCCCAAAGTGTCTCAAATTAAAAAATCACACTTCAGCTGAAGTCACAACCAATGAAGAAGATTAAATTGTTCTCTTTTCTGGAGGACAGACGCAGCAGGTTTCAAATATTTTAGCACAACTCAACTCCTAACAGCACTAATGGTACCATTTGGCACTAATGCATTGTCAGGAATTAAATCTCAATAGTAGAGTTAGGAGCAAGGAAAAAAAAATATCAATAAAATTCAGCTCAGGCAGACAAGTATGTGGTCGGCATTCGATGGAGGGATTAGACGCATACATAAATAAACCATTAAAATCCTCCCGCTAGGAGTCTGCTCAATTTATGGTGATTTGAGTTGCTGCGGGGGCAATGGCAAATCTAAACATAATTTGTTTGTTTGCAGGATGAGAAGGAAGAATTTGACAGATTTTAAATATATACAGATAATCCATTTCTACATTTTTAGAATGATAAATATGATATTTCAGTAAAAGTTTGTAGCACATTTTTCAACTTTGTAAAAAAAGAAAAAATTAAACTACTCTGATCAGGTCCTAGTCCACAGACCCCCTAAATTCTTTGGCAAGTCTATCACGTCTTATACTGAATACAGTATTGCTAAAGGTATAATGAATGGGAAAGGAAGGAACACACATTCATTGAATCCTGGGCATAGGTATCTTACGAAATCTTTACAATGACTATCTAAGGCAAGTCTATTAAACTCATTTAAAGATGAAAAAGGAACTAAGAAAGGAGTTATATCTTTCCCAACAGAATGTAGCTGGTAAATAAAAAAGGAGACCAGATTCAGTCCAAGACTGCTTTGGCTCTAATATCCGTGTTCTTTCCCTTGTCTTAGACTGGTTGACATAAAATTCACTTCAGAATGTTTTTATTTCAGAACACGAACAGCTTCCTTTGTGTCTGAGACACACACACACACACACACGCACGCTCACACATACACATACGCACGCATCACTCATACTCTCCTCCTTGTCACGGCTCAGATTAAGTTTTACTTTCATCTTAAAACCTTCCCTTTTTTGACCGTCCATGGCATGTACTGCTTTTATTACACAACTCGGTTGTTCGGAACATACCTTCATTGAGGGATTAAGTAACTACTTCTTCAAACTAGTTTTGTATCCTCAGACAGGATATAATAATCCTCAACCTAAGAAATATGTCGAGCTTCACTTATATGCTATATGGCATGCATAGTAATCTTGGTTCCTAATCAGTGTTTAATCAGAAGTTAGTAATTTACTGAGTTACTATAAATGACTTAGATAACATTAATGAGGGGCGCTTTATTCCACACATTAGAGCTTTCAATGTAGTTGAGTACAAATATGTTTCATAGGAAGTTATTGTGTTTAAATGAGGTGCTTAATGGGACCTTGTGGGGGCTCTTTTGTGTGAAACTAATCATTATACCTTAAGGTATAATATGTCCAAGTATTAAGTTTGTTTCAAATGGGAGTAGAACTACACACTCAAAAGAAAGTAGGGAAATATAAAATGAAGTTCAATGAAATGAATGTTAGGTTTGAATCCTGAAAAGTGTGATAGACTCCCTGCCATCTCCAGGAACATATTTAACTTTCTATAATCATTGGCTTTGTGTTTCATAAACTCCTTAATTCAAACATCCATTGCTTTCCCTGCTCCTTTTCATCTGGAGGTGAAATTGTATAGGGACAGCAAGTCAATGAAAGGAAGAGCAATTCAATCTTTCAAGAGAATAGCATGGAACTTCCTAGTAAGCAAAGGACACTGGACCATTGCATCACCAAATTTCCATTCAGTATAGGAAAGAGCAAGGATACCTTTGTGGGAGAGAATGGAGTATTTTATCCTAAGTCCTGTCCTCCTAGGTGCTGAGGTCCTTTAAACACAAATAGTGCTTTCTACTGGCTGGTGACTTATCAAAGCACCTAGTACCTGCCTTTTTATAAGGGGAACTAATATCATTAACTATTACAACTAAAGACACTTCAAAGTGAGATCCAAGAGGGTCTTGGTTCATGTTGTCTCACAGACATTTTCATCAAGAATACTTGGAAAAAATCATGATGCTTCCTAAACCGAGTACAAAACAAACTGCTCTGTGATTCTGACTTTACATTAGGGAAATGCCATGTATGGTGTATATTTTTTTATTATTTTATGCGGAGCTCTAATATTCATCATAAAATTGTATCATTCTGAACAGCATTATATATTTAAGAGAAGACAAGATGGGGAAACATTGAAAACATAAACATTCTTTAGGAAAACCCTATCATTTTCAGAGACTGGATTAGTATTTATATAACATCAAACTGTGGCACTGGCAAGGAGATCAGTAAGAAAATAAAATGGGTTTAAAAATACAACTTTAACACATGACATTTTGGGACCCATATGGAGAATCTATTTAGGACCATGATCATCAACACAGGTGATATGTGCTTCAGGATCACTCCTGTGTATGCTCGTACACAGGACCCATCCCCAGAGAGTCTGAATCAGCAGGTGAAGCTCTAGTAGGGAACCACCTGACGTTTCCTCTGGAGATTTCCATGCATGGGAGGTATTGAGAACCACGGGTCTAGAGACTCTCAGCACAATCACTTAAGTATCTTCCTTTACCAAGCCCTGTTGTTCTCAACTCATTTGAAAGCTGTTTTGAATTCGATACTTCTCAGCTTTCACCTTCTGAAGGATGAAGCTAATATTGGTACTTAAAGGCTCTGTGTTTTAGATAGAACCTTAGCTTACAGGCCTCAAACAGGATTATTGTGAATTTATTTAAAATCTACAGCTGATGTTGCTAGCTGAGAGAGTTTTCAGAGTCTCATCCCAGCTGGCCCCCTCTTGCTAGAAACATGCTATTTCTTATAATGAGATGTAATAGCAATGATATCCAGCAGTCAAGTCAGCATAAAATGTCTCTTTAGCCTAAAAAGGTCTTCCACTAAAAAGAATGTGTTGAGGGGCACCTGGGTGGCTCAGTCTGTAAAGTGTCTGCCTTTGGTTCAGGTCATGATCCCTGGGTCTTAGGACCAGTGGGTCCTGCTCAGTGGGGAGCCTGCTTCTCCCTCCCCCTCTGCTGTGCCCGTGTTTGTGCTCGCTCGCTCTCTCTGACAAAAAAATAAATAAATGAAACCTTTTTAAAAAGGTGTCGAAAATAAATACCATAAAGAATAATAGTAGTTAACATTTATTGGATCCTTACTATATGCCAAATAGTCTGCTAGGTGCATGCTCTTTTGCATTTAAGGATAAGAGAATGGAGTGGGCATTATTCTTATCCCTATTTACAGTGACTGTTATTATGCCGATTTGCTATTATCTCTGTTTATGGGGAGGAAAGCAATATTTAGGAAATCTAGTTCTAAGGGAGCTTGAAGTGATAACATGCGATGATGAGGGACTCTGAAGTCTGTCTTGCTTCAGACTTGATCTTCCACATCCCACCATACTACTCCTAACGGATAATCACCACTCCTCTGCAACAGTGACAAAATAAAACTAATGAAATCCCATCATTTCTTTCTCTTAATTGAATCGGAGATCTGTTTCACTAAATGCTACACAATATGGGCACACCTCAGGTACTACCTACAGGTTCAAGACCATGGCAATAAGGCAAATATTGCAATGAAGCAAGTCAAATGAATTTTTTGGTTTCTTAATACACATAAAAATTATGTTTAGATATAAATATAATACAGTATAATCTACTATAGTCTAGTCAGTGTACAATAGCATCAAGTCTACAAAGCCATGGATGTTAAAATTAAAAATTAAAAAATTAAAAATTAATTAATTAAAAATTAAATTAAAATGCTTAATTAAATTATTAATTAAATCAATTTTTTAAATGCTGATCGCTAAAAATGCTAACCATCATCGGAGCTCTCAGAAAGTCATCTTTTTGCTAGTGGAGGGTCTTGCCTCATGTCGAGGGCTGCTGGCTGATCAGAATGGCGAGTGCTGAAGGTTGGGGTGCCCGTGGCCATTTCTTAAAATAACACAACAATGAAGTCTGCTGCATCAACAGATGCTTCCTTTCAGGAATGTTTCCTCTGTACCATGTGATGCCGTTTGATAGCATCTTACCCACAGTAGAACCTTTTATGAAATTGGGAGTGAATCTTCTCAAATCATGCTGCTGTCTTATCAATTAAGTTTCCATAATACGCTAAGTCCTTTGTTGTCCTTTCGACAATCTTCACAATCTTCACAGCATCTTCACCAGGGGTAGATTCCATCTCAAGAAACCACTCTCTTTGCTCAGCCATAAGGAGCAATTCCTTATCCACTCAAGTTTTATCATGAGACTGCAGCAATCCCGTCCCATCTTCAGGCTCCACTTCTAATTCTAGTTCTCTTGCTATTTCTACCACATCTGTCGTGACTTCCTCCACTAAAGTCTTGAACCTTCAATTTGTAAAAAAAAACAAAAAAACAAAACAAAACAACAACAACAACAAAAACCTGAATATCTGTGAAGCACAATGAAGTTAAGTGCCGGAAAATGAGGTATGCCTGTAAATAGCAAAGCTGTACAAATTTTGAGTAGGCTACTGCTCACTAGCCTGGAGTTTGCGTACTCCAAGGGAGGTCAATGCCCAAGCCCGGGGCCACTCCAGGAGTAAAAGATCCCTGCACAGAAAGTTTTAGGAACCCAAAAGGGGGTCTGAGGTTGTCCTTATGTTTGAGGCAGATCCTAAAACATGGGGCTCATAGAACATAGGATTCCTTTTCAGAATCTATAACTCCTGAAAGAAGTGTGGAATGGAAGGAGGTTGTATGACTAAAGACATATGAAACTAACCCACACGTGGGGCTTCTAGGACTCATCCAATGGTTCTCTTGAAAGAGCAACTCCTGTGCCCTCCACTTACCATTCTGGAGGGTAACCAGACTGAGGGTTAGTGCTTGCTGGAGGTGATGATGACAGAAAGCATTCCTTTAGACGTGTGCGTAAATCAGATCATTTCTTCTGTTATGGCATTCACGGCTCTACATCCAGTTAAGGAAAGAGTGCACAGTCATTGTATCACTTTGCTAGAGCTGCCATAACAAAATACCACAGACTGGGTGGCTTTAACAACAGAAGTGTATTTTTTCACAGTTCTGGAGGCTAGACGTCCAAAATCAAGATGGCTACAGGTTTGGCTTCTTTGGGGCCTTTCTCCTTAACTGGCAGATGGCCACCTTCACACTATTTTCTCACAGTCTTTCGTCTGTGTGCATGCAGGTCTGTGTCCAAATTTCCTCATTCCAAAAGGTCATCAGTTGCTTTGAATTAGGACCCACCATAAAGTCTTCATTTCAATTGAGTTACCTTTTCAGAGATAGCATCTCCAAATTCAGTCACATTCTGAGGCCCTGGGGGTTAGGGCCTTCAAATACTAATTTTGGAGGACACAGTGCAGCCCATAAACCGTTTAAAAAAGAGAGAGAGAAAGATTCTCCTGCATTATTTATAGAACATCTACTTCTTCAACCAATCTAAGAACCTGAATCCTTCTTACAATGAGGCAGAGGTGAAGAGAGAAGAGGGTGACTAGTGACTTTTATTTTTACACAGTTGCTCTCTGCACAGTTGATTGGAAGCTGGAAATTCAATAAACAAAGATTTCCGCTACCACTGGGTCTACAGCTGCAACTAACAAGATCATTGACTGTTTATAGGCAGAACGGAGTTGAGAGTTACCATGCATGTCAGGTAATTTTGATCACAGTAGTGTATACAAACAATCTGGGTAAACCAGCTCTAATACTTGCCCGTATTTTTTCTTCCTCAATAAGTTGGCTACCGGGAAAAAAGCTGAGCACGATGACACTGGAGAACCTACTGTAAGCCAAGTGTTGCTACAGAGTTTTAAACCCTCCATTTGAGTATCCTTTTAAAAACCGTAAGAGACTTTCATACACTAACTCGCTGGATACACTTCAGGTCTCAAAACAATTTTTATCAACTTTCCTACCCCCAATTCAACCCAGAGGTTGAATACTCCCGAGGAAAAGCAATTACCTTGCTATTCTAAAACCAGTCTCCAAGGGACCCCTTTCTTTCCAGCAGACTGTAAACCCTAAGCTCTCCTAAGTAAAAATTAAGTGGCTTTCCCAACTGTTTCCCTTCTTTCGACAACACTGAATGTGGGAGACACAGCAGAGCAGCCACATTTAACAGATGAAGAAAGAGAGCTTCTGAAGGGTTAAATGACTTTTCCTAAATTAGAGAACACAAAGGTTGAGAGTTGAATTTCTTCCCTTACTCACTTTAAAACTCTACGTGATAGAGCAGATGGCATAAGCAGCCTATATCGGGAGTGGCTAGCATACTACATAGCAGCAGGCACTTAATAACTTGTTCTGAACTGAACTATATCAAATGTTCTCTCATCCTGGCTCCGACTGAAACTGCCTCAGTGAATGTGAGCTTGGATTGCCCTGCCACCTCAAGCTACTAAAACATGATTTCTGTTCAACCCTAAACCTCTTACTGGGGTGTGACATTCATTCTCTACTTCCATCGACCCTGAATGTAGACCCCCACTTGTTTGTTGTTTGTTTTTAAGATTTTATTTATTTATTTGGGAGAGAGAGAGATAGCAACAGAGATAGTGAGAGACAGCATGAACAGGGAGGGGAGGAAGAAGCAGGCTTCCTGCTGAGTGGGGGAGTCTGATGTGGGGCTCCATCCCAGGACCCTGGGCCGAAGGCAGCCGCAGAACCAACTGAGCCACCAGGCACCCCCGTAGACCCCCACTTGTTAATATGGGTGAGGGCATATGAAGATCTCACAGGGAAGAACTCTTTCATGACTGACACATATGGACATCATGGTTGAGATCAATTACTTCATTCAAAACTACACAACAGACTCAGGGAATCACATGATAGCATTTTTATTCTACCCCATCTTATGATGTGACAAAGTAGGAATGAACCATATTATGTAGGCCAACTCATTCAATTATTAATAGAATTCCACTCAGTCTAGCATGAAGTCCTATTCTTAAAGGTTCTACTAGAAGTTCGGGGCTACAAAAATACCATTAAAAAACCTTAGCATGATACATCAATCCATTCCTGAGCATTACAATGGCCATCCTCCAAATTGAACATAAACAAATACAGATATACTTAGAAGTTCCAGAAAGCTGAAGGTTTTCTTTAAGCAGGAGTTACATGAAAAGATGGAACCAAGAATGAAAAAAATACTTTGAGATTTACATAACAGCTACTTTATCTTTTTTAAATTATTTATTTATTTGGCAGAGAGAGAGAGAGAGAGGGCACAAGCAAGGGGAGTAGTAGGCAGAGGGAGAAGCAGACTCCCCATTGAGTTGGGAGCCCAAAGAGGGATTTGATCCCAGGATCCTGGGATCATGACCTGGGCCAAAGGCAGATGCTTAACCAACTGATCTACCCAGGAGTCCCAAGAGCTATTTTATGGTTAGCCAATTTTTCCCAATGACTGCAAAATAAGCAAATAACAATAACAAAACTTATCCACAAAGTGTAGAATAGAATGAATCCAATCCTACACACTCATGAAACAAGAGAAAGTGAACATCTGGGAACCTAAGAGACTTAAACCTTCCTTGATACATCCACCCATATCTGATTCAAAAATTAAAACCTATAATAGATATATGAGGATGGCTACGGGTCCTGGCCTTGTAAATGATACAGATAAATCCATTTCAAGAAACAGCTCTCTTTTGGCAAAGATCCACAGAAGGGATTCTCCCTGAAATAACTGAAGCATGGAGGGAGGAGGGGGAAAGTCCCTTAGCTTTTATTACATTTCTAAGGTTCATAAGACCCAAATAGAAAGAAAATTTGCTACTGGACCTGTTAAACTCTTAAAAAGAGAAGAGAAGAGAAGAGAAAAGAAGAAAAGAGAGGAGAAGAGAAGAGAAAAAGGAAGAGAAAAAAGAAAAGAAAAAAGAAAAGAAAATGTTGCTAGTAGAAATCACAATTTCAATGAAACATCTTCATTTGCTTCAAAGTCTCAAACAAAAATCATCTTGGAGGAAAGCAAACCTTATTATAAAAGCATTAATTAAATTATTCAGACTCCATGAACAGAGTGTAAACCTATGATTCATTTTCTTTTTCTGTCACTGCAAAGACATCAAATGCATTATTGACTCGAAGGGGGAAAGAAAAGATTCCTGAATGATCATTTCTCTTTAAATGGAGTTGTGTATGGGAAAATTCAAGTTTCTTGATTAAAAATTGATAATCTGAAAATACTGGCTTTCCTACTCTTAGCAAACTTACATTGTGGTCATCCCAAAAAGTGGGCAAATTTCTTTTGAGTCTGCAATTATACAATTATATAATTGTATCAAAACTGTACAAAGTCCTAATGCTACTTTGTGAAACTTTATTTTACTTTAATCAATTATTCTAGCCAACTGCAGAAAGAATATAGGAGCTGATATTGAGCACCAAGTAAGTTCTCAAATGGAAAGCAATGTGAACATTCAACACTTTTTTTTTTTTTTTACTTTTAAATTTTCAGTTGGGCTCTGATCTTTGCTACAAACAGTTAAAATAATAGTACCTAGATTTTGAATGAATGTTATTTTGAGATAATATTTCTTATAGAAATTATTGAATGAGCAACAATTCTATTATACTCACTTCCAACTATAAGTAGATCCCCCTTATAATGAAAAATATACCATTCTTGTATAAACATAAAATAACCCTTCATTACACTATTATCTCCCACATTCTATTTGTTATCTTAGTGACAGTATAATGCTGTTACATTGTAATGTCTTACATAGAAGAACACTAAAAGTAAAATCCAGACTTCTAAATTACGATATACCAAGAAATATGTATGTGTATCTGTTTATGTGTGTATATATTTTTATATATGCATATGTGTATATACATATATGTTTATATGCATACACGCATAAAATTACAAATATTAAGTTACAAAATTTTAAAATTTAAATGCAAAATATTAGGAAAAACTTTCATGTTTATGTTTATTCTATAGGAAGTTAAAAAGGACTTGACAATCATCAATTCAATTTGATCCATATAAGACAAGCCAATATGACCGTAGGTTTCTTCTCTGTATCTTTTTTTTTTTTTAAAGATTTATTTATTTATTTATTTATTTATTTGACAGACAGAGATCACAAGTAGGCAGAGAGGCAGGCAGAGAGAGAGAGGAAGGGAAGCAGGCTCCCTATTGAGCAGAGAGCCCGATGTGGGGCTCGATCCCAGGACCCTGGGATCATGACCTGAGCTGAAGGCAGAGGCTTAACCCACTGAGCCACCCAGGTGCCCCTCTATGTCTGTCTTTTCCAGAATAGATTTGCAAATAGAAAATCTTTGCACTATAGGGCACCTGGGTGGCTCAGTGGGTTAAGCCTCTGCCTTCAGCTCAGGTCATGATCCCAGGGTCCTGGGATCGAGCCCCACATCGGGCTCTCTGCTCAATAGGGAGCCTGCTTCCCTTCCTCTCTCTCTCTGCCTGCCTCTCTGCCTACTTGTGATCTCTGTCAAATAAACAAATAAAATCTTAAAAAAAAAAAAGAAAATCTTTGCACTATAAAATGGAAAGCTTAATAAAGTCTATTCTTTATAAAATCTCTTTTGTAGATTTTTTTATTTTTTTTAAAGATTTTATTTGTTTATTTGACAGAGAAATAGAGAGCACAAGTAGACAGAGTGGCAGGCAGAGGGAGAGGGAGGAGCATGTTCTCTACTGAGCAGGGAGCCTGATGTGGGGCTCGATCCCAGGACCCTTGGGATCATGACCTGAGCCTAAGGCAGCCACTTAACCAACTGAGCCATCCAGGCACCCACCAAATCTCTCTTTTTTAAAGATTTTATTTATTTGTCAGAAAGAGAGAGACAGCACACAAGCAGGGGGAGCAGCAGGCCGAGGGAGAAGCAGGCTCCCTACTGAGCAGGGAGCCTGATGGAGAGCTCAATCCCAGGACCCTGGATCCTGACCTGAGCAGAAGGAAGAAGCTTAATTGACTGAGCCACCCAGGTGTCCAGAAAAAAAAATCTATTAAATAGATTATTAGTATTATATTATATATAATATATAAACATATATATTTATATATAATTATAAAAATCTATTAAATAAAGATAAACTAATCAGTTAATTACTTCAATTATACTCATCCAATCATATTTTAAAATAAGGTGTAGAAAAAAAGTATGTTGATGTTTTGAAACCCAAAGTAGTATCTTAAAACACGAATGTATAAAATGAATTTAGTAGTTCTATTGGATATAGTAATTAATAACACTATGATACTGAACTTTGCAAAAGAAAGTTTACTTAAATTCAAATTGCATTATGATCAGGGGGATTAAATCTTGCTTTAAACAAATTCCAAGTTTTTAGTGTTCACTACATTTATTTTCTTTCACTACATTTATTTTCTTTCAACACTGATTAAATATCTACTATGTATCAAGGAGATACGCAAAGAAGAATAAGACAGCCTCCCTAAGTAGAAAAAGCTCAGGATGCTATGGAGAAAATATTTAATAAACATGCAATTGCAATGATGGGAAAGTGCCATCCATGGTAGAGTTGTGTACAAGGTGCTAGGTAAGATCAGCAGAGGCAGCTACCAATGCCATGAGGTGAGATAAGGTCAATTTATGCTAACAATCAGTACACACAATTTAATAAATGGAACAAATAAAATGAGCTGTCTTAAGGCAGTCACACTTAGTTCAGAATTCTTAACAGGGGCGCAAGGTACAGAAGGTATGGAAAATCAGAGAACATACATTTCGTACGTGTTTCTTTTAATCCAATTACTTTAGACAAGTAACCCAACTGCTTGGATGGGCTCCAAGAAAAGCCTCGTTTACAATGGATACCACTCTATTACAAACCACATTCCACTCTATTTTATCATAAAACATATTTTACCAGCTAGATACTATTTATAGAGATTTGAAAAACCATGATGAATCCCTATGTAAATGGGAAAAATGTCAAGAAAAAAGGTAAGTACAATTCTTTGACAAATGGCCACCCTTCCTGTCATTCACTTGTGGTTATTATATACAAAGCAAAGAAGAATGAAACAGGAGGTGATGGCTGGAAACAAAAATGATAATAGATTTTAAGTCAATACTTCCCCTGGAAACCAGTGGATGGCTCTGATGCAGGGGGCAGAACCCTTTTAAAGCTTCCTCTGTAAGTTCTTTCTGATGGAAATGAGGTGAGGATTTCCACCCCTGTGGGGGTCTACTTTCCTCATGGGCTTGGGGCCAAGTGGGCAGTGGCCACCCAGGCATCTGACATGGAATAGAGGTCAGTGAAAGCTCAGAAGGCCTCCAAAGGGAATTCACCAGGTATATCAAAAGGAGAACTGGAGCAGTAGCCAGTGAGCAGGGCAGGGAGAAGAAGAAAAAGCAACAATTGTTTCTATCACCACAAAGAATGGAATTCCTGCCCATCGCTGTTTCGGTCACTTGGCTGTTCCCCAGATGCGTGTATAGTTCTGAGAAACAGCAAGATAGCTATCTAGTGTGGGAAGTCAAAGGGGATTTCAGGGGGAGGGAAAGATTCCCGTCAAGCCTCTGGCCACATCCAGGGCTTCCCTTTTAATGAATTAATATAAACATCAAATCACGTGCTGAATCAATGAATTCACCTACTTAATTTTGTAGTTAATTAGTGGAAGCAAGTCTGAAATGAAGTGCTTACCCTGGGGAATT